>NC_140769.1:279929688-280529688 GCF_044657685.1 Stegodyphus dumicola | reverse complement strand
AATTTACAGGCCAAATGTATTCAAATTAAAATAATACGAGACAATTAATAACACAAAATTACAAAATATTTGAGAAAAAAATATTTTCCGAATTTTAAAACACGACCACGCGCGTGTCGTAACTTTTACGAAAAAGCTGCAACGTAGCACAAAAGCCCAGTTAAAAAAATCTGATGTGTACACCACATGACTTCCTTGTACGGAATATTAAGTTATAAGCATTTTTTCTTGCATTTCATTAAAACTTATTAGATTGAATTAAATCTACTTCGCCGACAGCGCATAAACCACAATAGAATAAATGCATTCTTTAAAATTCACTCTAGTATTTGTTTACCATAGCGACACTCTGGCGCTAGATTAACTTAACTGTATTAATAATTATACAACAGTTAACTTATATAATATTATATAATGGAAACTAAGTTAACTGTTATATAATACAATAATTATATAACAGTTAACTTATATATTTCGTTCATATTATAACTCATAATACAGGAAATTTATATCATTTAAAGAATAGAATTATCTAATCTTTGCTTCATGTTCTATTCAAATACTATAATAAAGCTAGCATGATGTATAAAAGAAATTAAGCAAACAAAACAAAAAAGAACCAGTTTTTCACAGACGATTGAGTATTTCTCATTCAATTGATTCAGTTCTCACTTCGCGAGAAGGCAAAAATACATAAAAACTCAAAATATCTGTATTAAAAATTACGAAGTAAATCTTAAACACTTATTTCCTCGAAAAAATTACAGAAAGAATTAATCATGATTTAATTGGCAGTAATAAATGAATGCGTTATCTTTGTTGTTGCGAAGCTAAGTTTCTCTAGATTGGCAATAAATCCACTAGTCTCCTGTTTCAAAAGTAAACATCAATGCTTAACGGCACTTAGACAACTTTAAAATAGTTGATAAGTCTAAAAATATTGCATACGGATTTACTAAAGGCATTAAAAACCTTAACCGGAAGATAAAAACAACATAATACAATCATTTTTAAAGCAAAAAATGTACAATTTGCAAACATATAAGAGTAAAGAAACTGAGATCACTGAGCCGGGTAACAGACTGGATATATAAATATATTTATATACATTTGGTGCGGCCGATTGCAACCAAAATACGAGGTGCACATCTACATGTTATAGCAGTCCTATATACAATATTTCAACGTTTTGAGGCTACTCGTTTTTGAGTTATGCGAGATACGTACGCACGTACGTACATACGTTCGTACATACGTTCGTACAGACGCCACGAAAAATTCTCTTCAGAATTAATTTTAAAGCAGTTTTATAATTTTTTCGAAGGAAAAGTCTTATTCTGTCCTTACGTACAGATATCACGCAAAAACATCGTTAAATTGCATTCGATAGCGGTCAAAATGGATATTTCGTTGAAATATGCTGCCTGAAACTTTTCGCGATTACAATACTTCTTTTTTACTTCGTACAAAGAAGTAAAAAAAAGCCAAATGACTTTCTGTTGGCACATTCCATGATGTGGGGAATTCAAGAAAGGATGAATAGAGTGACCTTCAGACGTCTCAGCTTCGATATGCGAAAAATGTGCATTTAAAAACTGAATTTGTCGTAAATTTTGCGCATACTCGCGTGCTAGAAGGTTAATTCACCTATGATGAATGTCACATGATCCAAAGTTTACCACCAATTTTTACTTCCTTGTACGAAGTAAAAAGGAAGTATTGTAATCGCGAAAAGTTTCAAGCAGCATATTTCAACGAAAATATCCATTTTGACCGCTATCGAATACAATTTAACGATGTATTTCCGTGATATCGGTACGTAAGGACAGAATAATACACTGTTTTCCTCCAAAAAAAATTATAAAACTGCTTTAAAATAAATTCTGAAGAGAATTTTTCGTGGCGTCTGTACGAACGTATATAGCATAACTCAAAACCGAGTAGCCTCAGAACGTTGAAATTTTGTATATAGGACTGCTAATTCATGTAGATGTGCATCTCGTAATTTGGTTGCAATCGGCCGCCCAAAAGGTATATAAATATATTTATATATATATCCACTCTGTTACCGGGCTCAGTGATCTCAGTTGCTTTATTCTTATATGTTTGTAAATTGTACATTTTTTGCTTTAAAAATGATTGAATTATATTGTTCTTATCTTCCGGTTAAGGTTTTTATGCCTTTAGTAAACCTGTATGCAATATTTTTAGAATTATCAACAATTTTACAGTTGTTTAAGAGCCTCTAGGCCTAATGATTTTTTTGATGGCGGCCATCGCTCTAGTTTACATTGGAAACAGCAGGATAGCGGATTTGTTGCCAATCTAGAGAAACTTAGCTTCGCAACAACAAAGATATCGCCTTCATTTATTATTTAAATCATGCTTAATCATTTCTGGAATTTTTTCGAGGAAATAAGAGTTTAAGATTTACTTCGTAATATTTGATGCAGATATTTTGAGTTTATATGTATTTTTGCCTTGCCGTGAAGTGAAAATTGAATTAATTGAATGAGAAATACTCAATCGTCTGTGAAAAACTGTTTCTTTTTTGTTTTGTTTGCTTAATTTCTTTTATACATCGTTCTAGCTTTGTTATAGTATTTGAATAGAACATGTGGCAACGATTAGATAATTTTTTAAATGATATAAATTTTGCGTTCTGAATTATAATGTAAACGAAATATAATACTGTTAAGTAAACCTTAGTGCCAAAGTGTCGCTATGATAAACAAAGTGACTTTTAAAGAATGCATTTATTCTGTTGTGGTTTATGCGCTGTCGGCGAAGTAGAGTTAATTAAAAGTAGATTTAATTTTTATAATTCAATCCAATAAGTTTAAATGACATGCAAGAAAAAATGCGTATAATTTAATATTTCGTACAAGGAAGTCATGTGGTGTACACATCAGATTTTTTATCTAATACTAATTTATTTTCCAGTATTTTTTCCAATACTTATTTTGAAAAACAAAACGCATTCGAATTTTGTTGGCTCCAGTTTCTTAAGTTAATTTAAAATAAAAATTGCAGTACAGATCCTTTTTTTTTTTTTCTTTTGGAATGCAGCCATCGAATACATTTCCTTAACAAAGCTTTCTATAATTTACTTTCTTAAGCAGCCCATTATATTACCGACATACTTCAATAAATCGCGAGGAAATAATTCCATTGAATTTAATCCTTTATATTAAACCTTTCATTCCTCCTTATTTATTCGGTTATCTAATTCCTTCTACCTTCTCATCCGCTTGAATCTTTGCCAAAAGTGTCTTACCAAACATTTGGAGCAAGAGCGTGGTAAACTGTTCCAAATTTCAATTCAGAATACCTCTAACTTGCTCATAAACAAAAATAGATGTCTAAGGAGAAAAGAGAAGCATAGCCCGATGCATCAAATTTGCAACGCGTATGCTACGAAAAAAAAAATCGTTACAAATATTATGCTTTGAATATGTTATGTACTGCTATCGTAACATGCAATACAAATAACAATGTTTCTAGACACGTTAATTTTAAGGCAATATTCTTTCAATTTTAGTATAAGATATAAAACATTAGGATTTCTATATATTAAGAGTATTTAAAAAAATCTAATGTGTACACCACATGACCTTCTTATAGGGAATATTAAATTATACGTATTTGTTTTTGCATTTCATTTAAACTTATAGGATTGAATTAAATATACTTCGCCGACAGCGCATAAACCACGATAGAATAAATGCATTCTTTAAAAGTCACTCTAGTATTTGTTTACCATAGCGACACTCTGGCGCTAGGTTCACTTAACAGTATTATATTTCGTTCATATTATAACTCAGAATGCACAAAATTTATATCATTTAAAGAATTATCTAATCGTAGCCACATGATCTATTCAAATACTGTAATAAAGCTAGAACGATGTATAAAAGAAATTAAGCAAACAAAACAAAAAAGAAGCAGTTTTTCAGACGATTGAGTATTTCTCATTCAATTAATTCAGTTCTCACTTCGCGACAAGGCAAAAATACATAAAAGCTCAAAATATCTGTATTAAAAGTTACGAAGTAAATCTTAAACACTTTTTTCCTCGAAAAAATTCCAGAAAAGATTAAGCATGATTTAATTCGCAATAATAAATGAAGGCGTTATCTTTGTTATTGCGAAGCTTATTTTCATATTGGTTACAGATTTACTAAAGGCATAAAAACCTTAACCGGAAGATAAGAACAGCATAATTCCATGATTTTTAAAGCAAAAAATCAGCAATTTACAAACATATAAGAATAAAGAAACTGAGATCACTGAGCCGAGTAACAGAGTTGCGATTGCAACCAAAACACGAGGTGCACATCTAAATGTTATAGCAGTCCTATATACAAAATTTCAACATTCTGAATCTACTCGTTTTTGAGTTATGCGAGATACGTACGTACGCACGAACGTACATACGTCCGTACAGACGCCACAAAAAATTCACTTCAGAATTAATTTTAAATCAGTTTTATAATTTTTTGGAGGGAAATTGTCTTTTATTCTGTCCTTAAGTACAGATATCACGCAGAAACATCGTTAAATTGCATTCGATAGCGGTCAAAATGGATATTTGCGTTGAAATATGATTGATGCCTGAATCTTTTCGCGATCCTTTAACTTCGTACAAGAAAGTAAAAATATGCTTTCTTGGCCTAATTGCTTGTTTTTGTGTAGAAACTCTAATTTAAATTATAATTTTTTTAATTGTTTTTAACTGTGTTTAGTATTTTATGTGTCCCTGTAATTTACAATTTTTAAGAAGGTATTTTTGCCTTACCGCGAAGTGAGAAGTGGATTACTTGAATGAGAAATATATCTTTAATGAAATTCGAAGAAATAAGGTTAAAAAAATGCGTATAATTTAATTTTCCGTACAAGGAAATCATGTGGTATACATATCAGATTTTTATATTAAAAACGTGCGTTATACGTTAGCATATAGCGTATTTATTTGACCAGAGGTATACTGTAAAATATTATGATTAATTAATTGAAAATTCAAGAATTTTGGGGAGCAAAATAATCAAAAGAAAAAATTTATACTTAATGTTGTTATTTGTAAAGAACAAATATGAATACTTCAGCTACAAATATTTGTTTCAATTATTGTTTTTGGATATCGAACAGCGGTATCTGATACTTTATAGCACTCTTCATTACAACATTACGCTCCTCCAGTTCAGTAATTATTTTACCTAAAGATTAATTTTAAATATTTCCGTCTTTAATTACATTTCCTTTAAACAGATAACTAATTAATTTTTGTTGCTATGTTCGGAAGACTCTAGCAACTAAAATTAGAAAATAAAAACTTCTCGAACCATAAATTTAAATTTTTATACACACGTTTCGAAGTCTGCGTGATATACACGCATTAATTGCAGCTGTCAAAATAAGCTGCTTAGAGTTGAGTTATTTATTTGACTCGGAATGCATTTTTCTATTGAACAGACACGAAAATTAATTGTTATTCTTAACACTCAATTTTTTTTTGGAAAGTAGGAATCGGTAATTTCGTTTTAAGCGTCGTTGATTAGACACAAATGGAAATTCAATGAAATGTACCTGACGCAAGATTTCAGTGGCAAATAATTTAATTATTAATTTAATTTAATTAGTTTAAAATTAATTAAGGGGGCTAATACCCTTCATGATCTTCGAATATGTGACTGGTGCAAGAATTGGAATATTTTATTTATTTTAAAAGCAATTACTTCCAACCTTTTACAGCTGACTACATAACATAGCTGCTTTGGAAACTAGTAACCAAAAAGTTTGTGTTGCCACAAATATTTTTGTAATATAATCCTCTTTTTGACAATTTCGCCATGTTTCCACCTTGCGCGCATGATATTTTAAAAATGGCTAACGGTACATACTTCATATTTGATGGAATTCTTTCTATGGTCACTATTTTCTAGCTGAACCCAAAACCTGATGAATATTTTAATATTGAAAAGTTTTATGGAAGAAAACATTAAAAATTTTTTAATAAAATATATGTTGTAAACTCAACTCAAAATAAAATTGAAATTTTTAGAATTTTAGGTTTACAGTAGTTTCCAAATGTTATAAAAGCTATATAGTATTAAATATGGAATTAAATTATGCGACAGAATTATTTAAACGTTGCGCGCAAGGTGGAAACACGACGAAAAATGTTATCACAAAGCGGATTAAATTATAAAAATATTTGTGGCAACACAAACTTTCTGATGACTATTTCAGAAAGCAGCTATATTATGTAGTCAGCTGGAAAAAGTTGGAAGTAATTGCTTTTAAAATAAATAAGTTATCCCAATTCTTGCAACAGTCACCTATTCGAAGATTTTATGGGTTTTAAGGTGTATGAGTCCCGTTAAGATAATTTTATAAACGTATAGATGAGCAACATATTAATAAATTTTATACAACCATTTCGCCATTCCAGAACGTTTCATTTTCTAGCCCAAGAGGCTATTAATTTCAAAACTGCATTTTTCTACGATTCATTTTTCCAACTATTGCCACCAATATTATCAGATGTACTTCATTTAAAGAAAACTAAATAATGAAGAACCTGTATTAACTCATGAATGTTTTCACGCTTTGTGAAAAAAACTATGGTACTTAGAGACATCCAATTTTGAATAACATAGTCCTCTAACCGAACACGGGAACTTGGAAGCCCGAATTTCGAATTAGTTTTATTATCTATTTACAATTTTGTAAAACCTTAACGAATTTTTATTTCCTTGTACAAAGTAAAAAGGAAGTATTGTAATCGCGAAAAGTTTCAGGCAGCATATTTCAACGAAAATATCCATTTTGACCGCTATCGAATACAATTTAACTATGTTTTTGCGTGATATCTGTACGTAAGGACAGAATAAAAGACTCGTTTCCTACAAAAAAATTATAAAACTGCTTTAAAATTAAGTTTGAAGTAATTTTTCGTGGCGTATGTACGTACATACCAAAGTATCTCGCATATCTCAAAAACGAGTACCTCAGAACATTGAAATATTGTATATAAGACTGCTATAACATGTAGATGTGCACTTCGTATTTTGGTTGCCATCGGCCGCAGCAAACGTATATAAATAATTTGTTTAAATTTAAATATATTTATATATATATCCACTCTGTTACCCGGCTCAGTGATCTCAGTTTTTTTATTTTTATCTGTTTGTAAATTGTACAATTTTTCCTTTAAAAATGATTGAATTATGTTATTTTTATCTTCTCGTTAAGGTTTTTAGAATATTTTTAGAATTATCAACAATTTTAAAGTTGTTTAAGTGCCGCTAAGCCTTTTTTTCATGGCGGCCATTGATTGTTTACATTTCAAACAGCAGACTAGTGGATTTGTTGCCAATGTAGAGAAACTTAGCTTCGCAACAACAAAGGTAAGGCCTTCATTTATTATTGCCAATTAAATTATGCTTAATCCTTTCTTGAATCTTTTCGAGGAAATAACTGTTTGAGACTTACTTCGTAAATTTTAATATAGATATTTTGACTTTTTATGTATTTTTGCCTTCTCGCGAGGTGAGAACTGAATTAATCGAATGAGAAATACTCAATCGTCGGTGAAAAACTGTTTCTTTTTTGTTTTGTTTGCTTAATTTCTTTTATACATGGTTCGAGATTTATTATAGTATTTGAATAGAACATGTGGCAACGATTAGATAATTCTTTAAATGATATAAATTTTATCCATTCTGATTTAGAATATGAACGAAATATAATAGAGTTAAGTGAACCTAGCGCCAGAAGTGTCGCTATGGTAAACAAATAGCGTGAATTTGAAAGAATGCATTTATTCTATTCTGGTTTATGCGTTGTCGGCGAAGTAGAATTAATTCAATCCAATAAGATTAAACGAAATGCAAGAAAAAATGCGTATAATTTAATATTCCGTACAAGGAAGTAATGTGGTGTACACATCAGATTTTTGTTTAACAAACTTTACGATTTCAAAGCCAGCAATGGCAACACTGTACGTTCCTTATCTCCGGCGCGCGAGTCTGTGTATCAGAAATTCTACAGAAAGGCGTTTTTGCTGTTTTTAAATATTTTGTGATATTGCTGTTGAAATGAATTTTATGTGTTTCGAAAGCAAGACATTTAATCAATAAAGGTAAGACACAAAACGTTAAAAGAAACGCCCTTTTGGACGTAATATACAATCTAAAAAATTTCAGATTTCTTAGGCCAGAAGAGATATTAATTTCGTTTTGGCATTTTGCGTTGAAAACTTTAAATGTCCATTCCACTTTTCAAATTGTTTCCACTAAATCTTATCACCCTGTCTTATATTTAAAGAATGTAAGAAAGAGCAATCTGCATGAATGTATGTATGTTTCTCGCATTGTGATGAAACAACGGTACCTAGATCCATAAAAGTTTGAATAACGTAATCTACCACCCGATCTTGGGCATCTGGAAGTCGGAATTCGTTTCATTATCTATATCCTATTCTGTAAACCATTTATGAGTTTCTGTTCACGAAACTCGACGATTTCAAAGCGAGCGATGGCAACACCCTACGGTAAAGAAAAGCATTTTTATCTCCAGCGCGCGAGACTCTGTATCGCAAATTCTAAAGATATGCTCTTTTAAATATTTTGCGATATTGCTGTTGAATTGAATTTTATGTGTTTTAAGCGCAAAGAACATTATATTTAATAACTAAAGGTAATACACAAAACATTAAAAAAATGCCCTTTTTGGCGTAGTATAAAATCTAAAAGCTTTCAGATTTATTTATCTTTTTCAAAGTGTTAAATTTTTCTATGCCTAATACTAAATTTTATAAATTACTCTAAACCTCAGAATTTTTTAAAGGTTTATTGCAGTATAATCAAAAAGGTGTGCTTTAATTACACAAAAAATTTCAATCGTGTATCTCTAACAGGCTTTTAGAAAAGATATACTGCCAAAAAAAAGTGGGTGACAGTTCTGTATCTCCCCTTTCTACTGGGTTCTATTGACGAAATTCGAACTGCGTTCATCATTTCTCCAAAGCGCGATATAAGATATATATTAGATTTATATACTGCTTTGCTCTAATATAGATATTTTGACACAAAATCGTACTTTTCTGAAATCGCTTGCCATTTCTTTTTGGATATTTAGAATCTGGGACTCAAATTACGCCTTTGTAAAATTTGGTGCGAAATTTACGGAGAAATTAAAGCTTTATCTTGGCGCATTTTTTTTAGTTTGCGCCATGTATAATTTACTTGGCGACTTTCTTAATTTATAGCACCTTATTTTGCTTCCTTTTTTACTTCCTTGTACGAAGTAAAAAGGAAGTATTGTAATCGCGAAAAGTTTCAGGCAGCATATTTCAACGAAAATATCCATTTTGACCGCTATCGAATGCAATTTAACGATGTATTTGCGTGATATCTGTACGTAAGGACAGAATAAAAGTCTCTTTTCCCCCAAAAAAATTATAAAACTGCTTTAAAATGAAGTCTGAAGAGAATTTTTCATGGCGTCTGTACGTACATTGCTTGTTTACTTTTGAAACAGCAGAGTAGTGGATTTGTTGCCAATCTAGAGAAACGTAGTTTCGCAACAACAAAGATAACGCCTTCATTTAATATTGCGAATTAAATAATGCTTAATCCTTTCTGGAATTTAGTGTTAAAGATTTACTTAATTTTTAATAATTAGTAATTTAATTTTTAGTAATTAGTAATTTAATTTTTAATAGTTAGTAATTTTTAATACAGATATTTTGAGTTTTTATGTCTTTTTGCCTTGTCGCGAAGAGAGAACTGAATTAATTGAATGAGAAATACTCAATCGTCTGTGAAAAACTGCTTCTTTTTTGTTTCGTTTGCTTAATTTCTTTTATACATCGTTCTAGCTTTATTATAGTATTTGAATAGAACATGTGGCAACGATTAGATAATTCTTTAAATGATATAAATTTTGTGCATTCTGAGTTATAATATGAATAAAATATAATACTGTTAAGTGAACCTAGCGCCAGAGTGTCGCTGTGGTAAACAAATAGAGTGAATTTTAAAGAATTCATTTATTCTATTGTGGTTTATGCGCTGTCGGGGAAGTAGACTTAATTAAATCCAATAAGTTTAAACGAAATGCAAGAAAAAATGCGTATAATTTAATATTCCGTACAAGGAAGTCATGTGGAGTACACATCAGATTTTTTTCATTGTATAAGAGCGGGAAAGAAGTCATCATTCATATAATTTCATATAATTTTAACAAAGTGTATAAACCACATTTGGCATTATTATTACTTCTAAAAGGTATGCAAAATTTCAAAACACGCTAATATGTAAATTCGTTTATGTCTTAGAGAAGTCTAAATAAAATTTCTAATTTTTTACAGGTGTGCCTAAAATTACATCTACTGTAAGACGATGTTAAAAATTTTATAGGTATTATGTAACAGTTGTTTCGAAAAAATATATAAAAAATATTTAAAAATACAAATTTTGAAAACAAGTCGTAAACCAATGCACGAATTATATTTGATTTAAGCCTAAATTTCGAATTCTAAGCTCAGTCCATAAGTTCGTGCGCATTAAGACTATGCGTGGAATTCACTATGACGCATTTACTAAAACAGTACCATTTTGAACTTGTTGAAACTTGTCATCGTTTGACTAACATATTATCCAGTTCATCACCAACTTTCGTAAATATCGAACGCTATTTTAGTACCCATAGAAGATGAATATAGGTAATCAGTACAAAAGTGCCATGCTACACTTTCTATTTTCGTGTGGTGGATCTGCCAGGTTTCCAGCGATAAAAATTAAACAGTGCACACGGTGAACACACTATTAGTGTAAGGACTGCCCAGAAATGGTTTAAAAAATTTAAAGTTTGAAAACGCAGCATGGATGATGAACCCCGTTCAGGACGCTTTGAACTGTTAAAACCAAATCAAACGATTCGTTCAGAAGTTTATAGTGAACAACTTTGCCGTCTAAACTCAGAATGGATCAAAAATCGCCCAAGATGGGTGAATATCCAGAAAACGTTTTTTCATCATAACACTAGACCGCATACGGCTCGAACAACGCTGCAAAAAATGAGTGAATTTAATTGGGAGCTTTTGCCACATCCTGCTTACTCCCCAGATATTGCCCCGAGTGATTTTCACTTATTTCGTGCCTTACAAAAATTTTTACTGCGGAAAAATTAAATTATAAACAGGAAGTACACAATGAACTTTCAAGTTTTTTTTTGCATCAAAACCAGAGTCTTTCTACAGCAATGGCATAAAAAAGCTGTCTGTAAGATGGCGAGACATTGTAGGTAATGGAGGAAAACATATAATTGATTAGAATGCTAAATTGTGTTTTTCTATACTATTTAAAAATTTACTAAAAAATACGCGCGAATTTATGGACTGACCCAATAGTAGAAGGAATGAAGTAAGTTTAGTGTAAAGTAAGATATATTAAAAATATTGTTGCATGCGTACGGGTTCGTTATGAAATGAATGCACAAGTCCGATGAAAAATGAACAAAAATTTATTATTATCACAACAGAAATGCTTAAATTTTCTCATATTATCATGCAGTATCACAATATCTCACAGTAGTTATCTTTTAACTACTTAAATGTACAATAGAACGTAATTCAAAACAGCTAAAGAACGCTAATCCGCAAATTCGCTATAATCAACAACGGCAGTTTTCTAAACAACAACAAACTAAGCAACTACTACAAACTGAGATGTTTTCCTCCTTTTATAAGATTTTAAAATCACGCGCTAGAATTTTCCAGTACTTTCTCGAAATCAAAAAGAGATATTTATTTATTTAATGCACGCGCTCTTGTATTTTCAATTTTCCGGCTTAGCTTTCTTTTAATATTCGTCACGCGCTGCACTGCGCGAGAAATAAAACCATTTAATTTATAATTGAACTAACATTAGCTTTTTAAATACCAAATTCGTAACAATATATATATCAAATTCATTTAACATGGATGAGCAAAAATTTTGAGAGGTAATTTTTTGAAAACTACTCTTGCGAATTTTTTCAAAACTTAACAGGTTGGCATAATTTGGAGTCGTCGAATCTAAATATGGAAAAAAGGGGTATGTCATTTCAGAAAATGTTCGATTTTATGTGAAAATTCGTATGTTAGACCAATGCTATATGTGAATCTAATAAGTATCCTAAGTGGCGTTTTCGAAACACGAAAAGCCCACCAGCGGCCGAGCGGTAAAGTCACTGAACACTGGTAGTTCGGTCCGAGGTTCGAATCCCGCGAACGGGCAGGCTGCATGGGTGCTTTCGTGGTTTTCCCCCATGTGTAACGTGTATACGAGCCAGTTTCCCTTAGAAAGTCCTCCACGAAGTCATCCCTCCTCTTAGGCAGATAGCCCTAGTGTGCTTTGCCATAATTAAACACACCACACCACACCACCACCACATCGAAACATGAAAAATGCAAGTTGAATTTCTTCAATCGGCTCAGTAGAACGGGAGATATAGAACGAACTACCCCCCCCCGTTTTTTTCGCAGTGTACATCGAATGCGTCCAATATAACTTGCTCGGTATAAGGAATTCTGACTTCCCTTAAGAATTTAGACGAAATCTATTAAATTTTCTAAGTCGCACGTTTAGAGCTGCATGATTAAGAATCTATTTGGTAATTTAATCGCTTATGTTTAATTTAAAAGTACGTTTGTGCCTTCTGCGAAACTATTATTATAGAAAATTTACCAGCCATCTCTTTGAGGGCCATAAATGCATAATATCATGTGGTCTTACATTTACCCAGCAGTTAACACAGACCAATGAAACTACAGCGAGCGAGAATTAAACATTATGTACAAAGATTTATGGTAGCCATTAAATGTTAGTAACATTAAATGTTAGTAAGCTGTTTTCCCAAGACATCAAACATTACTTCTGGGATTAGACTAAATCTTTGATCTGCGGGGATGTTTAGGATGATAATACTTAGTATGTCAAGCTTTGTTTGCAGAGTTTTCTGGCTACATTACCTGTACTCCTAAAGAGATAACCTGAAACAGATTTTTGCTTCCGTTTACGAAGTAAAGAAAGAAGAATTATAATCACGAAATATTCCGGGTACCATATGTCAACGAAAATATCCATTTTAACCGCTATCGAATGCAATTTAACGATGTTTGTACATGACAGCTGTACGTAAGGACAGAATAAAGGACTCTTTTTCCATAAACGAACGATAAATCTGATTTAAAAGCGATTTAGAAGCGATTTTTTCCTGGCGTCTGTACGTATATATGTTACGGTGAAACACCGAAATCTGGAGAATGTCGACTTTCACCGGGAATGTCAACATTCACATAGTCTCTTGGTGTATGTCCGAAATATTTTCCAAATACAGTAAGACCCCGCTTAACGCGGGGGATACGTTCCATCAAAGTAGAGCGTAATGCGAAACAGCGCTAAACGAGGCTATCTTTACATGTAAATATTGGGGTTAGGGAAAGATGGCTAGGAAATTGGTTAGGTATTAAATTTAAAAAGTATGTTTTTTTAATAAAAATAAAACCAAACATTTATTTCTTAAAGCCCAAATTAATACCACATTATTATTTCTTGCAAAAATAAAAACAAAATATAAATAACAAAACGAATATTCTTAAAAAAAAACAAATAAAATTCTATGTCAGTCATATATAGTTAGCCTTCCGCGTTTTCAGTGTTCTGCCTTTTTGTGACAAAAGCATCTAATGTTGTTTGCCTTTTTCTTTTGCGTTGTTCTCTTAAAAGTTCTTCATAAACGGATAGAGCATCTCTAACACCACGCCTCACTTTTGAGCTCCTGTCAAAATTCTGATCATTTTCAATGAATTGATCCATTATTTCAGTTATGGTAGACAAACTCCTTTTTACAAACGCCATCCAAAGTTCTTTTTGCTCTTCTTCTGAATCACTGCTGTCAACATTTTTGTTTTCTTCTTGTTCAGTTAATTCCTTGAGCTCATCTTTAGAAAGACTAGCCGCTGCTTCTTGAATTGAATGTTTCCAATAATAAAAATATGTCTGTACAATACCGCACCAAACAAGAAATACAAGTACACTCTTTCGGATATGTATTTGAAACCTATCGCTGCATAATATTTCTGGGAATCCCCGTATGCTGCGAGCGATTTCGTGGAATCCCCGGGTTGAAATAAAAGAGCGCTAAACCGAAACAGCGCTAAACGAAACAGCGTTAAGCGGGGGTCTTACTGTACTCTTATTTCTGACTTACACCGGTCAATGTCGACATTCACCATGTATTAATGGTGAATGTTGAACATATAACAATATTATACTTTCTTCTCCGTCATTCAGTCGCGAATAAACGCACTTGAAACTGGAAATAAGAACTTAAGAACATGAGAACCTAAAACACACAATACATTCAAAATGAGAAAGGAAAATAATAGAAGTTAAAAACTTACTTAATTATACAGTACGTTCTAAATGAGAAAATAAAATAACGGTCATAAAAAACTTACTAAATTATGTGATTCAAATCTTATTTCTTGCTACAACTTGAACTATTATGGCACTTTATGATCTCTCTTTTCGGACTTTCGCCAGAGCATATCTGTGATTGTCGACATACACCGGTGAGGGTCCGAATATACAAGAATGTAGTGAAATATTCGGTCTTTCACCGACGTATTTGGTGAATGTTGATATTCTCCGGTGAAAGTCGACATTCTCCAATTGTGGTTTTTCACGGTAACATATACATATGTATCTATGTATCTTGCTTAACTCGAAAACGAGTAACCTCAGAGCGTTGAAATTTTGTATATAGGACTGCCATGGCATGCACTTGTGCAGTTACCTTTTTGGTGGCAATTAGTGGCACCAAAGGTATATAAATATATGGACGCATTTTACATTTTTAAAATTTACAACATAGGTTTTTACAACAGCTCTCCTTACACTCAACTTTACATTGTATTAGAGACCTGTATTTTTACAGTTAGCAGTAACAAACTACTCAACTCAACTAGCTTAGCAAATGCCAGTACAACTCAATTCAAATATAGATCTTGGTAAGTTAAATTAAAACTTGCTATTTACTAGCATTTTTATTATTTTTTTATTATTATTTTTAGGTTTACGTGTATAATTCGTGTATAATTCTACTCATAATTGACTTTTAATTAATTAAATTAATTTTATGTCTAGTCATTTACTTGCTATTTTCTTAAAGTTCCACTGTTTAAATTACTTTTCTTGTAATTTACAACTTTTGATTTAACTTTTGGTTTTGAATTTTACTGTTACTTTTACCCTTCCCTATATGGATGACGAAACACGAATTGAGTAATTGAAGAGTTAGGTTTGGGGGCAACTTCCCCTTGATAAGTCTGTCTCCTGCCTGCTCAAAAATTATTCACTTATGCAATTTTTAAGAATAATAAGTTTAATTTTTTGGAATAATATATTTTTTCATGGTTTTGGATAAGTGCAATTAATTTTAAAAATGCTCTCAGAATTTAAATGATATTGTAAATTAGTTAGCAGTAATTATAATTATTTTCGTTTTTATTTCTTTGCAATTAAAATTTCTTAATTAAATTTTAATTTTATATTTGCTTTATACGAATAAAAAATATTTGTTAAATTCAAATTTATATATATGTGATGTACCAGTTTTAGTCGTAGCTTAAATTATCAGACGATAAGTTTTAAAAAAAAAAACAGGATCCATTTATTATTATTCAGGAGAAATAGCAGTTACAAAATATCAGATATCCGGAGTAAATAAAAACAATTACTAATAACTTTTTGTACGAAGTTTACTGCATCGTTACATTAAAGAAAAAACCCCGATATTCCTTTGCGAGTCCTTTTACAGCCTCTGGAAAGGCGGAGCTTCCAAGAATGACGTCAGCCAATCCAGTTCGCTTTAAATATCTCCAGCACATTCTATAACTGTACGTGTAGAAAAGGCGGGAAAAACAACTTGACTACGGGGCTGCGGATTTAATTCCACGTACTTTCAAATAAGAGATCGTTGCCATTAAAAAATGAAAAGAACATACGGTTAGAAAATTAAATGTGAGCTTGACTATGGAATTTTATTATTACAAATATATATATATATATATATATGAATGAATTTAACAAACATTCTCTATTCGTAAAAAGCAAATTTAAAGTTAATTAAATTTTAAGTAATGAAATTTAATGCAAACAAATAAATGATTAATTATTGCTTCGAACTAATCTACAATATCATTTAAATTCTGAGAGCATATGTAAATCAAGTGCAAGTATCAAAAATCCATGAATAAATATAATTCCAAAAATTTTTGTTACAGAGTGCGCATTTGGCTCCAGTGAACTCAGTGTTTTAGGCACATTAGCACTTTTAGCCTTAAATTAAATTGTCCACCACTAATTTTATATTTGAATTTATTGTGTAACGAGGCTTAAGTATCACCGCGCAAGTCTTCGGTATTGTTCTAAGCAGGAAGTGCATTGCATTTGTGTTAAATGTTTGACGAATAATAAATGGTTATTTAAATTTTTTTCTGTGCTGATGTTCTTTTACGCCCGTGCGATAAGTTGAGATTTCCTCGCAAGATCATTTAAACTGTGTGTTAGCCAAAATGGTTAGATATCTTCCATTATAATCAAACATTGTTAGGCTTAGAAATTAGGCTTAGAAAATTGTTAGACAGTGAAAAACGAAGTGCTTTGATATTAACGTCTGAAGAAAACGAACTGACAGGTATAAGGTATTTCTCCCGCCTTCTTAGCGTGCCTTCGTGGTGTAATGTTCAGCACACTCGGCGCGTATTCGAAAGGTCCGAGTCCAGGCGAGAACACTGCATATTTTTCATGTCTCCTGCTTCGAAATAACATAATGTTTCTACAAACTACAGAGGCTGTTCACACATTTTTTAGACGACGTATATTATATTCACAAAACTAAATTACATAAAATTCTTGTGTTTTAAATGTTCTATTTGACATCCCTTATTCTGAACTATCTTTCGACACCGCAATTTCCAGGATAATAATACCTTTAGAAGTGGCAGAAAAGGTATTCTATCCCATTCCTCCCGAACAGCTTTTCAGAGTCCTGTTAGGGTTTGGGGACAACGTTTGGATAATGCAGTTTTTAAAAGTCCGAAAGCACAAAAATCCATAGGTGACACATCGGGAGATTGAGTAGGGATATCAGTGAAGGGTATGGCCTTGATACCAGATTTTTGTTCCATTTCTTTTAGGAAATTTACGGTGGATTTTGATGTGTGACTGCTAGCTTTGTCCTGATGGAGTCTCACAGATGGACGGCACTGTGGGTAAAGCCATGGTATTTCATTCAGAACAATTGGCGATAAAATATGTTTCTGATAGTATTTGGAGTTAATCTTGACATTTGTTTGCACTCTCTTTCTTTTTAACTTGCCATTATAAGGAAAACCAGCAACAATCAGGAATACCTTAGAAAAACTTTCTTTCGATTCTTTGAACCATGTACTTATTTTTTTCCCTTCACTTTTATGATAATAAATGGCTCTTTTTTTGTTACAATCATTTAAATACACCCACGCTTCATCTATTGTGACAATTGTTTTCCGTTTTTCTTTGGATATATAGAACTTTCTCATATAGAATTCTGCAGCGCGTCCTGCGTTGAGCGATATGCTTTGGAAGAAGACGATGCACATTGCGTTGTTTCGCTTTCTTAAGATTTAAATCAACGTTTATCGTTTTGTTTACAGTGGATACAGAGCATTTTAATGATTTTGCAACTGTCCTTTGACTAGGGGGATTTTCTTTTAACATTAAACAACGTACCTTTGCAATAGTCGAAGATGTCCGCTTTTTCCTTGGATACCTGTTTGGAATTTTTGTCCCACTTGAGGCTCCAAGTTGACGTTTTTTTCCTTTCTTGTTGATGATATTACCTACCGACGCTTGAGATATCACAAAATCATGACTCTCACATCGTTTTTGGATAACGGAGTATGCATATTTCTCTTCGGAAAGAGCGTCAATGTAGCCTTCCAAACACTTCTTCGTTAAATTAGCCATTTTGAATAAAAACAATCCTTTCAAACCACAGACGATAGTTTTGACTTTTAGAAACATAGTAAAATTGCAATGACTTCTTTTGCAGCAAACGATTTTTTATCACCGCTTACCAAAATCGTCTTAAAAATGTGCGAACAGCCTCTGTATTTGTTAAAATATGCACTTTTACACAAGTATTTTTTTTAAATTACTAAGTTACTCACTTTCAGAATTTTAGAAAGCGTAAAAAAAGGGGGGAAGGAATTCAGGAGGAAGAAATCTGATGAATCGGAATTATATTTATTAAAAATCATCGTAGCGACGAATTCGTTTTATTTACGTTACGTTACTTTTTTATTTAAAACTGAAGTAAAATTTTTATTTTAAAATTTTCAGTTTTAAATAGAAAGCAAAACGAAATTAATGAAATAAATTTTCTTCAAACTGAGATAACTCCTCACATGAGAAGTAATTGTTTTGAAAAAGGTCTTAGGAGTATGAATTATGGTGTCAAGGAGCGCTTGATACGTATGTCGTTGCCAACAGCCGTGAGCATCTTACAGGTGGCACTGCGATTTACTTCAATTCTGCCCCCAATTTTGAGGGCGAGCACCCCGGGGGGGACGGGTCCAAGAGTTTCCCACCCCTCTCTCCTTCCAGCAAACCACACGAGAGATCTTTCGGTTCGCCGCATATTTAATGTGACCCCCATGTCTTCCCCCCGAGATGTAATTACTCCTGCTATGTACATCATTTCATGCCATAATGCTAACACTACATAAATATGTACATGTATTAATTTTTCAACTGTAACATTGCAATCTATTCTCATATAATAGTGACACCATATAGTAATTTGCAAGTTATTTATTAGCTATGCATGACTGTCCGTGGTTCGATTTCCGGCGAAGGTGGTTGCACATCTTTCATCTTTCCTGCTCCCAAACAATACCTAATGTCTCTACAAGTGGCGCCCGAACTAAAAGGGTTGTAGATGACGATTCTCCGCACCCAGGATTTGGCGACTAGGTCCCCTAAAACCCTAGTCGCCCTTTAAAAAGGGGAGTATATAAGGTATTTCTCCCACTTCCCTAGCGTCTTTCGAGGTGTAGTGGTTCTGCACGCTGGGCCGGTATTCCAGAGGTCCGTGGTTCGATTCCCGGCGAAAGCGTTTGCTATTTTTCATCTTTTTGGCCTCTAAAAAAATCCTAATGACTCTACAATATGTCACATAATATAAGCACGCATTTTTAGAATGTGTATAAATATGTACCTCTGGTGTAGCATCACTTGCGAAAGTAATATGGACGCCCAACAATCTGTAAATATTACATATGTTATATAGTTTATATCCTATTCTTCTAGATGTATTTACTCCTGCTATGTAACTTGTACCATGCTTTATTTGTAATACTACTTACATTTGTTAATGCTGTTCTTTAGATAATGGGCGTGGTGCTGTACTGATTAACCATTATGGTAAAGGGACAGTGCCCACGTCCTCCGTAACTTATCCCTTACCCTCATGTAGCACGATACCTATACATTTAACAATCATCCGTGCCTTCTCCGAGATCCGAACCAGGCCCACCGGCACAGCATACCGGTTGGGCGCGGGTACACTTGTGAATTGGTTTACTTGATTGTGGCAAAGCCTTCGAGGGCTATTTGCCTAAGGGAAGGGGACGCCTTTGAGGAGAATGTTCTATGGAAAATTAGCTTGTATACACACGTTACACATGGAGATAGTCACGAAAACGCCCACGCAACCAGCTCGTTCGCGGGATTCGAATCTCGGACTGAACTACCAATGTTCAGCAATTATGCCGTTGATGGGCCTCTAAGTACACTTGTGGCCGAGCGGATAAAAGTACCAAATACTGATAGTTCGACGCGGAACCCAGATACTGCAGTTGGGCTGCTTGTATGCATGTTATGGCAGTACACATTTTTATTAAGATTTTGGAGTGTTAAATAAATATTTAAAATGCACAGAATTTAGCAGGATATTTGAATGCAAATATTAAAAAGGTCTTTAAATCATAAATGGTTATTTTATTTATATTTTCTTGTCCAGCTTCAAAAGTAACAGTACCAGCATACTCCCTGCTTTATTCTTATTATACTTATCTTAATTTAAGAAAGTAACTTCTCAGTGCAAACTAGAAAGACATTCTTAGCGAAGTATTTGCCAATTCTCTAATATTTCACAGCTTGCATATATCTAGCCCTCTCCCACCAAATATCGATTTCTTTTATTTTTACCTCCAGTCATGGCCTCTTTTAATCAGTAGCTGTTCTAAAGTCATTAGTGATTTGGCCACGCCTAAAATCGGACAGCTTTCTTTACTCGTATAGGATTAGCAGAGTGTAACATTAGTCAATTTTAAAGTTTTCTAAACCTGGTCATGCGAAAGATGACCACGTTTAGAAAAGAAGAATAGATACCTTGAAGATTCAAGATACCTTGAAGAAATTTTTCAAAAAATTTTATTACTTTAATTTAATGCTTATGTTTTTAGCTTCCAAAACTATTTTTGTTTTCTCTCTCCGGTGATTAGAATTATGGGTGGTTTTGTTCTATACCATGAACCAGAAATCGCTGTTTAAAAGGCCGGAAGTTGCTGTTTAAATGGCCGGAAGTTGATGTTTAAGGGACACAGACTGCTCTAAACAAGAATATTTCATTTCAATACTGTAGGCGATATTCAAAAGATGATTTTGAAATATATGTATTATTATTATGTGCTTGGAAGCAAGATTACTTTCGAAATTTCAGTATCATATTTGGCAACATTTCCGTTTGTGTTTACATTCTGATTTGATTACACTCTGATTTAGCTAGCTTTCTGTTATTCAGTATTATTTTTTAACTCATTCTGCTTGGTTATTTTAACATTGTGATAAAAATATTTTGACTTTATTATTGTAAACGTCGTGATGGTTCGGCGTGGAACTTTTCGTTCTAAAAAACGGCGATTTGCTGGAAAAGCTTCTACCAGTGAATCGAAACTAGGAAATAATAAAACATTTTCTAAAAATTATAATGAAGCTAATAATGCTGTTGGTAATAGAATATTCGATGTTGAAATTCTAAAATATGTATTTTCTGCATTATCCTGTCCAGAGTGTTTCGAAACTCAAAACAATAATGAGAGTTTTAATAATGTATCATACCAAAACAAGTGTTTGTTGAGTTGACAACATTGTGTTTTCGTTCCTATATAGGAGTGATACAGTTTAATAATGGATTTTGGGGTATGTTAAAAATATTGGGAAACTTAAGGGGACTCGTACACCTTAAAACCCATAAGATGTTCGAATAGGTGACTGTTCCAAGAATTGGAATAACTTATTTATTTTAAAAGTAATTACTACCAACTTTTTACAGCTGACTACTTAATATAGATGCTTTCTGAAATAGTCATCAGAAAGTTTGTGTTGCCACAATATTTTTATAATTTAATCCACTCTTTGTGACAACATTTTTCGTCATCTTTCCACCTTGCGCGCACAGTTTAAAACATTCTGTTGCATAATTTAATTCTATATTTAATATACAAACTAAGTAACTGTGAAATTTGGCAATTTTTTTTTTGGTTCATTTTTCAAAAAAAAAAAAAAAATGTTGCATGCGTACGGGTTCGTTACGAAATAATGTTCGTTATGAAATGAATGCACAAGTCCGATGAAAAATGAACAAAAATTTATTATTATCACAACAAATATGCTTAAATTTTCCAAAAATATTCATGCAGTATTACAATATCTCACAATAGATATCTTTTAACTACTCACACGTTCAAGAGAACTTAACTCAAAACAGCTAGAGAAAGCTAATCCTCGAATTCGCTACAAGAGCAGTTTTCTAAAAAAACTCTTAAAACAACAACAAACTAAGTAACTATCACGAACTGAGAGGTTTTTCTCCTTTTATAAGATTTTAAAATCGCGCGCGAGAATTTTCTAGTACTTTCTCGAAATCAAATAAAGATATTTATTAAATGTTACATGCACGCGCTCTTGTATTTTCAATTTTCCGGCTTAGCTTTCCTTTGATATTCGTCACGCGCTGCTCTGCGCGAGAAATAAAACCATTTAATTTTAGAATTCAACTAACGTTAGCTTTTTAAATACCAAATTCGTAACAGTACTTATTTGGTGCGACGGTCTAGTGGTTAGGGGTTAGGTTGTGAGATTTATCTATAACTGTCCACGTGCACTAACTTAGATCCTACGATGAACCTGGCGAATTATCGCACAGGCTTGAAATAAATACCAGCACAGAAGTAGGGTGCCAAATAATCCTTTATTAACTCAAACTAAAATAACAGACTGCACGGACTTCGTGCGTTACAAAAACACCATTCACTAGCAGCGATAACTTAAACGTAGACGAGTATACACAATAAAATCTGAAAAATACAACGAGTGCAAGAACGAAATTCAAAATTACCCCTAAGAGATGGACTCACAGAGACCTAACCGGCGTGATACTAAACGGATAAGGCCAAAAGGCTTAATCGAGTGACCACGAAATAACAACAAATGGTGCGCCAGGCTAGCGAAACAAGCTCTGAATAAAACTAAGATAATCACACATTTAAATAGCACTCCACTTAACTTTAAAATTTACATCCTGGCTAGAGAATGTGAGGGGAAGTTTGAGAAGTTGAGAACAAGAAAACTTAATAAATTTGTTATGCAAATTAAGAAAAACCCTACGAGGTTAGGTTATTTAATTACGGCAAAGCTTCGAGGGCTATCTGCCTAAGGGAAGGGATGCCTTCGTGGAGGACTTTCTAAGGGAAACTGGCTCGTATGCACGTTTACACATGGGGAAAACCACGAAAACACTCATGCAGCCAGCCCTTTCGCGGGATTCGAACCTCGGACCGAACTACCAGTGTTCAGCGACTTTACCGCTCGGCCGTTGCTGGGCCACTGTGATGTAAGAGCTACGTACTGCTCTTAGTTTACTATTATGCTTTGAACCTAATTTTTAATAAATGTTTGTTTCGTCTTGTTAAGTGGACTCGTACACCTTAAAACACATAAGATCGTGACTGTTGTAAGAATTGGGATAACTTATTTATTTTAAAAGCAATTACTTCCAGCTTTTTACAGCTGACTACATAATATAGATGCTTTCTGAAATCGTGATCAGAAAGTTTGTGTTGCCACAAATATTTTGATAATTTAATAAGCTTTTTGACAAAATTTTTCGTCATGTTTCCACCTTGCGCTCACACTTTAAAACATTCTGTTGCATGATTTAATTCCATATTTAATATATAGCTTTTATAACATTTGGAAATTACTGTGAACCAAAAATTCTAAGAATTTCATGTTAAATTTTTATTCTATTTGGAGTCGAGTTTATAAAATGTATTTTATTAAAAAAAACATGTAATTTTTCCGTCCATAAATTTGTTTAATTTTAAAACATCCATCAGATTTTTGGTTCAGTTAAAAAATAGGGCTCATATAAAGAATTCCATCCAATTTCAAGTATGTACCATCAGCTATTTTTAAAATATCGTGCGCACAAGTTGGAAACGTAACGAAAAATGTTGTCCCAAAGCGGATTAAATTACAAAAATATTTGTGGCAACACAAACTTTCTGGTTACTAGTTTCCAGAGCAGCTATATTATGTAGTCAGCTGTAAAAAGTTGGAAGTAATTGATTTTAAAATAAATAAAATATCCCAATTCTTGCAACAGTCACATATTCGAAGGGTGTTAAGGGGTTTAAGGTGTATGAGCCCCCTTAAATGGTGCCTTTATTGTATGTCTTGATACGATACCAAAAAGATCTGATATCACAAAGAAAGAACTGTTTATGGATGTTCTTCGATATGATAACATGAAAAGAGTTTTAAAATCTGCATAAATTAAAGACCTGGGAACCTAAGAATGCAGATATGGTTATTGTTATTTACTAGTTTTTCTCTCGGCAAGCCTTTTCTAAATTCTGGATAAAGCCACGTCACTTAATTCGCACATTAATGCATCTCATTGATAAGCTCTCTTCTTTAAACTTGGATTTATGTCAACCATCATAGAACTTTATTTTGCATATAAGCTCCATACGAATCGGCATATATGACTTCTGCACA
Organism: Stegodyphus dumicola; assembly: GCF_044657685.1. NCBI lineage: Eukaryota > Metazoa > Arthropoda > Arachnida > Araneae > Eresidae > Stegodyphus > Stegodyphus dumicola. Next base: position 280,505,527 of record NC_140769.1, on the reverse strand, counting down.
ACTATACTTCATTACCTACTATATACAATCTATTATAATATTCTGTTATAATATATATATATAATTATAGTACGTAGCGTATTCGGGAACTAAGTACCGTTTCATTCTAGCGCCGTCGCAGCGCTGTGGTAGGCATCCCGCGCATGCGCACTAGTCTTTCTTGTTCACTGACTTTCAATTGTCGCCATTTTGGTTGCTCTATGTTGTGTTTTCAGTTTGCTGTGCACATTCAAAATCTTTAAGACAATTAGTTCTCCCGCTGACTGTGAGATTCGTGCCGTGATTGAATTTTTGAACGCGAGGAATGTTAAACCGGCCGAAATTTATCGTCAAGTGACAGACGTTTACGATGAATACGCGATAAGTGATGGAATGGTGAGAAAGTGGGTAAGAATGTTTAATGCAGGTCGAACAAATGTTCACGCCGAGGCTCGGAGTGGTCGGCCTTCTGTTGTCACCGATGATTTGGTAAGGAAAGTTGACGAAGCAATTCATGAGAACAGACGCTTCACAATGACAACTCTTTCAGAGGCATTTCCACAAATTTCACGTACTGTTTTGTTCGAAATTGTGTCTGACCGCTTGAATGATCGCAAACTGTGTTCCCGATGGGTTCCAAAAATGCTCACTGATGTTCACAAAACAAAGCGACTTAGTAGTGCCCTAACATTTCTCACGCGGTACAGTGATGAGGGAGAAAACCTTTTAAACCAAATTGTGACAGGTGATGAAACTTGGGTGTGTCATTTCACACCAGAATCGAAACAAAAATAGATGGAGTGGAGACACACTCATTCTTCTAAAAAACAAAAGTTCAAAGTAACAATGTCATCACAAAAAATCATGTGCACTGTCTTCTGGCATAGGAAAGGCGTTTTGCTTACTGAATTTCTTCCCAGAGGTGAAACCATTAATGCGGCACGATATTGTGAGACTTTAACAAAACTAAGGCGTGCCATTCAAAACAAACGAAGAGGAATGCTCAGTAAAGGAATTGTGTTGCTCCATGACAATGCTCGGCCCCATACTGCTGGTGTCACTCAATCGTTAATTCGACAGTTTCATTGGGAGCAGTTCGATCAGCTGCCGTACAGCCCGGACTTGGCGCCGTCCGACTATCACTTGTTCCTGCACATGAAGCGCGAGCTTGATGGCAAGCGCTTTGGATCTGACGATGACACGAAAAATGCTGTGGAGTCGTGGTTATCGAAACTGGCGGGAAGTTTCTTTGACGATGGTATACAAAAACTGGTCACCCGCTATGACAAGTGTTTGATCATTGGCGGAAACTATATTGAAAAATAGTTTAAGATATGTATTTTCATGTAAAAATAAAATTGGATTCTAAAAAATTGTTTTACTATTTTTTTTTTTTTTTTTCAAAACGGTACTTAGTTTCCGAATACGCCTCGTATATCACTTGTTAGAAGGCTTATGCAATAGTATGACTTCGTATTTACATTGTATTATGTTAAATGTATCGTAACTTGTTATTTACACAAATGCAACAATTTTACTGCCAAGGTATATCACAATTGTTTGTAATCAAGCATTCATTTTCAATTATGTACTCACGTATTTGCATTAGTGTTGTCTTAAGGGGACTCATACACCTTAAAACCCATAAGATGTTCGAATAGGTGACTGTTGCAATAATTGGGATAAATTATTTATTTTAAAAGCAATTACTACGAAAGTTTTACAGCTGACTGCATAATATAGCTGCTTTCTGAAATACTAATCAGAAAGTTTGTGTTGCCACAAATATTTTTATAATTTAATCCACTTTGTGACAATATTTTTCGTCATGCTTCCAACTTGCGCGCACAGTTTAAAACATTCTGTTTCATAATTTAATTCTATATTTAATATAAATCTTTTTTAACATTTGGAAACTACTGTGAACCTAAAATTCTAAAAATTTCATGTTAAATTTTTATTTTATCTTGAGTTAAGTTTATAAAATGAAATTTATTAACAAAATGTTTAATGTTTTCGCCCATAAAATTTTTCAATATTAAAATATTCATCAGATTGTTGGTTCAGTTAGGAAGTAGTGCCCATATAAAGAATTCCATGAAATTTCAAGTATGTACCATGAGCCATTTTTAAAATATCATGCGCGCAAGGTGGAAACAGGGCGAAATATTTTGTCACAAAGAGGATTAAATTAAAATATTAGTGTCAACACAAACTTTCTGGTTGCTATTTTCCAAAGCAGCTATATTATGTAGTCAGATGTAAAACGTTGGAAGTAATAGCTTTTAAAATAAATAAAATATCCCAATTTTTGCAACAGTCACATATTCGAAGATCACAAGGGGTTTAAGGTGTATGAGTCCCCTTAAGGGTTTTCTAGATCATGGTGGACGTGGTGCTATACTAATTAACCATATGGTAGAGGCATAGTGCCCACGTCCCCCGTTCCTTATCCTTATCCTTAAATGGTGCTTTATTGAACCACAAAGCCATTACAGCAACAACTGTCCATCAGTTCAAAGGTGGCCCACCTATTAAGTGCCTTTATAATATAATAAAGTGACTACCACTTATTAGTATAAATTTAGCTATTGTTGCAAATTTAAACATAAAAGCATTAAAAACGAACGTGCGCCAAGTTATATACTGGCGAGAGAAAGCGAAAGTCGGGGGGGGGGGCATTCGAATCTCACCTTGGCTGCTTATACCAGGGCGAAAGGTCTTAGTCAGTTAGTGCTTTCTCTCCCCCCCCCCCGCCAGGTACTGATGAAATTAGGATTGACGAAATTAGGACTGAGGTTGATTGTATGTAAGTTATTCTTTTCAATACTTTAATTTTTAATGTCTGTGAGGATTGTTACTTTAATTTGTTTTCAACTTAAGTCGAGCAGAATTCTCGTACTTGTTAAATAAAGATTTCGTAGCTATTTTGACTTACGGGGGCTCATAAACCTTAAACCCCTTAACACCCTTCGAATATGTGACTGTTGCAAGAATAGGGATATTTTATTAGTCCAAAGGGGCTTTGTCCCTGAAGGACTATTGTTTTCGTTTTGCGATTTTGCGTCGGACTCATAAACGTCGGTTCACTTTTCAAACTGTTGCCACAAAATGTTAGAGTCCTGCATTATATTTGAAGAAATTAAATAATGAAAAATCTGCATAAATGATTGTTTATTTCTCGCATTGTGATAAAACAATGGTACATAGAGCCATCGAATTTTGAATGACGAAATCCTACTGCGAATATGGGCATCTGAAATCACAAATTTGGAATTTGTTTTATTATAGATTTTATATTTTGTAAAACTTTAACGAATTTTTGATTTACAAACTCAATGCTTTAAAAGCGAGAAATGGCAACGTTATATAGAAAAAAAATACTTTTATCTCCAGCTCGCGAGACTGTGTATATCGGAAATTCTAAAGATATGCTTAATTTAACATTATTTTGCGATATTGCTCTTGAACTGAATTTTATGGTTTAAGTGCAAAGAACATGATATTTAATAAATAAAGGTAACACTCAAAACGTTAAAAAACGCCCCTTTGGACGTAATTTAAAATCTGAAACATTTCTTTTTTTTTCTTTTTTTTTTTTTTTTTTTATTATTTAAATCAATTACTTCCAACTTTTTATAGCTGACTACATAATATAGCTGCTTTGGAAACTAGTAACCAGAAAGTTTGTGTTGCCACAAATATTTTTGTAATTTAATCCGCTTTGGTGACAAAATATTTCGTCACGTTTCCACCTTGCGCGCACAAATATTTTATAAATGATTTATGGTACATACTTGAAATTGGATGGAATTCTTTATATGCGCCCTATTTTTTAACGGAACCAAAAATCTGATGAATGTTTTAATATTAAAAAAATTTATGGACGGAAACATTACAGGTTTTTTTTAATAAAATACATTTTATAAACTCGACTCCAAATAAAATAAAATTTTAACATGAAATTCTTAGAATTTTTGGTTCACAGTAATTTCCAAATGTTATAAAAGCTATATATTAAATATGGAATTAAATTATGCAAAAGTATGTTTTAATCTATGCGCGCAAGGTGGAAACATGACGAAATGTTTTGTCACAAAGCGGATTAAATTATCAAAATATTTGTGGCAACACACACTTTCTGATGACTATTTCAGAAAGCAGCTATATTATGCAGTCAGCTGTAAAAAGTTGGAAGTAATTGCTTTTAAAATAAATAAGTTATCCCAATTCTTACAACAGTCACATATTCAAAGATCTTATGGGTTTTAAGGTGTAGGAGTCCCCTTAATGATTCTTTGATTAAAACTGCGCTAAATAGAGGAAATGTACCTAATATATAAGGTATTTCTCCTACTTCCCTAGCTTGCCTTCGTGGCGTAACGGTAGCACGCTAGGCTGGTATTCCAGAGGTCCGTGGTTCGATTCCTGGCGAAGGCGGTTGCTAATTTTTCATCTCTCTGGCCTCCAAAAAATATCCTAATGTTTCTACAAGTGGCGACTGAGCTAAAAGGGTTGTGGCCGATGATTCTCCACACCCAGGATTTGGCGACTACGTCCCCTAAAACCCTAGTTGCTCTTTAAAAAGGGAGTATATAAGGTATTTCTCCCACTTCCCTAGCGTGCCTTCGTGGTGTAGTGGTTCTGCACGCTGGGACGGTATTCCAGAGGTCCGTGGTTCGATTCCCGGCGAATGCGGTTGCATATTTTTTATCTCTCTGGCTTCCAAAAAATCCTAATGTCTCTACAAATACCTTTTACATGAGCGCACGACAAAACAACCACTTCTGGTCTTGGTAGTGGTTAAGTCGAAATCGAGTGAGGGCTCGCCATTTCGAAAACAAAAAGGAATTTATTTGGTGCAGTTACACAAAAGAACTTCTGCCAAATCTTCTTCGAATAAATTCTGAAGGTAGACAGAAGGTGCGCAGGGTGTGCGTGATAGAGTGCCGAAATGATTATGGTGTCTCCTACGCTAAAACGCAAAATGTGGCATTTAAAATATGTCCCAAGCTAGACCGGAATATTAATCAGGTAACAGATTAGGAAGAAGGACAATGTGACCTAGTAAAGCGGTTGATATCAAATGCAGAGGCTTCAAGTGAATTTTATGGATCTCCTACCCACCGGTGAAAAACGCTTCTCATGTAAGATGTCTTTCAGAGAACTGTGGGGGATTTGAATTTATTATCGAGTAAATGACATCATCCTGTCGTTAGAGTTAATTGGAGATGGGAATGAAATTGTCAATTGACGTTGAAACCAATGCTATGCTTTAAATTTAAATTAACAATTAACATTTCATTGATAGGATTGACGAAACTATAATGCTTAATTTTACACAGAACTTAAATGCATGACAAGTTCTTTATCATGTTGTATCGCTTAAAAAATAATGGAGTAGAATAAATGGAAACATAAATAAAATCTGAAAGGTTCCAGATTTTTAATTACGTCCAAAGTGACGGTTTATTTTAACATTTTGCGTGTTACCTTGTAGAGTACCTCACTTTGGAATTCTAAGTTAATGTTGGAAGTGAGGAATCTAAGAACTGATAAGCGAATAATCGCTTGCGTTCGGTGACTAGAAACAACAAGATAGAAGGGTAACTAACCCTTCCCCCCCCCGCCGGGTTATAGATTACAAATTTATTACCTGGAGGGTTTTATTTTATTAGATTACAAATTTTTCCAATAAGATTTTATAGATTACAAACTTTATAGATATTTTTATAGATTACAAATTTTTCGAATACGATTTAACAAAACTCCGCCTGGGAGTGTACAAGCAAAGCCCGCACTTGGACTTGAACTAAAAAGACTAAGAATTAAACTAAAACTAAGATTAACTAAAGAAGTATAGCCGAAGCTATCAAGATTCAATACGAGTTGGCCCCTTAACTTATTTGACTACGAAGCTTAGCAAGGGCTCGAATACGGCCGAGAGAAATAACAGCTTTGAGAGAGAGAGTGGCCAAAAAGGCAGACGCGCGTAAATGAGAAACTCTGATTCTCTCTGACTCAGTAAGTAACTTCGTGGTTTAAATACCGCTCCTCCTCATTAAATATTCAACAAGATTCCAAAACTAAGTTCTGGCCGGAAGTAGTCAGTTGAAGTTAAGAATTTGACAGGAAAGGAACTTAAAATTTAACTGTTAATAAAATTAACATAATCCTTACAACCTTTATTTATTAAATATCATGTTCTTCGCACTTACACCATAAAATTCAGTTCAACAGCAATATCGCAAAATAATTTTAAATCGAGGATATATTTAGAATTTTCGATACACAGTCTCGCGCGCTGGAGAAAAAATGTTGCCATTCCTCTCTTTGAAATGGCTTAGCTTCTTAATCAAAAACTCATTAATGCTTTACAAAATATAAAATAGATAATAAAACAAATTCCAAATTCGGACTTCCAGATGCCCATATTCGAGTGGAGAGGTAGGTACATTACTCAAAACTGGATGTGTCTAGATACTGTTGTTTTAGACCCAATGCCAGAAACATAAAAGCATTTATGCAGATTCTTCATTATTTAATTTCTTTAACCCTTTCGCCGTCCACTCCTGTCCGCGAAAATCCCCCACTCCCAGCGGTCGTCTGTTTTTCGTAGCGTGTAATGTTCTTATCTCTGTATATCATAACTTTCCATACATGACTTTCGTAGTGGATAAATGTCAATGACTATTAAGTAAAATTATAAGGAAATAAAGCATAATGGAAAAATAATAATATCTCTGCTTATTTCTAACAGCAGGATAATTTGATAACATCTGATCCAGGCGGTCCACTCCTCCCATTCCCATTTTGTTGTTGTAATTTTTTACAATTATTGTTTTTTTTACAGTTCTTTTCCGTGTTCCAACATGAATCATCCAGTTATTATGGACTGTACTCATCCAACGTACATCCTTCTTGTCTTTCCAATTCACAACCTCGTTTTTTCTCCTTTTCTGCCGAGTAAACGTTGAAGCCATCTCTCACTGTCCTGTATCTTACGTAAAATGGCGCGAATATTCATAAAACCCGGAGTAAATTCAATTAGAAATAGAGAGCCTGATGAGTGCTGCCATCTAGGAGGTATTAAAGCAAACAAAAATAAAAACTCAAACAAGTAAACATTTAGAAAGCGTGTTAAACTTTTAAAAGTTTTAAAATGTAGAAGAACGCTTGGAGCGCGTTACGGACGCCCTGCGGAAGTTTCACTTGAACGCACCAGACGCGTTACGGAGGACGAAGAAGTTAAACATAATACATGGGCGATAATATTTAGTGGCAACAATTTTAAATGTGGTGGTGTATTTAATTATGGCAAAGCACACTAGGGCTATCTGCCTAAGGGGAGGAATGCCTTCGTGGAGGATTTTCTGAGGGAAACTGGCTCGTATACACGTTACACATGGAGAAAACCACGAAAACACCCATGCAGACAGCCCGTTCGAGGGATTCGAACCTCGGACCGAACTACCAGTGTTCAGCAACTTTACCGCTCGGCCACTGGTGGGCCAATTTTAAAAGTGAAATGGACATTTATGTTTTCCACGAAAAATGCCAAAACGCCTTCAGCGCTGACGTCCTTTAGGCTAAAAAAACGAAAAAAAGGCCAACATATGGCTCGAAATTCTGAAGATAGGTAAATTATTCTAAAGATATGCTTATTTTAAAACTATTCTGCGATATTGCTGTTGAACTGAATTTTATAGATTAAGTGCGAAGAACATGATATTCAACCAATAAAGGTAACACACAAAACGTCCAAAAAAAAAAAAAAAAAAAAAAAAACACTTTTGGGCGTAACGTAAATCTGAAAGCTTTCAGATTATATATATATATTTTTTAATATTGTAGAGTCATTAGGTTAATTGGAATCAGAAAAGATGAAAAATATGCAACCGCCTTCGCCGGGAATCGAACCACGGACCTCTGGAATACCGGACAAGCGTGCAGAACCACTACACCACGAAGACTCGCTAGGAAAGTGGGAGAAATACCTTACATACTCCCCTTTTCCCTTTTTTTAAAGGGCGACTAGGGTTTTAGGGGACCAAGTCGCCAAATCCTGGGTGTGGAGAATCATCATCCACAACCCTTTTAGTTCGGGTGCCACTTGTAGGGTCATTAGGTTAATTGGAAGCAGAAAAGATGAAAAATACGCAACCACCTTTGCCGGGAATCGAACCACGGACCTCTGGAATACCGGCCCAGCGTGCTACCGTTACACCACGAAGGCACGCTAGGGAACGGGGAGAAATACCTTATGATATTACATTACTAATTTTTTTCTCCGATTACTAAATGTACTCGTTTAGCAAACAGAGACATAAAGTTTTCTTTTTGTTTCAATCAGACACACCAGCAGAATCAAGCTATGTAATTTAGAATTTCTGACGCTCAAAAATAAAAACGGAATTCCATTATTGCTTTTCGAACCTAAGGCATTTGACAGATTGAAAAGCGATGACAGGTAGCTTCGAGAAACTGCTGACATTTCACTTCTAGAAAACAAAGAACCCAAAAAACTTCTGTTCCAAACTTCGAAAATAAGGAAACTGGACAGTTACTTTCATATTATCTTATTTTACTATCGAAGAGTTAAACATGGTTGTTCTTAAGCAAAAAAATATTATTTTAGTTTCCTATATAGTTAAGAGGCTAACAAGAATTCAAAATTGCAAAATAATGTTACGAATTTTGCATTTAGATAGGTAACTTTAGTAGAATTTTAATTAAAATTATTATACACTGAGAAAAAAAAAAAAAAAAGAGTTCTATATCTCCCGTTCTACTGGCCGGATTGACAAAATTCAAATTGCTTTTTTCATGCCTCGGAGCGTAACTTAGGATATATATTAGATTTATATATAGTATTGTTTTAAAATGGGTATTTTGATACTAAAATTTGACTTTTTCTGATATAAAATACCAATTTTTTTCTATATTTCAATTCTACGATTCAAATTATGCCTAGATATTAAATTTTGTAAAACTTGGTACGAAATGTACGGAGAAATTCAAAATTTTATATTGGCACAATTTTTTCAGTTTGTGCCAAGAATAATTCACTTGTCGAACTTTTTAATATGTAGCAACCCATTTTCCTTTCCCTTCCGATATGCCGGAGCGGAAAAAATGCGCCTCGTTTCCACCTTTTTACATTGTGCATGAGCGGAAAAACGTCACTTCGTTTCTACTTCCAATTAAATTTAGCAAAGTGTCTAAACCACATTTGATGTTTTATCGCTTTCAACAAACACGCCAATAGATAAAATCACGTATATCTTCGGAAATTTTAAATAAAAAACTGTAATTTTTTTAGGTATGCTTAAAAATACGTCTATATTAAGATGAAGGTAAGAATTTTATAGATTATAAGTCACTATGTTTTTGAAAAATTCCTAAAAATTATTTAAAAATACAAATTTTAAAAATAAATTAAAAAATGGGTGAATTTTATATGGAATGAACCTTAATTTCGAAATGTTAAAGGAAGAATCAAATAAGTTTAATAAAAAAAAAGAGAGATTAATAAAATACACTGGTGTGTAAAAATTAAGGACGAAGTCGAAAAATTAGCATATCAGCTGAACGAAGAGGCAGAGCGGACAGAAAGACTAATCAGGAGATTAAGTAAGGTGATGTACGGTAGCACATGCGCAGATATGCAGGTAGACGTAATGAGGGAGTGTCTGAGTTGTCGGTGTAAAATCAGTATTTCTGGCAAAGAGATTGCACGCCGTACAGCAGTTAAAATCACACCGAGTTGCTGCCTCAGCAAAAAATGGCGAATAATCAATCTGTTAGACGACATCTGGATGCTTTTAGCCGAGGTCGAATCATTGGGAAGTTGGAGGAAGGCCGCAGTGTGACAAGTGTGGCTGCAGAGTTCGGAATTGCTCACAGCATCGTTTCACGACTTTGGAGACAATTTCAAACTACAGGAACAGCTATCCGGGGGTTTAGTAGTAGTCGTCCACGAGGAACCACACCCGCAGATGACCGGTATATTGCCTTACAGGCCAGAAGAAACAGGCGGCAGACAGCGACAGAAATCGCTAGACACACGACACAGGCGACTGGACGACCGATATCGCGTTTTACCGTGGCCAGAAGACTGCACGGTGGTGGTCTGTTTGCACGACGCCTGTACGGTGTGTACCTCTAACGCCTGCCCATCGGAGAAGGCGTTCTCTGTGGTGCCGGGAACACCGGAATTGGAGAGACAATAAATGGGGACGAGTACTCTTTACAGATGAGAGCAGATTCAGTCTGAGTAGCGAGTCTCATCGCATACTCATCTGGAGAGAGCGATGAAGCCGCAATCATCCCTCGAACATCATTGAAAGGAACAGGTATGGAGGTGGCGGTGTTCTCGTTTGGGGAGGCATCATGCTTGGTAGTCGTACAGACCTTCACATCTTCGACGCAGGTTCAGTCAACGGAACCCGTTATTGTAACGACATTCTTCTTTCATATGTGCGTCTTTTCAGAGGAGCTATGGGTCCGCAGTTCCTTTTCATGGACGACAATGCACCATATCATCGCACAGTAGCTGCCGAACAGCTCTTAGAGAGTGAGGATATTGAAGGTATGGATTGGCCGGCACGATCTCCGGATCTCAATCCCATCGAGCATGTATGGGATTTCCTAGGCAGACGCTTGGCAGCTCGTACCTTACCACCAGTAACGATTCCGGAGCTTCGATTGGCGCTGCAAGACGAATGGGCAGCAATGCCTCAACAACTCATTGACACCCTCATTGGGCACCTCATTTGGGCAGACGCTGTGAAACTTGCCTAGCAGTCAGGGGAGATCATATCCCCTATTAAAGACCGGATGTTTCTTGCTGGACACCCATCACAGGGATGTTTCGGCCTTCAGTCGCATTGCGCTCCATGCTACTTTTTCAATAAAGCTTCTTTTTATCCCTCTGATTTCTCTTTTAGTATGTATTGCTTACATTACTCATGTCCTTACGTATTGGGGATCTTATGGTATTAAATGTGTTGATTTGGAAAGCTTTTGTACAAAGTTATATTGAAAAAACCGTCTCGTCCTTAATTTTTGCACACCAGTGCATATACCAAACTCAATTAACATTGAGGAGCTAAAATTTCGAAAGCTAATTTCTTAAAAAATACTCGTGCGATTTTTACAAAACTTGGTAGTTTGGCGTCATAATAGTCATAGAATTGAAATACGGAAAAAAAAAATTGCTATGTTATTTCAGAAAAAGGCCGATTTTGTGTCAAAATACCTATTTTAGAACAATGCTATATATAAATCTAATACATATCCTAAGTCAAGCATTCGAGACATGAAAAACGCAAGTTGAATTTCGTCTATCGGCCAAATAAAACGGAAGATATAGAACTGTCGAATTTTTTTTTTTTTTTTTTCCTGCGCAGTGTACATCCGCGTGGAATGCAGCGCGATACAAATTTTAAGAGAAAGATTTGCCGGAAAAGTAAGAATACAGCGGCACGTGCATTTAACATTCAGTAAATGTGTATCTCGGTAATTTGTATTGAAACTGAATAAATGTAATTCATCACTATGCTAGCTGTAACCGTAATTCTGTCCTCTTATTGCTTTCCAGCAATCTCGAGAAACAGAAAACATTAGATGCATTCATTGCAATTGGCATGCAGAAAAGAAGAAGAAAATACCTTATAAAGTAAGTACAGGATACAGAAACAGGCAAGCATTAATCACTATAAAATAAACTATACATGAACATTTTATCCGTACTGTATATTTATAGACCTGAATACCCAAGTATTTATTTGTATGACCTCTCTGTTCCCATTTGTGTTACGAATTCTAAAAACCTAAATACATTTCATGCGTTCTAAAGAATTAATTTAAAATTATGTAAAATTTAAGTTTAGCTTAATGTGGTTTGTTCATATAAACTTCATGCATTTTTAAGTACCATATATGTCTTTTTCCGAAATGCATGTAGTTTATTGCACTGACTAGTACAACATAAATTTTACTCGAATTCAAAACCGGTTGGAAAATAAGAACTTCAAAAACTAGAGTGGGTAAAAGTATAGTTTAGGGTACCCCTTGGCGATTTTTGGCGTAACATGGATACCGATTTTGTGCAATTGTTTGACTCGTTGTTTTGGCTTGCGAAGAGACGATTTTTGCGCCAAACATCGCCGCTACACAAATGCAAAATAACAAGACAAAAAATTGCACAAACTCGGTATCCATGTACACATCGACTTATTTTCACTTAAAAAAAAATCCTCGAATTGCACAAAAATGGAATTGCGCACTCCTTTGACTTTATCCATGTACACGTCGACCTAGTTTAACTTTAAAAAAAATCTTCGAATTGCACAAAAATGGCATTGCGCAGTCTTTTAACTTTATACATGTACCCGTCGACCTATTTTCACTTAAAAAAAGTCCCAGAATTGCACAAACTTGCATTGCACACTCCCTTTACTTTGTCCATGTACACATCGATGTATTTTCACTTAAAAAGTCAAAGGAGCACCAAATTCTAAAATATAGGCAAACAAAAAATACATAGTCTCAATAAAATAAATTTTAAACCAAACAATAAAATAGCATAAAAAAGGGAAAACATGTTATACATTTAAGCACTACCAAAAGCAAATATTCACTTACCATGATTTTCGAGTTCGCTTCGTACACCCAGAGCCACGTAAAAAAGCAAAATGTCAATCATACTCAAATGACTTTTTTTAAACCAGGTACTCTTTCTGATCGAACGCTTCACATAGTGACCATCTAAACCTTTCTTCCTACAAACCCATTCAAATCCATCTAAACGGTTTTTTACGCTCGACTAGACGCATATGCTTCCTACATACAGGACACTTATAACGGCTACTAAGTAAAGTTTTATTTACACACCAGCCAATTAAAGCTCTTTTCCTCTTTCGCTCCAAATGGTACAGAAAATTCAAATTAATCTTACTACATTCGGCCATTCTACAGTCTAATAAATCAAACCAACACACACCACATAAACGCTTACAAAACATCCAATGATTCAAACTTTCCCAGAATCATGCACCCGATTACGTCACAATAGGGTTACCATAACATTCAACTACTCAGGCTACCATAAATGAAACAACAACTTGGAGATAAATCATAGGACAACTTGGCTATAATACAAGGGTACCTTAAAGTCTACTCTACCCCAGGAGTGTAATTTCTAACATCTGAAAGAGGTTAGAAGCATTTACTCAATACAGCAATCGATATTGAAAACAAAGGTATATGAGCTAAATATCCTTCACAGAACAGGATGAAGTGGCTGAGACTCCAGAACTTCTCTAATGGTTTTACAGGTATAAGTCTGCACTGTACTAACTAGTAAACAGTTCCATGAACTGGTGCTACTTTGGTAGACGGTTGCACGGATTTTTGGCGATTTACGTTGGCGCAATTGTTGGCGCGGTTTCTACAAACGTCAGCCATCTTGAAAAACGCTGTTTTTACGCATAGTAAAGTATTCGAAATTTAAAAAAAAAAAAAAAAAAAAATCGTTAGAAATAATGGATTAATTTTTTTGTTGAAAATGTCGTTTTTTAAGATGGCAGGCAAGTGTAAATAAATAAATTTACTATGAGTATAAAATACTAAAGTAAGGTTATTATTACTTTCATATAGCAAAGAAGAGAATAAAAACACCGCTATAAAAACATTGTGCCAACGTTTAATTAGATTAAAATATTACTGAAATTGAATATCGAAATAAAAAACATCATCCAACATTTAAAAGAATTAGAATATTATTAAATTTAAATACTTTAAAATACGTTATATAGAATATAATATATATATATATATTATATAGAATAAATACATTTACTGCGAGTATAAAATACTAAAGAAAGGTTAAATTATTACTTTCATATAGCATAGAAATAGAATAAAAATACCACTATAAAAACATTGCGCCAACGTTTAATTGGATTAAAATATTACGTAAATTCAATATCGAATTAAAAACCATCATACCAACGTTTAAAAGAATTAAAATATTACTTAAATTAAATACCTTAAAATAAGTAAATAAGAACGCTTCGTACACTAGAGCTAAAATGACAGCAATTAGTTTATTGTTGGTAAAAAAGGAGGAATGTCTAATAATTTTCTTACCGTTACAGCGGTTATTTCTTCCAACATGACCACAATATCATATACGGCCGTCTCAGAATCGGCTCTTCTAACGGTCTTCATCTGTGATCTACATTTTCGCACTTCATTGAAGAAACAATTAGCGACGTTTCCTTCAAAAATTTAAAATAAATTTCCTCTGACCCTTGTAAGAATTTATAAATAAATCTTTGATTAGGAAAGCCAGGCTGGCGAAAATAAGGTCTCAAAGAACAATTTTTTGATTCTTGGTACTTATCAAAAACAACATTCATTTTTGAAGGAGACATTTTTGAAGGAATTCGAAGATATGAATTAAATTTTAAAATGGCGCGGTAATACGCAAATTTTCAGCAACCTATCAGGGAGCTGATTACAGCTCATTAATGCACAAATATTCTAAAACCAATCAGAGAGCTGATTACATCACGCCTAGAATTAAAATTATTTAAATAATCATACATAATAAAATCATTTTAAAAAAGAAATGCAAAATTAAGTTGTATTTTAATATTTAACAGCCATAAGTAATGTTTAAATCATTAGATTAAATTTATAGATATTAAAACCAATTACTTTTAAAGTAAGGTGACGTCACTGATTACATCATCCACAGCATAAAATTTCATAAAATATGATAAAGAATAAAATTTTTATTTCAAATAAAAATGCAAAATTAAATTGATTTTTAATATTTAGAAGCCATAAATAATATTTAAAACACGGAATTTATGCATAATAACACGCATTATTTTTTAAATAAAATGTCAACAAAGTATCGGTTAGCATAAATAACTTATCCAGCAATGGGTTTACCATAAGTCGTATTACTCGCCAAAAGAAAAATTGCCGAAAACTCGCCAAAATCCGTGCAACCGTCTACCAAAGTAGCACCCATAAATTAAGTTTAAACTAAGTTAAGTATAGTTATAAACAAGCGAAAGTACCCGATGCCAGTTAAGTTAAATCGAGAGTAATGCATCTAACAACAGAGAGAACGATACCGCTGAATTACTTCTCTAATTACGATGCAAAAAATACGATTCATAGTCGTACATTTTTCAATCTGATGCAATAGGGAATACATATAAAAAAATTCAATACAAAAATAAACTCATTCTCTCTCATTATATCAGCATCAATGGCACGCAGTTTTGAATGATTTTCGTCTTTCTAATCACTTGGTCGTAAAGGATCGAGTTCCATCCAATATTTCCCCCACATTCAATTTTAGTCAATTAAATGTGGCAAAAAATGCATCATAATCGATCAGAAATCAATAACGCGAACAAACATAAAAATAGACATACTTCATTATATATATATATATATATATAGATTTCATAAAACACACACATTTTTGACAATCAAACTCTGAGATTTAAAACTTTTCGAAGTAAAGCATTTTTATCTCCAACGCGCTAGACTGTTGCCACTCGGAAAAATTATTGCGGAAATTAGTGTTCACAGAGTTTTTAATTAATATCTTGGCCGATTAAAGTTGTACAAAAATGGGAACAGTCGAAATGGCTTCCTAAGAATTTTTTGGAGTCGGGAATAATGTATTTAATATTTGACAATGCTTTATTTTTTCCATTGTAACACTTATAAATTTTTATTAACAAACCCTACAATTTGAAAGCGAGCAGTGGCAACGCTTCTCGAAATAAAGCCGACTTTTCTCTCCAGCGTGCGAGACTGTTGCCACACGGGAAAACGAAGACGAAAATTAGCATTTTAAATATTTTTAATTAATATGTCTGATTTTTAACTACTTTTTTTTTTTGGAAAACTTGGACGTCGACCTTTGCCAGGACCCAGAAATGAATTGTAGACAGTTTGCTGACGATAGCTATAGTAATGACAGAGTTATTAGAAAACAAACACACACTCACAGACTTTCTTCCTTATATATTTGTAATAATAAAATTCCATAGTCAAGAATATACTTAAAATTCTAACTGCATGTTCTTTTCATTTTTAATGGCGACATTCTCTTATTTGAAAGTACGTGGAATTAAATCCACAGCCCCGTAGTCAAGTTGTTTTTCCCGCCTTTTCTACACGTACAGTTATAGAATGTTCTGTAAATATTTAAAGCGAACTGGAAAGGCTGACGAAGCTGACGTCATTTCTTGGAAGCTCCGCCTTTCAAGAACCTATAAAAGGACTCGCAAAGGAATATCTGGGTCTTTTCTTTAATGTAATGATGCAGTAAACTTCATACAGAAAGTTATGAGTAATTCCTTTTTATTTACTCCGGATATCTGATTTTGTAACTGCTATTTCTCCTGACCAATAAATAATAAATGGATCCTGTTTTTTAAACTTATCGGCTGATAATTTAAGCTACGACTACATCTGTGATTCTTCACCAATCTATTTATTCCGGACAAAAGCTGGTACATCACATATTTATATAAATTTACATTATTTAATCTCACCGTGACCAAAAATGCGACCGTTACAGTAGTTTTTGCAATGTGAGCCACATTAAAATATTTAGTATTTCTTCTAAGTTTTGAAGTTCCTGAAAATTTCCTGTTGATATGTAATTTATGCTAAGGCTTATCATAGTATGATACTCCCAGTTTCGTGGGAAGGTTGTCAAGATAAAACTGCCAGTGAAACGATTTATGTCAGAAACATTTTGTTTCCTTCTAAGCAGAGTTCCAAATTCTAACTTACGACTCGAGTACTAAGTCTAACAGTTTATCTTTAACCCAAGTTTAATACCTTTGGAGTTTTGATCGATATTAATCATAAGTCTTCTAAAACGCGAGAGAAATTCGGTCAGTTAGGATAGCCATTTTTGTCCACGTAACAACACATGAAACGAAGGTTGATTATTCGCCGATAGTTGAAGATGTGTATTTCAGATAAGGAAAGATTTTAAAATATATTTATTTTTCTTTTACTCATAAAGCATACTAACTCTTCAACACATTTTAAAAATCTATGGAATAATTTGCGTAAGGATAGTTATCTCTTCCGCCATTTTCTCTCCTGAACCTGAAGAAAGTTCTGTAGCGAATCCTTCGAAATATTGGTATACTATTACTTGTTAACCCAAAGGGGTAATTTCCCCACAAGGCCTATTAATTTCGCTTTGGCATATTGCGTAGATTCACTTTTTGAAATTGTTTAAAAGAAAAAGATCGTGTGATCTCTGGCGATTTTGCGTTTGCAATCGTCTGATATCTTTTTCCCGGCAGGCCTTGCGATAAATGTTTAAGAAAATAAATATTTAGAATTCGGAATGTAACGTATATCTTTTGCTTACTAGATGAGTGTATTCTTTATTCTTTTTCTCGGATTAACCTGATTAATTATACTTCAAGATTATATTTCAATTTAATATGAAATTATGTACGAAATGTGTTGTGAATATTTCATTCATATTTTTTCTTATAATAACTTATAAGAAAAACTTGGACAACATGGTCTTCATGCGAGAATCACGTTTATTCTTTAGTGTGATATAATATTTTTTCTGATATTGCTACTGAAAGGAATTTTATGGTTTAAGTGCGAAGAACATGATATTTAATAAATAAAGGTAACACATAAAACGTTAAAAATACGCCCCTTTGAACATAATTTAAAATCTGAAAACTTTCAGATTTTTTTTCATATTTAATTTTTTTACGTAAATGTATAGAACATTTTTAATGAATTCGCATTTTAACATCAGTTTTAAGAACCATTATAAACTATTTCTAAAGCCGAGAACACAGGTATTAATTTCTTAAACGCCATTTTAATTGTAAATAAAACCTATCAAACTATTTTGGAGTTAAAAATTAAGCTTAAATTTAAAGCTATTTCTTCTTGTTGTTTCAAATTCTTCAATTTTCAAATTTTACTATGGTTTAAATTCAATACAATACGATATTCAATACACTTACGTAATTGTTTAGAATTTATAAAAATTTATAGAGCCATTTTCAGTCATTTGAGAAGGCCTCTACAAAAATAAAATCTAACATCTTTTAATGCTACCTTAAAAAAGTTAATTATTGAAATATTTCCTGCATTTTAATTAATAAAAATAACATGCTCTGTATTTTGTGGGCAAAATGTGCAAAATAATACTTAATAAATATTTTAATTGCAATAGCATAAAGTTTGATGCCAGATAAATTTGAAAACCTACAGAACGAAAAAACTTTTCCTTTACCAGTTGTTATAAAAACGTTTATTCGAAACACTTCATTTACATCAATAATAACTTGAAAAAAATTAAGGGGACTCATACACCTTAAAACTAGCAAGACCTTCGAATATGTGACTGTTGCAAGAATAGGGATAACTTATTTATTTTAAATGCAATTACTTCCAACTTTTTACAGCTGACTACATAATATAGCTGCTTTCTGAAATAGTCATCAGAAAGTTTGTGTTGCCAAAAATATTTTAATAATTTAATCCGCTTTGTGACAAAATGTTTCGTCATGTTTCCACCTTCCGCGCACAGTTTAAAACATTCTGTTGCACAATTTAATTCTATATTTAATATATAACTTTTATAACATTTGGAAACGACTGTGAACCTAAAATTCTAAAAATTATATGTTAATTTTTTATTTTATTTCGAGTCGAGTTTATAAGATGTATTTTGTTAAAAAAAATCTGTAATTTTTTCGTCCATAAATTTTTTCAATATTAAAATATTCATCAGAATTTTGCTTCAGTTAGAAAATAGTGCCAATATAATGAATTCCATTCAATTTCAAGGATGTACCATTAGCCATTTTTAAAATATCATGCGCGCAAGGTGGAAACATGGCGAAATATTTTGTCACAAAGAAGATTAAATTACAAAAATATTTGGGGCAACACAAACTTTCTGGTTACTAGTTTCGAAAGCAGCTATATTACGTAGTCAGCTGTAAAAGGTTGGAATTAATTGCTTTTTAAATAAATAAAATATCCCAATTCTTGCAACAGTCGCATATTCGAAGATCATAAGGGTTTTAAGGTGTATGAACCCCCTTAAAACCAGTAAATATGTTTTCAAAATATTAACATAAATATTCTTTCGCATATATTTTACGTCTTCCGAAGTCAATAAAAATAACTTTACCCCTGGAAGATAACTTTTAACGTACATTTAAAATCGAGATTTTTACATTGATAACTACACTTAAAACTGCAGCTATCGAATTTTCACTCGAAAAATGTCAATGCGCGATTTAAATTACTATGCTTAAGCAGACTCATTATCCTTGTTATCCACTATCGAAATCATATATTTCAGTAGTGTATCTGGGAGTCAACAAAAAGCGCAAATGGATTGAGCTTCTGAGGGTTGAAATATCTCCCAGAGAGCTTTCGTTAATTATTTAGGTCCCATATTCGTACTCATTACTCGTCTCTCTTTTTCACATGAGTAATGATACTTTTATAGAGTATTTAGGGTCTTCAAAGGTATAGGAAAAATCACGTCATGTTCATTTAAACACCAATATTCTTTCCAATAACGCATATGATGATGATGATGATTCATGTATTTTTATTGATTTCTTTTAGTAGAAGACTATAATTTAAAAAATCTGATGTGTACACCACATGACTTCCATGTACAGAATATTAAATTATACCCATTTTTTCTTGCATTTCATTTAAACTTATTAGATTGAATTAAACTTACTTTGCCGACAGCGCATAAACCACAAAAGAATAAATGCATTCTTTAAAATTCACTTTGTTTACCATAGCGACACTCTGGCGCTAGGTTTACTTAACAGTATTATATTTCGTTCATATTATAACTCAGAATGCACAAAATTTATATCAGTTAAAGAATTATCGAATCGTTCCCACATGTTCTATTCAAATACTATAATAAAGCTAGAACGATATATAAAAGAAATTAAGCAAACAAAACAAAAAAGAAACAGTTTTTCACAGACGATTGAGAACTTCTCATTTAATTAATTCAGTTCTCACTTCGCGACAAGGCAAAATTGCGTAAAATCTTAAAGTACCTTCATTAAAAATTGAAAGATATAGAAAAACATCAAACATCAAATACAGTTAAAACATTTAAAACAAAATTTATAATTAAAATTCTACGCAAAAACAAGCAATTCGGCCAATCGGCAAAAAGGTAGATTTTCGGTGGAAAAAAAACTGAATATTTCATTTTGCTCAAACCCTGCAAAAAGGCATCCCGAAAGTGCAGAAAAAAATAATTCACTATTCTGCGAAGTTTCAAATGTAATCAAATATGTATATAAGTATGGTAACAAAAATTAGGCTTAGCCGCATTGAAACAAATAATAATAAACAAATAATTGTTGATTCTACAAATATTGCATACGGATTAACTAAAGGCATAAAAACTATAACGTATAACGGGAAATACAGTTAAAACAATTAAAAACAATATTTACAATTAAATCAGAATTTCTGTGCCAAAAGAAGCCATTCGGCCGCAGGGCAAAAGGAAGATTTTTGGCTGCACAAAACTAAAAGTTTCCCTTTGATCTGACACTGAACGCGTAGAAACCTAAATTAATTTGTTGCACACGCTCAGTCAATGCATGGAATAATTTAATAACTTAATTGATAATTACAAAATGCATTAAGCAAAATTTAATTCGCAATAATAAAAGAAGACGTTACCTTTTTTGTTTGCGAAGCTTAATATCTCAAGATTGGCCAACAAAACCTCTATTCTGATAAGTTTCAAATGTAAACAAACATGGCTGACATGTAATAAAATTAGGCTTAATCGCACTTAAGGAACTTTTAAATTGTTGGTAATTCTACAAGTACTATTACATGAAGGTTAAACTAAAGGCATAAAAACCTTAACCGGAAGATAAGAACAGCATAATTCAATCATTTTTTAAAGCAAAAAATGCATAGTTTACCAAGGTATAAGAATAAAAAGAAACTGAGTTCACCGAGTAACAGAGTGGGTATATATATATATATATGATGTATCAGCTTTTGTCCAGAATAAATAGATCGTTGAAGAAATATAAATGTAGTCGTAGCTTAAATTATCAGACGATAAGTTTAAAAAACATAATCCATTTATTATCATTCAGGAGAAATAGCAGTTACATAATCAGATATCCGGAGTATGTAAAAAAAAAAACTACTAATAACTTTTTGTATGAAGTTTACTGCATCGTTTCATTAGAGAAAAGACCCCGTATTCCTTTGCGAGTCCTTTTAAAGCCTCTGCAAAGGCGGAGCTTCAAAGAAATGACGTCAACCTCGTCAGCCAATCCACTTCGCTTTAAATATTTCCTGAACATTCTATAACTGTACGTGTAGAAAAAGCGGGAAAAACAACTTCACTACGGGGCTGTGCATTTAATTCTACGTACTTTCAAATAAGAGAACGTCGCCATTAAAAATGAAAAGAACATACAGTTAGAATTTTAAGTGTATTCTTGACTATGGAAATTTTATTATTACATATATATATACTTCTGGGTGCGGCCGACTGCAAACAAAATAGGAGGTGCACAAATACTTTTTATAGCAGTCCTACATACAGAATTTCATATTTTGGAGTCTATGCGTTTGTGAGTTATGCGGGATACATACATACATACAAAAAACTCTTCTTAATCCATTTTAAACCACTTTTATAATCCGCGTGGAAAAACAAAAAGAGTGTTTATTCTGTCTTTACGTGCGGATGTCACGTAAAAACTTCGTTCAATTGCATTCGATAGCTGTCAAAATAGATTTATTTCCTTCAAATATGATACCGAGAATTTTTCATGATTACGTTACTTCCTATACTTAGTACTAGGAAGTAAAAAGTACCTTTAAAGATAGGTGTAATTTTCTGTCATAAATGCTTTTAATGAAATGCATGCATTTTGCATCCAAAATGTATTATGCATGCATTTTGGATGTTACATATCACAAAGCTTGCGACTGTTTTTGTAAAGACCGTTTCATTTTCCCTTGTTGTAGTTTATACAATTTGGTAAAAAGGAAAATGTTACGACGCGGGCAACTTAACCTTAATATCCGCCCGCATTACGCAATAGATTATATAGTGTGGACATTAAATTAACTTAAGCAACAAAATTTTGAAAGAAGGGAAAAAGATTAATTCACATCTACTCGGAAACTAGACAGCACTTTAGAAGTAAGATTTTAAGTAGAACTTGAGTGAATTTTACTGTTTACTTACGCTGAGCATTTTTAGGAAAGCAAATAAATGACTGTAACAAAGAGGAACCTAGATTTTAGAACACTTAGTTAAATGTAGAAGAAAGTTTAAATACGCTAGAAGAAAAATCACTTTTAGATTGCCGCGTTTAATTTAGTAAAAAAACAAAATGGCGGCCGCTACATGAAAATTTCATCACGTGACCTGTGAATCAACTTGCGGTCACGATTGTAATGTTCATAAAAAAATCTGATGTAGACGTCACGTGACTTCCTTGTTCAGCCTACTAAATTATGCACATTTTTTGCTGCATTTCATTTAAACTTATTAGAGGTATATTTCTCGTTCAATGTATTTAGTTCTCACTTCACGGCAAGGAAGAAATACATAAAAACTGTAAGCATCTTCATTAAACATCGTAAAACACACAAAAACAGAAAAGTACAAAAACAGTTTAAAAAACAATTTTTACAATTAAAAATAGAGGTTAAATTAATTAAAACTACGCAGAAAGACGGATTTTTTGATGTACAAAGCTTTGGGTTCACTCGGCAAAAAGACACAGAAGTTGGTGCAGAAACTCACTTAATTCACTATGCTACTAAGTTTCGAATGCAAACAAATATGGCTGCTATGGTACAAAAATTAAGCTTAATCGCAGTTAAACAACTTTTAAATTGTTGATAATTCAACAACTATTGTATGCAGGTTAACTAAAGGCATAAAATACTTAACCAGAAATAAGAACATTATAATTCAATCACTTTAAAGCTAAAAATGCACAACTTACCGACATGTAAGAATAAAAAACTTAGCTCACCCAGATGGGTAACAGAGTGGATATATACATATATTTATTTAACTTCTGGCTCCGCCAATTGCAACCAAAAAGGGAGGTGCACACCCATCTGTATGTTATAGCAGTCCCATATACATATGTTTAACTTTCTGAGGCTACACGTTTTTGAGTCATGCGAGATACATATGTACGTACGCTACGGAAAAATGTCTTTATTCTGCCCGTCTTTAAAGTCCTTTATTATGCCCGTATGGACAGATGTAACTCAAAAAGAACGTTCAAACAGAATCAAGAGAGGTCAAAATGGGCATTTTCGTTGAAACACGATACTCGAAATTTTTTGCGATTCTTTTACTTCGTACAATAACGTAAAAACCGGGTTAGATGAGCAAAACAGTCTAAGTGTTAAAAAATTACAGTTTTAAAAAAATCCTGGTTTTTACTTTGAATTCTAGCATAGCACTTAATTTTATTTTAGATAATATTTTAAATTTAAAATGAAATTGTTAAATGAAGATAGAGGATACTGGAAACAGAACTAATGATATCCCTTTAGATAATCTCTTTTAAGGATACTTCCACGTGTAAGTGGAAAATATACTTCTATATATACACAGCTATATATAGCAATATAACAACCTATATTCACATGCTGAGATAATTTTTAAGTAGAAAAAATAATAATATTGTATTGCGTATTTTGTATTTTTGTATGGGCGCAGCCCCGGCCCCCCCCAGCCGATTTAAATCGGCTACATGGCCAAAATGGGACAGGCCCGGAATTGTATTGTGTATACCAATTTGCCCTGAAGGACTATTAATTTCGATTTGGCATTTAGCGTTGTAAACTACAAATGGCGAATCACTTTTCAAATTGTTGACACCCAAAATTAGAGCCCTGTATTATATTTAAAGAAATTAAATCAGGAAAAATCTGCATAAATGTATGTATGTTTCTCTTATCGTGATAAAACAGCGGTACCTAGAGCCATCGAAATTCGAATAACGTAATCTTCCATAGAATATGGGCATGTGGAAGCCCTAGTTTGAATATGAAATAGGTTTTACTATCGATTTCATATTTTGTAATACGCAACGAATTTTTATTAACAAACTCGACGATTTCAGAGCGAGCAATGGTAACACTGTACGGAAAAAAAAATTATCTCCAGCACGCGAGGAAATTCTAAAGATAGGCCTCATTTTAAAATTATTTTGCGATATTGCTGTTGAACTGAATTTTATGGTTTTGGTGCGTAGAACATGATATTTGATAAATAATGGTAGGACACAAAATGTTGAAAAAAAAAAAAAAAAAAAATCTGAAATGTTTCAGATTTTAAATTACGTCCAAAGGGGCGTTTTTTTAACATTCTGTGTGTTACCTTTCTTTATTAAATATCATGTTCCTCGCACTTAAACCATAAGATCCAGTGCAACAGCAATATCGCAAAATAGTTTTAAAACGAGCCTATCTTTAGAATTTCCGATACAGAGACTCACGCGCTGGAGATAAAAATGTTTTTTCTGCACAACGTTGCCATTGCTCGCTTTGAAATCCTTGAGTTTGTTAATCAAAAATTCGTCAAAGTTTTAAAAAATAGGAAATCGATCATAAAACAAATTTCAAATTTCAAATTGGGTCTTCCACATGCTCATATTCGTTGGAGGATTACGTTATTCAAAATTCGATGACTCTATGTACCGTTATTTTATGACAATGTGAGAAATATACATACATTTACGCAGATTTTCATTATTTAATTTTTTCAAATATAATGCAGGACTCTAACATTTTGTGGCAACAGTTTGAAAAGTGAACCGACATTTATCCGTCCGACGCAAAATGCCAAAACGAAACTAATAGTCCTTCGGGATTCAAATCCCATTGGACTAAAAAACGACTCTTTGAACGTAATTTAAAATCTGAAACCTTTAAGAATTTTTTTATTTTATTTATTTACTTGTTTATTTGCTATCTTTTCTGCAATAATTTTATGTTGTATTTATAATGGAATTTTTGGCCAGTGGGTTTAAAAATGTCTATTTTTCATATACGGTTGTATTTTGTGATTCTGAATGGACTAACATTATGACTGGAGAAAAGCTTGATTAGAAGTCGGGATTTATGCAAAACTTCTCCTCTCACAGGTCTCGGAGACAGATTTTGGTTAATGAAGTTCTGGCGGCTCGCCCACTTCTAGCATTACCTGTATGTTTTAGTCCCACCAGCGGGTAAAGTCGTTGAACACTGGTAGTTGGGTCCGACTTCGAATCCCGCAAACGGGCTGGTTGCATGGACGTTTTCGTCGTTTTCCCCATATGTAACGTGTGTACGAGTCAGTTTCCCTTATAACGTCCTCCACGAAGGCGTCCTTCCCATTGGCTAAATAGCCCTCTAGGTCTGCCATAATCGTATACTTTGACCAAACTAACCATATCAAAACTGACTATAGAAATATTTGCTGAACTCAGTTAAAGAATAAAGCTAGTTCTTGAGTTAAACGGAAAGATGTTTTCTTCCTCCTTTCTGCATGCCTTCGTGATGTAACAGTAGCACACTCGACACGTTTTCGAGAGGTCCAGGTTCGAGTTGTGGGGAGGGCATTACTCATTTTTCACATTTGCTGCTTCGAATTAACCTAATGACTCTACAATGGCGCCCGAACTAAAAGTTGTTGGATGATGACTCTTACCACCAGGATTTGGCGATTGGGCCCCCGAATCCCTAGTCGCATTTTGTCTGAAGAAGCCCCTCGCTGTCTTCAAAGCTCTTTCCAACCGAAATTTCTTTTCATTTTGTAGAAAGCTGGTAATCACATGACACGAGGTCGGGTGTGTAAGCAGGATGTTCCCAAATCTCCTGCTGAAACGTCTGATTTTTATATTGTGAATGCAGTGACAGGTTACCATTCATTATCATGGAAGATGTTAAGTTTTCGGTGGATTGCTTACAATAAAGAGTTTCAGCGAAAAGGCAGTGTACAAAACATACAAATAGCGAAACCGGTTCCAAACCGTCGTTTTCTGCTTTTAGTCGATGCATCGAATGCAACTATTTTATAAATTTCGACAAAAAAATATATTTTTCTTTACTATATTAATTTAGGGCATTGGCCTTAACATGTACATTGCGGGGGGGAATTAAAGAGTTCTATATTTTCCATTCTACTGGGCGGATTGACGAAAAAATCCAGCTTGCATTTTTCCTGTGTCGAAAGCAAGCCTTAGGATATATACTATTAGATTTATACACTCTTAGACCCCCCTCCTCTCCAAAGAAAAAAAGACGCATTGAGAAGATATAAAGCACGTTGGACGCAAATTGATATGCATAGAGATTTCGACGGAAAATGCAAAATTTTACATTTTGGCTGCCAATGAACGAACGCTTGTCACTACAGCGCATCTGATCTGCGCAGCTGGCAGGATATTTAAGAGGAGAAATTACGATTCCAGGTCATGAAGTCTTCCCGAATTTCATTCCGTGTACTTTGGTAGACAATAACTATGCCTCATATACAGATGCGCGAACGATATGCGCAGATGTCAGAATTTGAGAGAGGTCTTGTAGTTGGGCTTAAAGAAGCCGGTTGGTCTTATCGGCGAATAGCTCGACATTTGAGCAGGAGCGATGGCACTATTAGACGATGTTGGCAGGAATGGGTGAACCCTGGCCGCACACAGCGTCAAGAAGGAAGCGGTAGGCCTAGAGAAACAACAGAACGTGAAGACCGACCAATCGTCAGAGCGGCACTCACAGCCCCAGATGGATTGCAACGTGCAACTAGTGCTTCAGTGACCGCAAGGACCATTCATAGACGGCTCACAGAAAGGTGTCTGAGGTCACGGTGCCCCTTGCGCCAACTACCCTTGATCTCTGTAAAACGTCAAGCCCGTTTGCAGTGGTGTCGGGCTCATTCGCACTGGAATGTCACTGACTGGAGTAGAATAGTCTTCAGCGATGAGTCCCCCTTTGAACTGAGCCAAAGATGACCAGCGAAGGCGAGTCTGGAGACCCCTCCGGACAGCGGTGCGTTACTAACCTGACTGTATTCCGGTAGACAGGCCGAAAACTAGGAGTCATGGTCTGAGGTGCCATTTTATTTCATAGTAGGACACCTTTGGTTGTCATCCGTCGCAACCTTACAGCTCAGCGGTACGTCGACGAAGTTCTAAGGCCCGTTGTGTTGCCCTTCATGTTACGCCACCCTAGGCTTACATTTCAGCAAGATAATGCAGGCCCTCACAATGCACATGTTTCTACTGCTTGCCTTAGTGCTTGCCGAACATTACCTTGACTAGCAAGGTCGCCGGATCTCTCTTCTATTGAGCACGGTTGGAGCATTATGGGCAGGGACCTCCAACCAGCTCGGGGTGTTGACGATCCAACGAGCCAATTGGGCAGAATTTGGCACGATATCCCTCAGGAGGACATCAGCAACCTGTATCAATCGATGCCAAGCCGAATAACTGCTTGCATACCGGCCAGAGGTGGGCAAACGCGTTACTGACTTTTTCAATTTGTGAAGCTCTATCGCTTCAATAAATCATCCAATTTTTTTCAAACAGTAATCATTTGTTTCCCTGTACATGTACATCACTTGTACCACTTCTACCGATTTTCGTCCCATTCGGATAACTCCTTCTAGGTGCGTATTTTTAGTCCAAAGGGATTTGAATCCCGAAGGACTATTAGTTTCGTTTTGGCATTTTGCGTCGGACTCATAAATGTCGGTTCACTTTTGAAACTGTTGCCACAAAACGTTAGAGTCCTGCATTATATCTGAAGAAATTAAATAATGAAAAATCTGCATAAATGTATGTATATTTCTCGTATTGTGATAAAACAACGGTACATAGAGTCATCGAATTTTGAATAACGTAATCCTCCAACGAATATGAGCATGTGGAAGACCCAATTTGAAATTTGAAATTTGTTTTATGATCGATTTCCTA
Organism: Stegodyphus dumicola; assembly: GCF_044657685.1. Lineage (NCBI taxonomy): Eukaryota > Metazoa > Arthropoda > Arachnida > Araneae > Eresidae > Stegodyphus > Stegodyphus dumicola. The sequence goes on along the minus strand of NC_140769.1, from coordinate 280,477,490 downwards.
TTTTTTAAAACTTTGACGAATTTTTGATTAACAAACTCAAGGATTTCAAAGCGAGCAATGGCAACGTTGTGCAGAAAAAACATTTTTATCTCCAGCGCGTGAGTCTCTGTATCGGAAATTCTAAAGATATGCTCGTTTTAAAACTATTTTGCGATATTGCTGTTGCACTGGATCTTATGGTTTAAGTGCGAGGAACATGATATTTAATAAAGAAAGGTAACACACAGAATGTTAAAAAAACGCCCCTTTGGACGTAATTTAAAATCTGAAACATTTCAGATTTTTTTTTTTTTTTTTTTTTTTCTTTTTGTCTGAGTGTATATAGCATTTTTCTAATATAGGTAATTTGACATAAAATTGGACATTTTCTGAAATTACATGTCAATTTGTTTTTCCTTATTTCGATTCAGCGACTCAAATTATGCCAAAGTGCCAAGTTTTGTGAAAGCGCACGAGTTGTTTTTAAAAAATTAGCGTTCAAAATTTTTAGCTCTAGGATGTTAATTGAACTTGTTATATAATTATTAATATCTCTTTTTTTATTGAACTTATTTGATTCTTCCTTTCACATTTCAAAATTTAGGTTCATTTCAAATGAAATTCGCCCATTTTTTATGATTTATTTTTAAAATTTGCATTTTTAAATAATTTCTATATATTTTTCGAAACAAAATTTGCATTGTAACCTAGAAGGATTTTAACATCATGTAGATGATGTATGTTTAGGGACATGTGCAAAAAATTAGAGTTTTTTATTCAAAATTTTCTAAGATATACTTGAATTTACATATTGGAGTGTTTTGAAATTTGGCATATTTGTAATAAGCAATAACAACGCCAAATGTGTTTTACGCACTTTGTTAAAATTACCTGAAAGTATAAATGATGAACTTTTTTTCGCTAGTGAAAAAAGGGAATTTTGAAAAAATTTTTCGCTAGTAAAAAAAAAAAGGAAAATAGGTTGCAATAAATTAAGAAATTCGCCAAGTGAATTATTCTTGACGCACACTGAAGAAAAAAAAAGCAGCAAAATAAATTTTTGAATTTTTCTGCAAATTTTGCACCAAATTTTACAAAATTTAATATTTAGGCGTAATTTGAGTCACAGAATCGAAATATGCAAAAACAAATAGTATGTCATTTTAGAAAAAGTGTGATTTTGTGTCAAAATACCTATGTTACAACTGTCCTGTATATAAACCTAATACATATCTTAAGTTGCTCTTTTGAGGCAATCAATTGGAATTTCGTCAAAGCACCCAATAGAACGGGAGATGTAGAGCTATCTCATTTTTTTTTTTTTTTTTTTTTTTCCTTTCCCAGTGTATACAAAAAAACATTAAATCTGACTGACTGAATTTTTCTTCATGCAAAGAACTTGAAAAAGTAGTTTCTTTCTGAAATATTTGTTACTGTAATTCTAAGAAAGATCAGTTGCACATAAAATCATGTGAACAGTTTAATCGAATGGCAAAAGAATAATGATGCAAGAAACTTGCATAACATTGCATTCAAACAGCTAAAAAATTTCACGGTAATGTAATGCGTCACCGTCGTACACTGTAGTTTTGATGCAACGAGACCTTTTAGCTCAAATCCATTTAGATGTCCCTGGGTATGTTTTCGCTTTTGAGCTTTTGGGTTGCATCCAAATTTGTTAAAGGTTATTATTCCACCCAGACGGGAATGTCTTTTCCTGTTTGGAGACGATTTTATTATTTCTGACAATGGTATTCGACATCAGGACAGACTTCATTTCTTTATAATAAATCTCTTTTTTAAAACTTAAATTCCGAAGGATCTTATCTGCGCATAATAAATAGGTTGGTATTCAGAATGTAAAACAAGGGCATCTTAAAAGACGTGATTTTATCCCAGAAAATATACTATCAAACATGCATCTTGGAGTTGAGGCACTTTAACCAAAGCTTACTGATGCGTGTACTGATGCGCATAACGACAAATGCGCATGCGCTGGATACTCTCAATCTTAGATCAGAAAATGAGTATTTCAGAACTAATCTTTTATGGCACAAAATATTTCTGCTTCCGTCTTTTGCAATAATAATTTAGGATTTAAGATTTCGAAATGCTGCAATGAAGTATCGAAGATTTTTATTCATCTTTTTTTTAATCATCTTTTTTACTCATTCATCTTTTTTTTTTTTTTTTTTTTTTTTTTTGTATGAAGCAAAGGACGTATTGTAATCTCGGAAACTTTTTAGTATCAAAGAAAATATCCATTTTGACCGCTATCGAATGCAAATCAACAATGTTTTTACGTGATATCTATAGGTAACGACAGAACATAGGACGGTTTTTCCCGAAACGAGTTGCAGAAAGGATTTAAAATTGACTTTTTCGTGACGTCTGTACGTACGTATATACGTATCTCGCATAATTCAAAAACGAGTTGCCTCAGAACGACGCGATTTTGTATATACGACTGCTATAACATGTAGTTTGGCAACTTCATTTTTTGATTAAATCGGCCTCACCAAAGGCCATATAAATATATATATACATATACATGTACGTACCCGCTTTGTTATTCGGATCCGTCAGCTCAGTTTTTTTTTATTCTTAAATGTGGGTAAATGGCGCATGTTTTGCTTTAAAACTGTTTGAATTGTGTTGGTCTTGTCTTCCGGTTAAAGGCCTTTATGGCTTTAGCCCCTTCATGCCGACTGTCACGTCTACGTGCCAGCAACGAACACACTCACCTCCCGGCCCACACGCAGGCGTGCCAGAGCATTTTCCCGTTTACTACCGACTGTCACGTATTTGAGCCAGCGTCCTAGAACGTATCAGAAACTATAATTTCTGCCACATGGTGGCACTGTATGTCCATATGGTTTCAGATACGTGTACATTAGACCTTCTACTCGAAAAGAGAGAAGCATGACTCACATACACGTGTTTTTGATTATATAAACAAACGGGGAACTAAATGTTTCCGAATGGCGTAATTTATGACGTCACTTTAAATCGCACTTTATTCGCACGTGGTAGTTGTTTACTGTAAGTAGAGAAGTTTTATTTGCTCTAAAGTGTTGGGTATTTCGGTTTGCAGTTCAGTTTTTAGAAAATAATTAGATCTTGTTAGACGTGAATTCTTTCTGTTTTTACCGTTGCAATGTCGAAGCGTCGAAAATGTTTAACAGAGCATGAAATAGCAGAAATGATGCAAAATATTTCAGATATTGATTCTGAAATTCTGATATTAATTCTGAAAGATTAACTGAAAGATATTTTTCAAAACTTTCAAAACAGTCAGAAGAGACTAATAAGAAAATGAGACGGCGGTGCTTCGTTTGTTCACATTCCCGGAAAAATCCTCCAAAACGGCAAATGAGTTATTACGAGTGCAAGGAATGTAACGTAGGACTGTGTATAGATCCCTGTTTTCAAATTTTTCATACGAAAAGAGAATTTTAAGTTATATATTTAGTTTTCAGATGTATAATGTTAAAAGTCATAAAATGGTGAGTAATTAAAATAAAATGTGTAAAATATGCACAAGAAAAAGTATATATATAAAAATATCTATAAAGCATAAGCCGTTTAAATACTCTACAGAGCATTATTAAACAATGTGTTGATACTTCGGAAATTTCATGGATTTAGGCTTAGTAGCAAAAAAGCCCCCGGCCCTGGAGAGACGCTCGCGTAAGACACTGCCGGCCTCCGCGATAAGCGCGCGTTTTCGCTACCCGGCTCGAAGGGGTTAGTTAATCTGCATGCAATAGTTGTAGAATCATCGACAATTCAAAAGTTGTTTAAATGCGGCTAAGCCTAACTTTTTTACCATGGCTGCCATATTTGTTTACATTTGAAACTTAGAAGGACAGTGAATTAAGTCAGCTTCTTCAGTGTCTTTTTGACGAGTGGGACCAAAAGCAAACTTTCAGTTTTGTGCACCGAAAAATCTGCCTTCTCGCCCGCTGTCTAAATTGCTTGTTTTTGCACGTGAACTAATTTTAATTGAAAAAAAATCTTTATTTGGTGTTTTATATTTTTCTATATTTTTCAATTTTTAATGAAGATCTTTTGTTGTTTTATGAATTTTTGCCTTCCCGAGGTGTAGGAACTCAATTAATTCAATGAGAAATTTATCTCTAATGCAAAACGAGGAAGTAAGCTTAAGGGGACTCATAAACTCATAAATGCGGGTAAATGGCGCATGTTTTACTTTAATACTGATTGAATTGTGTTGGTCTTGTCTTCCGGTTAAAGGCCTTTATGGCTTTAGTTATTCTGCATGCAGTAGTTGTAGAATTATAGACAATTTAAAAGTAGTTTAAGTGCGGCTAAGCCTAACTTTTTTACCATGGCTGCCATATTTGCTTACATTTGAAACTTAGAAAGACAGTTAATTAAGTCAGCAAGACCTTCGAATATGTGACTGTTGCAAGAATAGGGATAACTTATTTATTTTAAAAGCAATTTACTTCCAACTTTTTACAGCTTTTTACAACATGGAAAGGCGTTGGTGAAAAGAGAACAACAGGAAACGCTTCCAAATTAAAATTAACTATTAGTTAAAATATAAATAGATAAACCTCACGCAGTAATTAATCATTGATTAGCTGAAAACTTTATGCTAAATTGTTTGTTCGTTTCAGGGTGACTCCCAATCTCAAGCGATTTTTCATGCTTATAAATGAAAATTTCTCAGATATAATTATACAAACTTAAATTGTGTCAATACAAATCTATAATTTCAAAGAAAATCAATAATTAGATTTTATCAGCGTTGATTTTTATACTACTTTGATAAATACACCTAGTTGCGTGATATCTTAAAAAAATCTGATGTGTACACCACATGACTTCCTTGTACGAAATATTAAATTATACGCATTTTTTTTCTTGAATTTCATTTAAACTTATTGGATTGAATTAAATTTATTTCGCGGACACCGCATAAACCACAATAGCATAAATGCATTCTTTAAAATTCACTCTATTTGTTCACCATAGCGACACTCTGGCGCTAGGTTCATTTAACAGTATTATATTTTCGTTCATAACTCAGAATGCACAACATTTATATCATTTAAAGAATTATATAATCGTTCGCACATGTTCTATTCAAATACTATAATAATGCTAGAATAATGTATAAAAGAAATTCCGCCATCAAATAAAAAATAAATAAATAAATAAATAAATAAATATTAGGCTAAGCGGCACTTAAAGAGCTTTAAAATTGTTGATAGTTCTAAAAATATTGCATACAGATTTACTAAAGGCATAAAAACTTTAACCGGAAGATAAGAACAACACAATTCAATCATTTTTAAAGCAAAAAACATACAATTTACAAACATATAAAGTAAAGAAACTGAGATCACTGAGCCGGGTAACAGAGTGGATACATATATAAATACATTTATATACGTTTGGTGCGACCGATTGCAACCAAAATCCGAGGTGCACATCTACGTGTTATAGCAGTCCTATATACAAAATTTCAACGTTCTGAGGCTACTCGTCTTTGAGTTATGCGAGATACATTACGTACGTACGTACGTACATACGTTCGTACAGACGCCACGAAAAATTCTCTTCAGAATTCATTTTAAAGCAGTTTTATAATTTTTTTGTTGGAAAAGAGTATTTTATTCTGTCCTTACGTACAAATATCACGCAAAAACACCGTTCAATTGCATTCGATAGCGGTCAAAAGGGATATTTTCGTTGAAATATGCTGCCTGAATCTTTTCGCGATTACAATACTTCCTGTTTACTTCGTACAAGGAAGTAAAAAAGAAAGAAAAAGAGAAGAAAACCTGAGAGGTTTCAGTTTTAAGTTACGCCCAACGGCGCCTTTTGTTTAACGTTTCGTGTGCTACCTTTATTGATTAAATATCATGTTCTTCGCCCTTAAACAATAAAATTTATTTCAACGACAACTTCGCATAAAAATTTTAAAATGAGCCTATCTGTAGAATTTCCGATACACAGCCTCGCGCACTGTAGATATTTTTTTTTAAGATTTGACTGTAGATATTTTTATTGAAGCGCGCGTGAAAGAATGCAAATTTCTACTTTCAAGGAAGTACACTCATGTCCATAAATTAAGGATAATTCGGAGTCACGCAGAAATCGAACTCTAAAATAAATATATCACCTGTAAAATCACTACACACATCTTCAAGAATCATATACAAATTTCAGGAAGTAACCAGATGACACAGATGGTACGTCACAATGACGAGAGTGTAAGAGAGTGATATATAAGGAAAGAGGCAAAGAAGTAAAATTGTTCGCAGGCGCTTTATAAGCGTTTCAGTGCAATAACCGAATAGTTATGACACAAAGGACGCATTTGGATGATTTTTTACGTGGTAGAATTATAGGCCGTCTGGAATGTGGGCGCACCCAACTGGAAGTATCAGACGAACTTGGAATTGCCCAGAGTGTCATCTCCAGGCTTTGGCAACGATTCCAAGATGATGGTAATTGTGAGTAGACGTTACAGCACAGGTCGCCGCAGCGTTACAACGCCGAATGAGGACCGGTATTTGGCAGCTACTGCCAAAAGAAACAGGCGGAGCACAGCCTCAGACCTATCTCGTCATCTCTCTTCAGTTACTGTTACGACAATTCCAAGGCAGACCGTGTACAGACGCTTAGAGCAGATTGGTCCATATGCTCGTAGACCTGTCAGATGCGTTCCACTTACTGCAACTCACTGTCGCCTGCGGTTAGCCTGGAGTAGTGAGCGTGCATTGTGGACACCGCAACAGTGGGCTTGTGTGATGCTTTCCGAAGATTCCAGGTTTAGCTTGCAGTCTGATTCTCGCCGGACTTTCATATGGAGAGCTCCAGGTACCCGTCACCACCAAGAAAACATCATTGAACGACACCGTCACGGTGGTGCAGAAGGGCTCGTTTGGGGTGGAAATATTCTGGGTTCCAGAACTTACCCGCATGTTCAAATTGGAACCATGACAAGCCAAATCTATCGGGACGTCATTCTGGAACAACATGTACGTTTGTTTCGGGGCGCCATGGGCGCACAATTTGTGTTTATGGATGACAACGCTCGTCCTCACCGTGCAAACGTCGTAAGCGAATGACTTCAATCGGAGGATATCACCCGCATGGACTGGCCAGCAATCTCACCGGACTTGAATCCAGTAGACCACGTGTGGGACATGCTTGGCCGACGAGTTGCAGCCCGTCAACCTCCTCCTACATGTCTACCGGACCTTCGGAGAGCACTGGTTTTCGAGTGGTGTAATATCCCCCCAAGATCAGATCGAAAATTTGATACTCAGCATGCCTAGGCGTTGTACAGACTGTATTGCATCGTCTGGGAGACATACAATGTATTAACAATGATACCAACCATGTAATATTGGTTTTTTGTAAATAAGTGTTTTTTGTAATTTGCTCCAGGGAAAAAAATCGCTAATGTTTTTAATAATATCAAACATATAGCATCTTTTTTTGCTCTTTACCTTTTGTTTAATAAATAAGCTTTACAAATAAGTCAAATTTGGTTTGCTTCTAACTCTTCCTTTGCCTGATTTTGCATTATCCTTAATTTATGGACATGAGTGTATAACACAGGGCGATAATATTTGGTGGCTAGAATTTGAAAACTGAATCACCACAAAATGCCAGAACAAATATAATATCCCATCTGGGCTAACGCCCTTTGGGCTAATTAAACTTACTCTTCGTCAGTCAGATTTGACTTTAGTTAATTAGAATCCAATGGAAAAATCTGTAATAATATTTTCGATGTATTTAATGCATTTGCATTTATATTTCATAAAATATAAATATTCGGAAAATTAGTTACAGAAAATTATTTACTGAAAGTTCAAAGACTTTTTTTTTTATTTTAATTCTTAAATATGAATTTCAAAAATATATTTTCCGCTTTCTTTGGAAGAGATTTTTGTAGTTCTCTCTCAAAAGAAAAGAGGAAAAAAAAAAGTATTCATGCCCCAGACTATATTAAATGTCTTTTCCAGAGTCATGAATTTTTCATTGGCTAGATAAGTTATATTCTTTTTCGATCCGCTATTTGGAACTAAATCCTTTAAACTTGCGAAAACTTCTGGATGGTAACTTCGTAAAGAAAAGTACAAAATGGAAGGATTTATAGTTGAAGAAATTTTTTTGGTTTATTCGAAACTCTCTAAAATTTTTTACTGTATTCCATTTTTGAATTCAGTTTTTCCAGCAACCGTATATTATAGATATATGAATTTAAAATATTTTACGCTAAATACTTTCTTACAAAATATAGCAATACAAAATTATTAAAATATATTTGATATCATTTAACTAAAATGTGTTTGCCACCAAAAGTTACGCTAGCATTTTCTCACATTTCATGATTTTCATGCTAATTTGTATAACTCTATTGTTTCATTATACCAAGTAAAGTACGTATCGTAATCACGAAAAATTCCAGATACCATATTTCAACGAAAATATTTATTTTGACCGCTATCGAACACAATTTTACGATCTTTCTGCTTCACATCTGTACGTAAAAGCAGAATAAAGGCCTCTTCTCCTAAAACGAATTATAAAACTGATTTAAAATGGATTCAGAATAGATTTTTTGTGGCGTCTCTACGCACGAATTTATCTCACATAACTCAAAACTGAGTAGCCTCAGAATGTTGAAATTTTGTATATAGAACTGCTATAACATGTAGTTGTGCACCTCCCTTTTTTGGTTGCAATCGACCGCACCCAAATAATGTAAATATGTATACATATACATATATAATAAAATTCCATAGTCAAGAATGCACTTAAAAATTCTAACTGTATGTTCTTTTCCTGTTTAATGGCGACGTTCTCTTATTTGAAAGCACGTGGAATTAAATCCACAGCCCCGTAGTCAAATTGTTTTTCCCACCTTTTGTACACGTACAGTTATCGAATGTTCTGGAAGTATTTAAAGCGAACTGAATTGGCTGACGAGGCTGACGTCATTTCTTGACGTCATTCTTGCTCCGCCTTTCCAGAGGCTATAAAAGGCCTCGCAAAGGAATATCGGAGGCTTTTCCTAAATGTCACGATGCTGTAAACTTCATACAAAAAGTTATTAGTAATTCTTTTATTTACTCCAGGTATCTGATTTTGTAACTGCTATTTCTCCTGACCAATAATAGAGCTAATTTCCCTTAGAAAGTCCTCCACGAAAGGCATCCCTCCCCTTAGGCAGATAGCCCTAGTGTGCTTTGCCATAATTAAATACACCACCACACCACACCACACCTGACCAATAATAAATGGATCCTGTTTTCTAAACTTATCGTCTGATAATTTAAGCTACGACTGCATTTATATTTCTTCAGCAATCTATTTATTTCGGACAAAAGCTGGTACATCACATATATATATATATACCACGCTGTAACCTGGTCGGTGAACTAAGTTTTCTTTATTCTTACATGTTGGTAAAATGTACATTTTTTGCTTTCAAAATGTTTGGATTATGTTGGTCCTATCTTCCCATTAAGGTTTTTTACCTTTAGTTAATCTGCATGCAATAGTTTCAGAATTGTCAACAATTTAAAATGTGTTTAAGTTCGCCCACGCCTTTTTTTTCCGCCATAGCAGCCATATTTGTTTACATTTGAAACACAGCAAAATAGTGAATCAAGTCATTCTGCACCTTCAGCGTCTTTTTGCCGAGTGGGCCCAAAAGGAAACTTTTAGTTTTGTGCACCAAAAAATCTGCTTTCTTGCCCGCTGGACGAATTCCTTGTTTTTGCGTAGAAACTTTTATTTTAATTGTAATTTTTTTGAAAATGTTTTAACTGTATTTTATGTTATATACTTTTTTATATCTTTCAATTTTCAATGAAAATATTTTGAGTTTTTATGGATTTTTGCCTTGCCGCGAAATGAGAATGAGTTAATTGAATGAGAAATCTATATCCAATGAAATTAAATGAAATAAATTTAAATGAAATGCAGGAAAAAATGCGTATAATTTAATATTCGGTACAAGAAAATCATGTGGCGTACACATCAGATTTTTATTAAATAATAAAGAATCTCTCTCTGTGAATGCATAATTCTTCGAATTTTGAAAAAATTGGTAGCACCTATCAACAAGTTTTAAACACACGTAATCCTCTACGCCAACGAAATCACCCGGAAACCCAACATATTTTGAATTTTCTATTTGTTTGTTTATTTTAATTTTTGTGCAAACTAAATGAAATTTTTAACAACAAATTCACTGATTTAAAAGAAATGTTTTGGGAAAGCATATGGTTTGGTTTTGGTTTGGTTTGGTTTATTCAATCACGGCAAAGCCGCGAGGGCTTTCTGCCTAAGAAAATGGGTGCCTTCTTGGACGACGTTCTAACGAAACTGACTCGTATACACGTCATCCATGCGGAAAACCACGAAAAACGCCCTTACAACCCGCCGCTTTGCCAGGATTCGAATCCTGGACCGAACTACCAGTGTTCAGCGACTTTACCGAACGGTCGCTGGTGGGCCTGCTAAGCCTTATGAAATTTGTCTTTAAATTTTAATAAAAAATAAATTTATTTAAAAGAGAAATCTACATTAAAGAGAAATCTATTTAAAGAGAAAGGTATTCTGGCGGCCACCGCCTGAAATAAAATATCTTCATCTTCCATATACCAGTGTGTTGCCATACAGCAAAACATAAGATATTTAATATTTCTTTTAAATTCAAGCTGCCTGCTATGACTAACAATCGTAGATTTGAAAGCAATAAAACGGTTTGAATTCACTTTATAAATAGAGAAAACCACGAAAGCTTCGTGTAGCCAAGTCGTTCTCTTGAAATCTAACGCAAGTTGAACTACCAGCGTTCAGCGACATCAACACTCGGCCGCTGAAGATGCTCCACTCTCGTCCGTAAAAATAAAATATAAAATCCGGTTGTAAATTGAAAGAAGGAGAAGATGAAATGTTTAAAGCAATTTTTTCTTGGAAATGGAGAGTTCTGATGGAAAACTGATTTACAAATACTTTTTCTTCTTTACATATCCCACTGTTCAAGTAGTAGCTGTATGACGTATTTCTCCCGCCTTTCTTCTTAGAAGGCCTCTGTGGTGCAATGTCAGAATCCTCGGCGCGTATTCGAGATGCCCGCTGCTTCAAAATAAAACTAATGTCTCTACAATGGGTACAATGTCCTTAATATCTCTCCTGCCTTCTTAGCATGCCTTGCTGGTGCAAGTGTCTGCATACTCGGCCGGTATTTGAGAGTTCCGTGGTTCGAGTCCCGGCGAGAGCATTGCTCATGTTTCATGTCTCCTGCTTCCAAATAACCGAATGTCTCTACAGCGGTGCGAAATGAGTTATTACTCTATTGATGCTGTTGTTAAATAGAAACAAGTAAAACACAACATATTAAAGACAGTAAAACAAGGTAGACTGCGAAACAAAAATGTGACAGTTCTATATCGCCCGTTCTACCTTATCCTGAACAAAAGAACAACATAATTCAATAATTTTCAAAGAAAAAATGCCCAGTTTTCCAACGGAGCCGAGTAACAGAGTGAGCATATTATATATATATATATATATATATATATAATAATAATAAAATTCCATAGTCAAGAATACACTTAAAGTTCTAACTGTATGTTCTTTTAATTTTTAATGGCGACGGTCTCTTATTTGAAAATACGTAAAATTAAATCCACAGCCCCGTAGTCAAGTTGTTTTTCCCGGCTTTTCTACACGTACAGTTATAGAATGTTCTGGAAATATTTAAAGCGAACTGGATTGGCTGACGAGGCTGACGTCATTTCTTGGAAGCTCCGCCTTTCCAGAGGCTATAAAAGGACTCGCAAAAGGAATATTGGGGGCTTTTTCTGAAATGTCACGATGCAGTAAACTTCATACAAAATATTATTAGTAGTTCTTTTTTTACTTACTCCTGATAACTGATTTTGTAACTGCTATTTCTCCTGACCAATAATAAATGGATCCTGTTTCTTTAAACTTATCGTCTGATAATTTAAGCTACGACTACATGTATGATTCTTCAACAATCTATTTATTCCTGACAAAAGCTGGTACATCACATATATATATATATACTTTATATTATGCTATGTATATATATACTTGTATATACATACTTTATATTATACTATGTCTATATATACTTGTATATACATACTTTATATTATACGGTACTTTTCCGTTTCGCCGGCGCAAATCTCGCCAAGCAGACTTTATTGGCGACAACATACAGTATACACGTAAAAAATATTAAAAAAATGTTAGTTCTAAGAATTCTTTTTAAAAAAGAAGGCATAAACATTTTAATGTCGCTTAAAATTTTATAAAAAGCCAATAAATAAATACAACAAATTTGTAAAAAGACATTAAGAATTTACTATGCTTTCATGGTTCAACATCCTGATTCGCCGGTTCATATCATGTGACCCCAAGCGATCTCATCTCACGTAAACTACTCTACAAAAATCTAATGCTCTTAGTAATTATCCACATTAATTTCAAGTTAAATCTTAATTTGGAACGCAAGTTTAAATGCAAGAAATATTTCAATTCGTACGAATAGCTTACTCAGAAATTATGTAAAACTGTAATGCTTTACTTCGCTAATGCATTCTCATTAGAATTGATGAATTTAACCCTTGACTTTACCTTTTCTATATTTTTCGGCTTCGGGTAAGTGCTGTGATTGCATCCTAATTAACTTAATTACCGAAAATTGCCTTAAACATAAAACTGAACTATCTGATAAAAATTATATGTAATGATATGCCAGTATTGAAAGAAACAATCAATCTGATAAGAAAAAGCTGCGACTTGTTTTGAAAATGAGGCGTAAAAGGTTACCAGCGAGAATATTTCGTTTGGCATGGGTTGTACCATTATTGGCGACTTTATCGCTTGCGCCGGCAAAACGGAAAAGTACCTATTATACTATGTATATATATATACTTATATATATACTTTATATTATACTATATATATATGTATACTTTATATTATACTATGTATATATATATACTTTATATTATACTATATATATATATATATATGTGATGTATCAGCTTTTGTCCGGAATAAATAGATTGGTGAAGAATCATAGATGTAGTCGTAGCTTAAATTATCAGACGATAAGTTTAAAGAACAGGATCCATTTATTATTGGTCAGGAGAAATAGCAGTTACAAAAATTAAGATCCCCGGAGCAAATAAAAAAGAATTACTAATAACTTTTTGTATGAAGTTTACTTCATCGTGACATTAAAGAAAAGACCCCGATATTCTTTTGCGAGTCCTTTTATAGCCTCTGGAAAGGCGGAGCTTCCAAGAAATGACGTCAGCCAATCCAGTTCGCTTTAAATATTTCCAGAACATTCTATAACGTACGCGTAGAAAAGGCGGGAAAAAAAAAACATGACTACGGGGCTGTGGATTTAATTCCACGTACTTTCAAATAAGAGACCGTCGCCATTAAAAAATGAAAAGAACATACAGTTAGAATTTTAAATGTGTTCTTGACTATGGAATTTTATTATTACATATATATATATGTATAAGCGTCACCCACAAAAGTATATATACATATATACGTTTGGGGGTGGATGATTGCAATTAAAATGGGATTTACACAACTACATGTTATAGGAGACTTATACACAAAATTTCAGCGTTCTGAGGCTACCCGTTTGTGAGTTATGCGAGATACATACATACGTACGTATGTACAAACGCCATGAAAAATACTCTTTAGATTTCATTTAAAATTAGTTATATATATATATATATATATTTTTTTTTTTTTTTTTTTTTTTTTTAGGAAATGAGTCTTTTATTCTGTCCTTACATACAGATATCATGCAAAAACATCGTTAAATTGCATTCGATAGCGGTCAAAATGGATATTTTCGTTGAAATATGATACCCAAAACTTACGCGAGTACAATACTTCCTTTACGTTCTAACAAGTGTGTAAAATGTAAACTTAAGCCTTAATGCTGTTAATAAAGTTAGTTTATTTGTTTGTCGTGTGATTAATAATTAATTTTTATGATGTGCAAATTAGAAAAGCCTTTTCTTAGTGCGGAATTAATACAAAACATCAAAATATTAAGGTGCGCTTTTTTTCGTCTGTAAATTCATTCATATATTATTAAAAAAACTTTTCATTTTCATGAAGTAATCTCAGAGCTACAGCACTTTGAAGAAACAATTTATCTTCCCAAATTATCAAGTCAAAAAACGGGCAGACTATAAACAAAACACAACTAAACCTAATTTCCTCCAACTTTTTAACTCACTGAAGTCTCCGAAAAATTTCGCCGTTTTCCGAGCAATTACCTTTAACTAGGTTACTCATTCAAAAAGATGTAGGAAAGAAAAAAGTAAGCAACATGCAAGAAGTTATCCGATTAACTGTAACCGAGGGAATATCATATTCCTGGGTCATTATTCATCTACATTAAATTCCTTCTCACTGCTAATACCCTCATCTTCAATCAAAATCTGCTGTTATGTATAGACAACTAGCACTGAATAATCCGTTACTAAGGTAATAACTGCTATTACTTACTCAAGGGTATATTTAAACGATATCTGTAAGAGCATGTGAAACTCAATCAATGTAAAATATTATGATATATAAAACAATTTAACTTTTTTATAAATATTCTTTGAAACTGATACTAAAAACTAGTAATATAAAAAAAATGTTAAAAGTCAACTCCTTCTTAGGTCAACAAAAAAAAATTTTTAAAATGAAAAAAAAAAAAAAAAAAAATACAAAATGGGAGTCAATTCCTACTTATCAACAAAGAAAAACTTTTAAAATACAAAAAATTTTTAAAATACAAAAATTTTTAAAATACAAAAAAAAAAAATAATATGTGAAAAAACTGTATCAACATCAAGTTCATCCACTACACGTTTAAAAAATTATATTAGAACTTGAGTGGATGAATAAAAAATACTTTATTAACGAATGAAAATCAATTAATTACTAATTAATTATATAAAAAATTAAAGTAAATTCCTACTTAGGTCAACAAAGAAAAACTTTTAAAAGACAAAAAAAATTTTTAAATGCAAAAAAAAAAAAAATTAATATTTGAGAAAACTATATCAACATCAAGTGTCATCCACTACACGTTTAAAAATTATATTTGAACTTGAGTGGATGAATAAAAAGTACTTTATTAACAACTGAAAATCAATTAATTACTAATTAATTATATAAAAAATTAAAGTAAATTCCTACTTAGATCAACAAAGAAAAACTTTTAAAATACAAAAATATTTACTAATGAATGAATTTACTACTTTATTTATTACTACTTTAAATGTACTACTTTATTAATGAATGAAATTAATTATTTAATAATTAATTAAATAAAAAAAATTAAAGTCAAATCCAACTTAAGTCAAGGAAAGAAAATTTTAAACATACAAAAAAAAAAAAAAAAAAAAAAAAATCAAATACAAAAAAAAAAAAAAAAAATTTAAAATTTTTAACCCTTTGTTGCATCATGTTCACTCCAGTAAACAAAAGTTTAAATTTGTTCATTCTTTAATAATATTCTAATTCTTTAATAATATTCTTAATTTCCTAAATACCTTAGCAGATTCCATTCCTGTGTTTATTCATTCTACTCTGGTGTGCAAATCACACCGAGTTGCTGCCTCAGCGAGAAATGGCGAATAATCAATCTGTTAGACGACATCTGGATGCTTTTAGCCGAGGTCGAATCATTGGGAAGTTGGAGGAAGGCCGCAGTGTGACAAGTGTGGCTGCAGAGTTCGGAATTGCTCACAGCATCGTTTCACGACTTTGGAGACAATTTCAAACTACAGGAACAGCTATCCGGGGTTTAGTAGTGGTCGTCCACGAGGAACCACACCCGCAGATGACCGGTATATTACCTTACAGGCCAGAAGAAACAGGCGGCAGACAGCGGGAGAAATCGCTAGACACACGACACTTGCGACTGGACGATCGATATCGCGTTTTACCGTGGACAGAAGACTGCACGGTGGTAGTCTGTTTGCACGACGCCCTGTACGGTGTGTACCTCTAAGGCCTGCCAGGCGTTCTCTGTGGTGCAGGGAACACCGGAATTGGAGAGACAATGAATGGGGACGAGTACTCTTTACAGATGAGAGCAGATTCAGTCTGACTAGCGATTCTCATCGCATACTCATCTGGAGAGAGCGGGGAAGCCACAATCATCCCTCGAACATCATTGAAAAGGACAGGTATGGAGGTGGCGGTATTCTCGTTTGGGGAGGCATCATGCTTGGTAGTCGTACAGACCTTCACATCTTCGACGCAGGTTCAGTCAACGGGACCCGTTATTGTAACGAGATTCTTCTTCCATATGTGCGTCTTTTTAGAGGCGCTATGGGTCCGCAGTTCCTTTTCATGGACGACAATGCATCATGTCATCGCACAGTAGCTGCCGAACAGCTCTTAGAGAGTGAGGATATTGAACGTATGGATTGGCCGGCACGATCTCCGGATCTCAGTCCCATCGAGCATGTATGGGATTTTCTAGTCAGACGCTTGGCAGCTCGTACCTTACCACCAGTAACGATTCCGGAGCTTCGATTGGCGCTGCAAGACGAATGGGCAGCAATGCCTCAACAACTCATTGACACCCTCATTCTCAGCATGGGCAGACGCTGTGAAAGCTGCCTAGCAGTCAGGGGAGATCATATCCCCTATTAAAGACCGGATGTTTCTTGCTGGACACCCATCACAGGGATGTTTCGGACTTCACTCGCATTGCGCTCCATGCTACTTTTTCAATAAAGCTTCTTTTTATCCCTCTGATTTCTCTTTCAGTAAGTGTTGCTTACATTACTCATGTCCTTACGTATTGGGGATCTTACGGTATTAAATGTATTGATTTGGAAAGCTTTTGTACAAAGTTATATAGAAAAAACCGTCTCGTCCTTAATTTTTGCACACCAGTGTATATGATTAGAACTTTCAACTGTCGATCCTAGATGGCTGTATAGCATCACTAAATAAAGCATTGCTATTTGTAAAATGGCTGCTACTTCTGTTTCCAAGTTAGTACAATTTCTGATAGTAAACATTATATAATATTGCTTACACTTTCTTATACTGACATTTTTATTCATAATTAGTCATTTTAGGCATTTTATTTTAAATGTCAGTTTGAGAAAACTGTGGAGTGGGTAGATAAAGATCTACCGAAAAGCGTGAATTGAAATCCAAATGGACTGCTTATCAAGCTAAAACACCACTGGAAATGTTTATGTTTGGGAAAGAATTTCTAGAACATTTGACATTTGAATCCCTTAGGTACAGGTTACAAAATCGTAGCAAAATAAATTCAATCCCAATCGACGAAATGAAGGTATTTTGGAGGATCTGTATGTACATGTCAGTTGTAGATTTACCATTTAGAAGATGGTAATGATCACTGCAGACAAGGGAAGAAATGATTTCAAATGCAATGACCGTAAATCGTTGGGATAGAGATTTGTATGCATGTACGTATATGCATGCTGTCCACTGTAGCGAACAAACTGTAGCAATTATTTAAAACGAAATTTGAATAAAATTAATTTTTTTTTATTATTACTAAGGTTATTTTAAGTAGAAAAAATACAAACATTTTCGTTTAACTTCTCTAGATTATTTCTATGCAACAAAGGTTTAAATTCTATTCATAACATAGGTCCAGGTTCGAATCACGGGGAAGGGCATTGCACATTTTTTATGTCTTCTGTTTCAAAATTTCTTAATGAGCCCACAACTAAAACAAAAATATTTCACTCTCGTCCGACAAAATTAACCGATACATTTAATTTCAAAATTTCTCCTTTATGACGTCATTTTCAATCTTCATTGAAGCATCGGTTAATAAGTAACGTTAATAATATCTATTCAACTACGGCAAAGCCTTCTACTATAAACTACGTCTTGTGTAATGTACACAGAATGGCACGAACAAGTTGCGATACGGTCCGGTAATATATATATATGTATATATATGTTACCGTGAAAGACCGAAATTGGAGAATGTCGACTTTCACCGGAGAATGTCAGCATTCACCAAATACGTCGGTGAAAGATCGAATATTTCTTTACATTCTTGTACATTCGGACCCTTACCGGTGTATGTCGACAATCACAGATATGCTCTGGTGTAGGTCGAAAAGAGAGGAGTATATGTACACGCTGCCATTCCAAAAGGAAGTGTTCCACAAATAAATGCGGTTGTAAAAGCAAGGGTCTCATGTGCGATTCAAAGTGTCATGATAGTTTAAGTTGTTGCAATAAATAAGATTTGAATCACATAATTTGCTAACTTTATAACTTCTATTATTTTCCTTTCTCATTTTGAATGTACTGTGTGTTTCAAGTATACTTATTCTGAGTCTCATGTGCGTTTTTTCGAGAATGAATTACGGAGAAGGAAATATAATATTCTTATATGTTCAACATTCACCATTAGTACATGGTGAATGTCGACATTCACAGGTGTAAGTCAGAAATAAGAGTATTTGGAAAATATTTCGGACATACACCAAGCGACTATGTGAATGTTGACATTCACTGGTGAAAGTCGACATTCTCCAGATTTCGGTGTTTCACCGTAACATATATATATATATATATATATATATATAATTCTCGTTAATTATAGCCGCAAAATGCTAAATATTTATCTCACAGATGTCAACAGCATTAAGATTAGCAACTTCGAATATGAAGAGACGACGCGTCGGACCAAATGAAAATGTGAAAATTCATGTGTTGTTCCTTCTCATGCTGCCATCTAGAACGGACAGCAGACAGTCGAGCCGTTAAGAATTATGAGTCGATATGCTGTGATCCTACAGAAGTAATAACTACCTCAATAATGTTTCGGTACTTACGTATTATCACAACTACCTTAGCAGAAATCGCCAAATGCTCAGAATGTGCCAAATGCTGGCAACCATGCTCATACGATTCCTTCAGTCAAGCAATTCAGCCATTTTTTGTGTGCCTTCTTTTTTGTTCTATTCGTTTTCCAACGGTTTTATAAATAAAAGACGATATTTTTTGCCTTAATATACACGTTTTTGGCAATTTGCCGCCAATGGAAGAAATTGAAGTATTTCCGCAGGCAAACATAATTCTGCTGAAAATTCTTAAAGGGGACAAACACGAAATGCGTTTCCTAAATAATAATGTTTCGAATCTCCACAATTGTTTGATGTTCTTTTAATGACCGACCAGGATTTTCGCTAAGAAATAATAAATTTCTCAAAACTACTATGAGAAAAAAAAATTTTTCTCGATTTTAATGTAAAATTTCTCCTGGTATTTTATATCTGGATTTATGTACTTTTAATATATTGCCGTAATTTCTTTAACATATTTTAATATACACGTATATATGCTACCGTGAAAGACCGAAATTGGAGAATGTCGACTTTCACCGGAGAATATCAACATTCACCAAATACGTCGGTGAAAGACCGAATATTTCACTACATTTTTGTATATTCGGACCCTCACCGGTGTATGTCGACAATAACAGATATGCTCCGGTGAAAGTCGAAAAGAGAGGTCATAAAGTGCCATAATAGTTTTAAGTTGTTGCAATAAATAAGATTTGAATCACAAAATTTAGTAAGTTTTTTATGACTGTTATTTTATTTTCTCATTTAGAACGTACTGTATAATTAAGTAAGTTTTTAACTTCTATTATTTTCCTCTCTCATTTTGAATGTATTGTGTGTTTTGGGTTCTCATGTTCTTAAATTCTTATTTCAAGTTTCAAGTGCGTTTATTCGCGACTGAATTACGGAGAACAAAATATACTAATATTTTTATATGTTCAACATTCACCATTAGTACATGGTGAAGGTCGACATTGACCGGTGTAAGTCAGAAATAAAAGTATTTGGAAAATATTTCGGACGTACACTAAGAGACTATGTAAATGTTGACATTCACCGGTGAAAGTCGACATTCTCCAGATTTCGGTGTTTCACCGTAACAAATATAAATATATTTATATATATATCAACTCTGTTACCCGGCACAGGATCTCAGTTTCTTTACTATTATATGTTTGTAAATTGTACGTTTTTTGCTTTAAAAATGATTGAATTTTGTTGTCCTTATCTTCCAGTTAAGGTTTTTATGCCTTTCATAAATCTGTAAGCAATATTTGTACAATTATCAACAATTTAAAAGCTTCTTAAGTGCGGTTAAGTTTTAAAAAACTTGGCGAACATATTTGTTTACATTTGAAACAGCAGAATAGTAGATTTGTTGCCAATCTAGAGAGACTAAGCTTCGCAACAACAAAAATAATGCCTTCATTAATTATTGCGAATTAAATCATGCTTAATCCTTTCTGGAATTTTTTTCGAGGAAATGAGTGTTTAAGATTTACTTCGTAATTTTTAATACAGATATTTTGAGTTTTTATGTATTTTTGCATTTTCGCGAAGTGAGAACTGAATTAATTGAATGAGAAATAGTCAATCGTCTGTGAAAAACTGTTTCTTTTTTGTTTTGTTTGTTTAATTTCTTTTATACATCGTTCTAGTTTTATTACAGTATTTGAATAAAACACGTGGCAACGATTTGATAATTCTTTAAATAATATAAATTTGGTGCATTCTGAGTTATAATATGAACGAAATATAATACTGTTAAGTGAACCTAGGGCCAGAGTGTCGCTATGGTAAACAAATAGAGTGAATTTTAAAGAATGGAATTATTCTATTGTGGTTTATGCGCTCATTGTGGTTTTCATGTTAAGTTCTTATTTCAAGTCCGTTTATTCGCGATTGAATGACGGAGAAGAAAATATAATATTGTTATATGTTCAACATTCATCATTAGTACATGATGAATGTCGACATTGACCGGTGTAAGTCAGAAATAAGAGTATTTGGAAAATATTTCGGACGTACACCAAGAGACTAAGTGAATGTTGACATTCACAGGTGAAAGTCGACATTCTCCAGATTTCGGTGTTTCACAGTAACATATATACGTTCTTACAAATATCACAAAACGTATTCTAAGCCGCATATGTACGGTCTTGCCGGTAGAGGGAAGTGAAGACAGATCGCTGTGTACTTGGGGAAAAAAGAGAAAACAAAAAGTGTATTCAAGAGTTCCAGGTTCGAGTTTCGACAAGGGCAATGCTCATTCTTCACCTTTCCTGGTTTAAAATAAACTAATCTTTCTATAATATGAATGCCATATTTTGAAATCAAACCAAGTGGTTGTGTTTTTTTTACATCTAATCTCTGCAGTTGTTTGCAAAGAATAAATTATCTCAAAATGTTTGAAACATGCGGTTCATATATGAGAAGATATATGATAATCAAAAAGGTATTAACATAGGAATGTCAAAATTTGTTCTAGCCAGTTTAGGAGGGAAACAAAATTAAAAACGAATGGGAAAATTTTCTTTTTAAAAAATTCGTATGAAAACTGTCTAGAATTTCCATCACAACGGTATTAAAAATAATTATTCGATTCAAATAAAATACAGCATCTTAGACACAGATTCTTATTCCTTTTGATAATCCAATTAACGTATATGCTCTGAAGCCTAATCAACAAAATAAATTCTTATTACTTGCTTGATCCTAATACTCCTTTAATTGGTTTTTATGATAGCTTCCTTACAAGAAGAAGAAAAATTTATTCTCGTTCCGTGCAGTAAGATTATTTGAAATATTGGCATCTTTTCTGCTGATTAATATAAAGTTATTGCAAGATTTTCTGACGGTAATTCCTTCATAATTATCTCACGTAAAAGATGGCTTGCCATTTCAAAATCAAATCAGTTGGACCAGTAATAGGTAACACGGTAATAAGTAATTACTTCGAGCGCGCTTCAAAATTTGCATTAAGGGGGGTCATACACCTTAAACCCCTTATGATCTTCGAATATGCGACTGTTGCAAGAATTGGGATATTTTATTTTAAAAGCAATTAATTCCAACCTTTTACAGCTGACTACGTAATATAGCTGCTTTGGAAATTAGTAACCAGAAAGTTTGTGTTGCCACAAATATTTTTGTAATTTAATCGTCTTTGTGACAAAAGATTTCGCCATGTTTCCACCTTGCGCGCATGATATTTAAAAAAGGCTAATGGTACATGCTTGAAATTGGATGGAATTTTTTATATGGGCACTATTTTCAAACTGAACCCAAAAATCTGATGAATATTTTTATATTTAAAAAATTTACGGACGAAAACATTACAGATTTTTCTTAACAAAATACATTTTATAAACTCGACTCAAAATAAAATGAAAATTTAACATAAAACTTTTCGAATTTTTGGTTCACAGTAGTTTCCAAATGTTATAAATATATATATTAAATATATAATTAAATTATGCAACAGAATGTTTTAAACTGCGCGCAAGGTGGAAACATGACGAAACATTTTGTCAAAAAGCGGATTAAATTATTAAAATATTTTTGGCAACACAAACGTTCTGATGACTATTTCAAAAAGCAGCTATATTATGTAGTCAGCTGTAAAAAGTTGGAAGTAATTGCTTTTAAAATAAATAAGTTATCCCTATTCTTGCAACAGTCACATATTCGAAGGTCTTGCTAGTTTTAAGGTGTATGGTCCCCTTAAAGTTTGACGAAAATAATTAACCTCAACACTTTGAAAATGTTTCTATTTTACTGCTGTATTCTGTATTTGAATTTGAATTATTTAGTTAAGGTTTCTCTGAAGAATTATATTGTTCTAAAAATCATTGTCAGGGGGCGAAAATGTTCATTGACGACCTTAAATAATGAATGCAGTTTTACACTGTAGGATTTCTTATTAGGTCTTGACGTTTCATCTATTCACGTTAACACATGTTAGCATTAATAGCTAAAACCGTACGGTGCATAAGAATAATAATGCCTCTTCAGCAAATTTAATTATGCCCATTTTCTTACTTTTAAGTACACCTCGTACAAGAAAAAAAAAATGTGTAACGTGTATACGAGCCAGTTTCCCTTAGAAAATCCTCCACGAAGGCATCCCTCCCCTTAGGCAGATAGCCCTAGTGTGCTTTGCCATAATTAAATACACCACACCACACCACGTACAAGAAAAATGGGACACTTTTGTATCTCACGTTCTACTGGATCGATTGTCGAAACTTAACTTCCCTTTTCCATGTTTCAAAAGCACGACTTAGCATATATATTAGATTTATATATAGCATTGTTCTAACATAGGTATTTTAACACAAAATCGGACTTTTTCTGAAATAACACAGTAATTTTTGTTTTCGATTCGACGACTCAAACTATGCCTAGATATTACATTTTGTAATTTTTGGTGAGAAATTTGTAAAGAAGTTTAAAAATTTATCTTGGCGCATTTTTCTTAGTTTGCGCCAAAAAAAAATTCACTTCGCAAAATTTTTAATTTACAGCAACCTAATTTCCTTTCCTTTCTTCGAAAAAAAAAAAAGAGTCATCTTTCATACTTTCAAATAATTTTTAACAAAGCGTGTAAACCACATATAGCGCTATTATCGCTTAAAACGAATATGTCAAATTTCAAAACGCGCCAGTATGTAAATTCACTATATCAGGTATTTTCAATAAAAAGCTTTCTTCTGCACGTCTTAAATTAGAAATAAATCTAAAGCTAAAAATATAAACTAATAATATAAACAGGCTTGAAACCATGCAACAGCTTTATAATTATTTGGAACGTTAATTATGCTTGACAAATATGCTAAATTTTTAAACATCAATCTCTGTTTCAAAAATAAAAATGTCTAAAATTTCTAATTTGCGAAATAAGGCGCTACAACCAACTTTTTCTTGACAATTATACACACTGCATGCAATAGCCAACCATTGTAAGTTTCTGCAAGTCGTCCCTACTCTTCCGGATGTGGTCAAGGTGACAGCCGGGAATGCGTCAGAAGAAAGAGAAAAGGCATTTGGGTTGTTCTATTTCTTATAAGGTCCATGTTGCTGGATATTTGCTGAATCAGCAGGCTTCGATGAACTCCACATTAATAAATATATAACAAATTCAATTAATATGGGAGAGCTAACATTTTGAGAGCTAATTTTTTAAAAGTTACTCGTGTGATTTTTACAAAACTCGACAGTTTGGCACAATTTGAGTCTTGGAATCGAAATACCGGGGAAAAAAAATGCTATGCCATTTCATAAAAAGTCCGAATTTTTGTCAAAATACCTATATTAGAACAATGCTATATATAAATCTAATACATATCCTAAGTCGCGCTTTCGAGACATGAAAAAGGCAAGTTCAATTTCGTCAATCGACCCAGTAGAAGGAGAGGTATAGAAATGTCCCCCCTCCTTTTTTTTTCCGCATTGTACATACGATTAATAATGCCTCTAATTAATAATAACTCAGCAAATTTTAGTCATGCCCATTTTCTTATTTTTAGTACATAAAATTCGTTTTCCTGATCAAACGTATTTAATACTTAATGCTCGAAATTTTAATAAGTCACAAAATGGCAACATGCTGCAGAAATCCAGAAATATATTCGTAGTAACTGAAATTAAAATGGCGATTATTTGTATGGAAAAAGATCGAAACAAACAAAGAGTGTGCCAAAATTAACGCAAGATTTGAATTTGCCACTAGTAAAGGGGTTGTCAACCCTATTAAAAAATTAATTTGACAGATGATAAATTAGGGTTGGTAGAAATGAAGCTATACACGATAGAACAACGTGTTTTCATTGTTGAACAGTATTGCAAAAATAATGAAAGTCTGGTGGCCACAGTTTGAAAATTTTGTACAAATTCCAGCAAACTCGATCAATTGTTGATGCTACATAAATCGTCCAAAAACAAGGCCGTTCAAATGTCAATATCGAAGCAGTTGATGAGATTGTTGGTGAAAGTACATTGCACAAAAAAAAAAAAAAAAGAAAAAGAAAAAGAAAAATAGTAGAATACACAAAAAGTTTTTTTAAAAATCTGAAAGGTTTCAGATTTTAAATTACGTCCAAAGAGGCGTTTTTTTTAACGTTTTGTGTGTTACTTTTATTTATTTATTATCACGCTGTTTGCACTTAAACCATAAAATTCAGTTCAACAGCAATGTCGCAAAATAATTTTAAAATGAGTGTACCCTTAGAGCCATCGCTCGCTTTTAAATCGTTGAGTTTGTCAATCAAAAATTCGTTAAAGTTTTACAAAATTTGCAACCAATCATAAAACAAATTCCAAATTTCAAATTTGGTCTTCCAGATGGTCATATTCGCAGTAGGATTACGTCATTCAAAATTGGATGGCTCTAGGTGCCGTTGTTTTATCATAATGCAAGAAACGTACATACATGTATGCAGATTCCTCATTTTTCATTTAGTCAAATAATAATACAGGGAGATAGTATTTGGTGGCAACAATTTGAGGTGAAACGAACAGTCAGAGTGATTCAAAGCAAAATCGCAAAACGAAAACAATAGTCCTTCTGGGACAAAGCCCCTTTCGACTAAGAATCGGGACAGTTCTATATCTCTCTTTCTAGTTGGTCGATTGACGAAATTGCATTTTTCGTCTCTTGAAAAAGCGACTTAGTATATATATTAGATTTATATATAGCATCATTCTAATTGTGTTAAAAAAAAACGTATTTTGACGCAAAATGGGACTTTTTCTGATATGAATCGTAAATTATTTTCCATATTTCGAATCTAAGACACAAGTTATGCCTAAATATTAAATTTTGTAAAATTTGGTGCGAAATTTATGGATTCAAATATTTACCTTGGCGTACTTTTTCAGTTTTTGCGCCAAGAATAATTTACTTGGCGAACTTCTTAATTTATTTCAACTTATTTTTCCTTTCCTTTCTTACTTCCGGCCCACCAGCGGCCGAGCGGTAAAGTCGCTGAACACTGGTAGTTCGGTCCGAGGTTCGAATCCCGCGAACGGGTTGGCTGCATGGGTGTTTTCGTGGTTTTCCCCATGTGTAACGTGTATACGAGCCAGTTTCCCTTAGAAGGTCCTCCACGAAAGGCATCCCTCCTCTTAGGCAGATAGCCCTAGTGTGCTTTGCCATAATTAAATACACACCACCTTTCTTACTTCCTTGTCCGAAGTAAAAACAACATATTTCAACGAAAATATCCCATTTTGACCTCTTTCGAATCCAATTGAACGATGTTTCTGCGTGATATCTGTACGTAAGGCAAGAATAAAATACTCTTTTCCTCCAAAAAAATCATAAAACAGCTTCAAAATGAATTCTAAAGAGAATTTTTCGTGGCGTCTGTACGAACGTATGTATGTATGTACGTACGTACGTATCTCGCATAACTCGAAAATAAGTAGCCTCAGAACGATGAAATTTTATATATAGGACTGCTATAACATGAAGATGTGCACCTCGTATTTGGGTTGCAATCGGCCTCACCAAACGTATATAAATATATTTATATATATATCCACTCTGTTACCCGACTCCGTGATTATTCTTATATATTTCTTATATCTTCTTTCTATTATTATTCTTATATATTTATTCTTATATATTTGTAAATTGTACATTTTTTGCTTTAAAAATGATTGAATTATGTTGTTTTTATCTTCCGGTTAAGAATTTTATCTGTGTGAAATATTTTTAGAATTATCAGCAATTTTAATGTTGTTTAATTGCCGTTAAGCCTGTTTTTAATGGCGGCCATTGATGTTTACCTTTGAAACAGGAGACTAGTAGATTTGTTGCCAATCTAGAGAAACTTAGCTTCCCAACAACAAAGATAACGCATTCATTTATTATTGCCAATTAAATCATGCTTAATTCTTTCTGGAATTTTTTCGAGGAAATAAGGGTTTGAGATTTACTTCGTAATTTTTAATAGAGATATTTTGAGTTTTTATGTATTTTTGCCTTCTCGCGAAATACTCAATCGTCTATGAAAAACTGTTTCTTTTTTGTTTGGTTTGGTTTGATTAATTTCTTTTATACATCATTCTAGCTTTATTACAGTATTTGAATAGAACATGTGGCAACGATTAGATAATTCTATTCTTTAAATGATATAAATTTTGTGTATTATGAGTTATAATATGAACGAAATATATACGTTAACTGTTATATAACTATTGGATTATATAACAGTTAACTTAGTTTCCGTTATATAATTATTATATAAGTTAACTGTTATATAATTTATTAACTGTTATGTGAATCTACCGCCAGAGTGTCACTATGGTAAACAAATACTAGAGTGAATTTTAAAGAATGCATTTATTCTATTGTGGTTTATGCGCTGTCGGAGAAGTAGATTTAATTCAATCCAATAAGTTTAAATGAAATGCAAGAAAAAATGCGTATATTTTAATATTCCAATTTAATATTCCAATACAAGGAAGTCATGTGGTGTACACATTAGATTTGTTTTCATTGCAGACAGCAGAAAAAAAGTGATCTTTCATACTTTCAAATCACTTTAACAAAATGCGTATTATTGTTTGGCGTTATTATCGCTCAAAAAAAGATGCTAAATTTCAAAACGCTCCATTATGTAAATTCATGGATATCTTAGATAATTTCCAATTAAAAACTCTAATTTTTTGCAAGTTTGCCTAGAAATGCATCTACTTTAAGACCATGTTAAAAATTTAATGGGTCACCATAAAAAATCTTTTTTTCGAAAAATTCATAAAAAATTTTTTAAAATGCAAATTTAAAAAATAAATTATAAAAAATGCGCGAATTATATTTGGATTAAGCTTAATTCTGAATACTAGAAGAAGGAATCAAGTACGTTTAATAAAAAAGAAGCATTAATAAATCTATATCAAATTTCAATTAACATGGAGGAGCTAATATTTTGAGAGCTAATTTTTTAAAAACTGTTCGTGCCATTTTTACAAAATTTGGCATAATGCGACTCATAGAATCGACATATAATATCTCATAGAATCGATATCGATAATCGATAAAATTATAAAACTGCTTTAAAATGAATTCTCAAGAGAATTTTTCTTGGCGTCTGTACGAACGTATGTACGTACGTATCTCGCATAACTCAAAAACGAGTAGCCTCAGAACGTTGAAATTTTGTATATATGACTGCTATAACATGTAGATGTGCACCTCGTATTTTGGTTGCAATCGGCCGCGTTAAACGTATATAAATATATTTTTATATATATCCACTCTGTTACCCGGCTCAGTGATCTCCGTTTCTTGACTCTTATATGTTTGTAAATAGTACATTTTTTGCTTTTAAAATGATCGAATTATGTGGTTCTTATCTTCCGGTTAAGGTTTTTATGCCTTTAGTAAATTTGTATGCAATATTTTTAGAATTATCATTAATTTTAAAGTTGTTTAAGTGCAGCTAAGCCTAATAATGTTTTTGATGTCGGCCATTGCTTGTTTACATTTGAAACAGCAGAGTAGTGGATTTGTTGCCAATCTAGCGAAACGTAGCTTCGCAACAACAAAAATAATGCCTTCATTTATTATTGCCAATTAAATCATGCTTAATTCTTTCTGGAATTTTTTCGAGGAAATAAGCGTTTAAGATTTTCTTCTTAATTTTTAATACAGATATTTTGAGTTTTTATGTTAACCGTCGGAAGGATTTTAAGGAAACCGTCGTATATATAAATCTAATACATATCCTAAGTCGCGGTTTAGATACATGAAAAACGCAAGTTGAATTTTGTCAATAGGCCCACTAGAAAGGGAGATATAGAACTGCCCAATTTTTTTTTTCGTAGTGTATGTATATATCTCAGATAACTCAAATTCCATCAGCCGTTAGGGGGGTGTAATTTTATTATTACACCCTCCCCTTAGGCAGATATTCCTCGAGGCTTTGCCATAATCAAAAAAATAAACCAGACCGTACATGGCTTTTATCTTCACAATCGTTGGTTGTAATCATATACTTGAAGTTACTGAAGTATTTTAACTCGGCGGAAGTCGCACCAAGAAAAGTTACTGGAGTGGGCGCGTGGGGTATCACATACGCCAATATTTAAAATACGATAAAAATAGTTTTATCTAGTTTTAAGCGGTTTTTCTTGTTCTCGTGTATTATAAATACGTGAATAATAATTGGGTTTCAAAAAATTAATTTCCAAAATAATCTTAAACTTAAGATAAATGAAAATAATTAAAAAATAAACATCATGCCTCTAAGTTTCATTGCATCTCTAATAAACAATGCTTATTTTATTTCTTCACAATTTGAACGAAATACATTCGTGTGTTCTTGGTACAGCATGTTTTCACATTTTAAACATTGCATTCACGTTCTTCTGTCCTTGGCGCGAGGGCAATTTATCACATATTTCACTCTTAGTTGTTTCGAATTTCAGTGTTCGTTTTAATTCTTCGTCGAAATTTCTGCTTTTGTTTTGTATGCAGTACGTCAGTTTCTTGGTAAAGTATTAATCTCTGATCTTTGTTCAATACATTAACATTACAATTTCATTAATTGTAATGCTAAGTTCTTCAAAAACAGACTTCTGTTTCTGGTTGGTGAATTAGCAGTTGAATGTAATATAATTCAAGCATTTATTACAGCAACATTCAGTGCAGGAAAGAAAATTATCATTGGCCACCTCCTTGTTATTCTGGCAATTGAATAACTGGCTGACCCCATATCCACTGCTCCTTTAGTTATATTATAAAAACATATAATTCCTGATGTTTTATTTTCTCCAATAGTATCATCTATAGTATGATCGTTATGTAATGTTGAAAGCATAAGAACAGTTTTTCCTTTTTTAGGAACATCAGGAATTAATGTTTTATCTTTTTCGAAACGAAAACAGTGTAGGAAATATTCCTAGTTCCATCTTCAGTTTCCGAAATGCAAACTTCATCGCTTTCAAATATTTCTAATAAATCTCACAGGCGTTGCATCTGCAATTCATAAGTCATTCTTTTTACGATAATGCGGTTAGAAATTTTCAAGAATTTAATGTCAAGTGCTTCAAAATCACTTGCGAATAAAAATATTTACTGTTACACTCCAGATATAAATTTCTGAACTAAATATTCTGTCAGAAAAACACTTACGCGGACAGGCGCGTGGGGTGTGTCATACTCCAGTTCCAACAAAATTTCGATAAATCTTTTTCTGAAACACACAGGCAAAGAAAAAGTTGTTCTGAAAGTCAACGACGACTAGAAACTCAGCTACTGAATGCAGCACAGCATTTTAGTTTCACAAGTTAGGAATATTCCACTTTTATGTAGGGGTGGTGTATGACACACCCCACGCGCCTTCCCGCGGGTTAAATGATGAAAGTTATCATGTTTTGGTAGTGTCAAATTTAAATTATTAATTTTGAACAAAACCTTTCATACTAATTATGAAAAATTAAATTATAAGATGTTTGACTCCCGTAAGACAAAAATAGACCGGAAATTTTAATTTCAAAATTTGCAATTTTTGATGTCATTTTCAACTTGCCTCGACAGATTTGTTAATTAGGTCAGAATAACTGAAGGAAATAAGTTTAAATAAAGTGCATCAAAAATGCATGTAATTTAAAAGACCCGTACAAAGAAGACAGCGTGGAATCCACATCAGGTAATTTTTTAACCGAAGTTGGAAATAGTAAAAATATGTCATACCCTCGGCGGAATTTGAACTCCTGATTTTATAATTCATTGACGGAATGGGCTCTGTAGTTAACCGCAAAAGCACGAGCAGGAAGGAAGAAAATAGGAAACAGTCGAGCTAGCATGCTAATGTATTATAAAATTCAAATCGATTTTAGAAGTCTGGATCTCATATCGATATTATTATTTGAATCAGATAAGAGTACAATAGCAAAATAAATGCTGTTAAAGGAAACTGATTTTACAAAAATATTATTAATATCTGGGATCGTATAAAATGTTTTCCGATGATGAAATTACTTTACCAATAACACCGATTTGGTGTAATTTAATTTCAGTATTGTTTGAGCATGTATAGGAAATGTCTACAATAAACTTACAGCATCACTTAAGACAAAGCTATACATCTAAATAATTTTTAAATCATTATTTAGAGGAAAATATTAAAAGGATACGGGAAAAGAATAGTGAATCTCAAATAACATTTACTTTGCGAAATATAGATAAGGATTGCAAAAATTGGATTTTTCATATTGAAGACGCTTGAAGCCTGATTGCAATTATTCTTACTGCTTTACGCGGTTATTTCAAATTCTAGCCACTTGCACAGTAAGCAGCCTAAAATTGTTATAATAAAAAACAAGGTTAACTTTTAAAAAAATAAAAGAGAGCGAAAAACAAATAAAAAAAAATCTGATTTGTACACCACATGACTTCCTTGTACGAAATATTAAATTATACGAATTTTATTTAAACTTATTAGATTGAATTAAACCTACTTCGCCTACAGCGCATAAACCACAACAGATTAAATGCATTCTTTAAAATTCACTTTGTTTACCATAGCGACACTCTGGCGCTAGGTTTACTTAACAGTATTATATTTCTTTCATATTATAACTCAGAATACACAAAATGTATATCATTTAAATAATTATCTAATCATTGCCACATGTTCTATTCAAATACTATGATAAAGCTAGAACTATGTATAAAAGAAATTAAGCAAATAAAACAAAAAAGAAAGTTTTTCACAGACGATTAAGTATTTCTCATTTAATTAATTCAGTTCTTACTTCGCAAGAAGGCAAAAATACATAAAAACTCAAAATATCTATATTAAAAATTACGAAGTAAATTTCAAACGCTTATTTCCTCGAAAAAATTCCAGAAAGAATTAAGCATGATTTAATTGGCAATAATAAATGAAGGCGTTATCTTTGTTGTTGCGAAGCTAAGTTTCTCTAGATTGGCAACAAATCCACTAGTCTCCTGTTTCAAGTGTAAACATCAATGGCCGCCATTAAAACAGGCTTAGCGGCAATTAAACAACTTTAAAATTGCTGATAATTCTAAAAATATTGCACACAGATTTACTAAAGGCATAAAATCCTTAACCGGAAAATAAAAACAATATAATTAAATCATTTTTAAAGAAAAAAATGTACAATTTACAAACATATAAGAGTAAAGAAACTGAGATCACTGACCCGGGTAACAGAGTGGATATATATATATATAAATATATTTATATATGTTTGGTGCGGCCGATTGCAACCAAAATACGAGGTGCACATCTACATGTTATAACAGTCGTATATACAAAATTTCAACGTTCTCAGGCTACTCGTTTTTGAGTTATGCGAGATACGTACGTACGCACGTACGTACATACGTTCGTACAGACGCCACGAAAAATTGTCTTCAGAATTAATTTTAAAGCAGTTTTATAATTTTTTTGAAGGAAAAGAGTATTTTATTTTGTCCTTACGTACAGATATCACGCAAAAACATCGTTAAATTGCATTCGATAGCGGTCAAAATGGATAGTTTCGTTGAAATATGCTGCCTGAAACTTTTCGCGATTACAATACTTCCTTTTTACTTCGTACAAGAAGTAAAAATCTGAAAGGCTTCAGATTTTAAATTACGTCCAAAGGAACTTTTTTTAACATTTTGTGTGTTACCTTTATTTTTTTAAATATAATGTTCTTTGCACTTAAACCATAAAATTCAGTTCAAGAGCAATGATTTTAAAATAACCGTATCTTTAGAATTTCCGATACACAGTTCCGCGCGCTGGAGATAAAAAGGTTTTTTTTCCCCCGCAGAGTATTGCCATTACTCGCTTTGAAATCCTTGAGTTTCTTAATCAAAAATTTGTTAACGTTTTAGAAAATATGAAATCGATCATAAAAAAAATTCCGAATTTCAAATTTGGTCTTCCACATGCCCATATTCGTAGGAGGATTACGTCATTCGAAATTCGATGGCTTTAGGTACCGTTGTTTCATCACAATGCGAGAAATATATACATTTATGCAGATTTTTCCTTATTTAATTTCATCAAATATAATGCAGGGCTCTAACACTGAGTGGCAACCATTTGAAAAGTGAAACGGACATTTACAGTGATTCAACGCAAAATCCCAAAACGAAAACTGTAGTCCTTCAGGGACAAAGCCCCTTTGGACTAATAAAAAATGAATTAAAAAAAAGTAAATCTGAAAGGTTTCAGATTTTAAATTACGTCCAAAGGGGCGTTTTTTTAACATTTTATGTGCTACCTTTATTTTTTTAATATCATGTTCTTCACACTTAAACCATAAAATTCAGTTCAAGTTCTATATCGCAAAATAATTTTAAATTGAGAATATCTTTAGAATTTCCGATACACAGTCTCGCGCGCTGGAGATAAAATGTTTTTTCTGTACTACGCTGCCATTGCTCGCTTTAAAATCCTTGAGTATGTTAATCATAAATTCGTTAAAGTTTTACAAAATATGAAATCGATAATAAAACAAATTCCAGATGCCCATATTCGCAGCAGGATTACGTCATTCAAAATTGCTTGGCTCTAGGTATCATTGTTTGACCACAATGCGAGTAACATACATACATTTATACAGATTCTTTATTATTTAATTTCTTCAAATATACTGCAGGCGATAATATTTGGTGGCAACAGTTTGAAAAGGGAAACGGACATTTATATTCAATCTACGAAAAATGCCAAAACGAAATTAATAGCTCTTCTCTGCTAACGCTTCTTTGGGCTAATAATAATTTTAATGGTATCAGATGATATAATTTGACGGGACAAAGTAATGGTCAATAATAATAAAGACAAAGCACTAATTGATGGCTTTTAAATCGCTTAGTTTGCTAATCAACAAGAGAGAGATTAAATTTGAAAATTAATTAAGTGCCCTACACTCTGCTGAAATGTAAGCTACTGACGAGTGGAAGCTAAAAGTGATTTGATTACGCATTTCTCGGTTCCAAGAAAACCTAAATATGTCCATACGCTACAAAATTTTGGGGTTTTAACGAAAATTTTCCGTCACCGCAAATATCGTTTGAGCAGACCGTTCGCATTGATCTGATCATATTTTGTCAATTAATTTTTGGCATTTGAAAGAAAGAGACTTGCTTTAGAACATTTATGTTGTGAAATCTGTAAAAGCCTTTCGTTATCATTAAGTAAAAGTTGCCTGAAATGGAACTCTTACGCTACCGGATTAGAACCATCATGTTTTTTCAGTTCTGCTGCAAAATGTCAGCTACAAAACGTCACCAAATTATGTGTCCAGCTTTATGTACTATTATTGTATCCTATGAAACTGTAGTAGTAGTAGTAGTAGTAACGGAGGACGTGGGCACTAGCTCTCTACCATTACGGTTAATCGGTTCTGCCCACGTCCGATCTTATCTAGTATTTATTAATAAATCCAATTTTACATTGTAAGAAATAATAGTAAACATTGTAATAGTTTTTACATTACAAAACAAGTACAGTAAGACCCCGCTTAACGCGGGGGATACGTTCCATCGAAGTAGAGCGTAATGCGAAACAGCGCTAAGCGAGGCTATCTTAACATGTAAATAATGGGGTTAGGGGAAGATGGCTAGGAAATTGGTTAGGTATTAAATTTAAAAAGTATGTTTTTTTAATAAAAATAAAATCAAACATTTATTTCTTACAAAAATAAAAACAATATAAACGCATATACTTTTAAAAACAAATAAAATTCTCAGTCAGATCATTCAGTCTATTCTGGGTTTCCAATTTTGTGCCTTTTTGTCAAGAAGGCATTATGATAGATTGGCTTAATGGCATATTGCGTTCAATTTCGTCGGCAATCCATATAGACAGTCGTTTTCCCATTTCCTCTATAATGTTATTTCTAGAACGGGTAATTATAGTTGCAGAGCTCGACGTAGTTGCGGTTGCCGATGACGGTATTTTTTTTCCTTTATTCTTAAGAAAGAATTGTCCTTATTGTTGAAGTTGCCAAAATCAATACAGCGCTAATTTGAGATTGACGTTCACCGGAATCTAAATCTTCTAATCACTTGCATTTGAGTTTCCAGCGAAATGCCTTTTTCTGGTTGCTTTCTTTTCTTGTGTTTTACTCGTATTATCACACCCGTGATAAAAAGTAAAGATCATAATATTTGTCACTGTATACACTTAATCGTTATAGTATTATACAAACTTACAATAATGTCAACAAATGTTGCTTCAAATGATTAAAATGCAAGAAACACAACTACACTGTTTCGGATATGTTATTTGGAAACCTAGCGCTGCGCACAATTTTCGGAGAATCCCCGGGTTGAAATAAAAGAGCGCTAAACCGAAACAGCGCTAAACGAAACAGCGTTAAGCGGGGTCTTACTGTAATAGTTTTACATTGCCATATAGTGTGCCATATGTGCCATATAAAAAAAATGAAAACAAAAATCTTAAAGTAGTGCTTTATAGTCCTTCATGAAGTGTATCTTTGTAAGTAATTCTTTATAAAATGTCGAAATTCGTCCTTCGTAAAAAACGTGAGAAACTTATTCCCTCGTTCTTCTTCGAGAAGTTCTTCTCTTTCTTTCTTCTTCTTTTCTTCGTTCTTCTCTTTCCTTTAATCTTCCTTTCATTTCATCTTCGTTAAATCTTCCTTTCTGCTATCTTAATTTCTTGCCTCCATTCTACGTGTATTTTCTTCCTATATATCCTTTATCTTTTTACTTAATATAGCGAATAAGAAATCCATCTTTATGAAATACTTGTTAATATATTCTTTCCATCTTCTACAGAAAAATTTCCTTTTTCTTTTTAAAACCTTTATTTGTAATTTTATACCTTTTACCTTTAAATCGTTTTCCTTTGAAACCTCCTTCTTCTGCCTTTCCATAAACGATTAAGTAGTTCTTCATTAGCTATATCATCTTGAATACTATTCCCTATATCCTAAATTTTTAGTTATCCTTATACTAAAAGGATACTTATCCTTATACTATATACTACTTATGAAAAGGGAAGTGAGAATTTAAGAAATAATTCATAATGATGGATTTCATATTTGTCCTTTATATGAAGAATGAAAGGAACATAATGGAAGTTACAAGAAGAGAAGAAGTTGGTTGCTGAGTAGAAGAAGTTTAAGGATTTGAGATATAGATGAATTTACTCCTATGGAACTGTAAAGGTTTGTTACCGAAAATTCAAAAACAAGGACTATGATATTCAAGTGCAGTACTCTGGCCGGTTTGCTGATGTCGATGAGGCCCACCCACCTGTGGAAGAAGATCATTATGCAACCAAAAGAGAGCTTATTAAGGAGTTTGACAAGTTCGTGACATGCCCAACAGTCGCACTCCCATAAACGTGACGTACAAGTTCAATCGTTGGGTGGCGCATGAGCGTGTTCTGGCATGCACTAATCTGCCAGAATATAAACGTAAGGACAAAATTCTGGATCGGATCGTCACTTGTGATGAAAAGTGGATTTACGTCAGCAACACAGCCTTAAATGGAGCTGGACTGCGTCCATCGGCAACAGCGCAAATTAGACTTACAAAAAGATTCATGTTTAGTGTCTGGTGGGATTGCCGTGGTATTGCATACGAAAAGTATTTGAAAAAAAGGTAAAACCCTCGACAGTAAGGTTGCAGCCAGATGCTAGTCCTTGTCGATCAAGGAAAAACGTCGAACTGAGTTCCAGCGCAAACAAATAATATTTCATCAAGCTAATGCATTACCACATGTGTCTAAATTCACCAGCTGGACTCTGCATGGATTCAAATCGGATTTTTTACCACAACCATCATATAGCCCAGATCTGTTTTTGGACTCGCGGCCACCAAGTTTCTGGCTTTGAAAACCTGCCAAAACGTTGGCAGAAAATCATAGGTTTGTGTGGTATTTACTACTCGCACTGAAGATTGTAAGCATTTTTATGTGGAAATATATTTTAATCGCCTAAGAGGGCGTAAATCTTTCATGATGTTCTTCTTGTTCTTGGATCTGGCAGTGCCAGATGAATGTGTGTCAAACGTGAATAAACTTAACAGTTTTGAAACCTGATTAGTAATGTTCATTTACCTGGATGTCATGTGTGATTTAAATTAGTGTTTCTTGAACCAGGATAACTTGAAATCTTGACGGTTATTATAATATTTTAAAACGATATTGCTTTTACTGTTTTTTTAACTTTATGAGGAATGTTTTTTGGGCGGAAAACGTTCGTTACAACCAAATATCAACGGAAGAAAACAATGTCTGCTACAATACTGCTTCATATACTGTGATTTCTGATATTAGCTAAGCATTATTACCTAAGCATATACCTAAGTATATTACCTAAGCAACGTATAAAAAATATCATAAGGTAATACTTTTGACAACAAAACAGTGATTCAATTTTTCCTTGCAGTAAAAGAACAATATTAAAACTATACACTGTTTTAAAGCAGATACATATTACACATAACCATACACTGTATTAAAGCAGATATATATTACACATAACCATACACTGCATTAAAGCCCAAACACGTAATTTTACAGAAAAATTTATATTTTGCGTTAAGTATTGGGGGCATTAAGCTAAAGAATAGACAGAAAGTTTGGATCCGTTGAAATTTAATTAAATAAATGTATCACAAATAGGCATGATGTTACACAATACGAATGTAAACAAACTCTATTCTGCGGATGGCATTGGGATTATTCAATTGTGGCAAAGCACACGAGGGCTATCGACCGAAAAGGAGGGATGCCTTCGTGGAGGACTTTCTAAGGGAACTAGCTCGTATACACGTTACACACGGGAAAAAGCACGAAAGCTCCCATGCAGCCAGCCCGTTCGCAAACCCTATTCAGGAATAGCTTACAAAAAAGCTTACGTTCCCAGCTAAAACAATTGTTTGTTAAAATATTACATATACCTGCTTTAAACAAAACTACACGTTCTGTAAGCAACAGCAATATCTAGGCAATATAAAATACAGTTTGTTTGGTATCCATCCAATTCTAAAATCAATACAGACGATTTTTAAGCATGAAATATCTGCGAAATAGTAGCTGCTATAGTAAAGCTCTTTGGGATGTTTTATAGTGTCCAAAATAAATGAAAATAAAAACATACTTGTTATAAGTTCTGAAAATAATGATAAAAATATCCTTCCAAAAAAGAAATAAAAAATGCCATTTGTTATCTGGTACTGTTAGTAGCAACATAGAAGAAACACAATTCATCTTTCTGTACTCTAAGCCATATTTTTTGGCAGTACTTTTTCTTCTAAATTAGAAAGCGGTAAAAGTATAAAAAAACATTCGAACACGATTGGAATAAGATGATCTTATCTAAACTTTTGATGATGAAATTAATTGCCAATTCAATTAAGTAATTGCTAGATAAATCTTGTAAATTTTTTAAGAATGATATAAAATTCGCTTATCTAGTCTTTAGTGCAGCATAATATATATATATATATATATATAAAGAAGAATATCTGTTTTGTGCTTGTTTGTTTGTTCGCGATTAACTCATTTACTACTATAGCTATCCTTCTACCATTTTTTTTCTGTGTCCCGAGAAAGGTCGACGTCCACTTTTTTTCAATAAATAAATAAATAAATAAATAAATAAATAAAAACTAAAATCATAAAATATTAATTAAAAACTCAAAACGCTAATTTTTGCCCTCATTTTTCCGAATGGCAACAAACCTTATTTTTTAAAACTGATGATCCTAGACCAATGCTTCATAAAATTGTTTTTCTTAAATGTTGATCTGTGTACTTCAGAGAACACAATTTTTCAGTACAAGGTAGAGAACTCTATGTATCAGAAAAGTTAACTTATTAATATTCCCGAGGTGACAAGTCACCTTGTATTATATGTTGCTGAATTAGAATTCAACGCTATAAATCCACATAAAAAGCAGTCACATTTTAGTGAAACACTAAATATATTAAACATAACTAGTTACAAAATTACTGAAATCAGAACACTGAGTACATACTTGTTCACCCGCCTTTTTCAATGAACGTTTCTTTTTTCCCACTCCTCGAGCTTCGAAAATCTAAAAGTGAACCGAAAAACCCCGCGAGAAGCAAATTGAGGTGTAGCGTGCTTCTCGCAGACGATAATTCCGCGGTAAGCTTTTAAGACTTTGTTTTTATCAGTACGAAAATAATTTCGCAGCTGAGATGAGAACGTTTTGCAAGAAGCGAATTAAAATCTTTACGCGTTATATATGGAGTAAGTTCACACTATGGGGTGGCATTGAAGGTTCCAAAGATTGTACACTTTTTCCCCTTTCGTTTTCTACAATAAATAGACATTTTTTCTACATTTAGGTATACCCATGTTCTATGAAGGATTACAATATATTTCCACGTATCTTCCGATAAATCGTTTTAACACAGAGGTCTACAAATTGTTCTGCGTTGAGGTACACGTCTCGGCAAAGCTGGTGAACATCATGTTTTTAGGTTCTTTGGGTTGTAAATCTTGGCTTACTATTTTAATTATTATTGGTAAAGGTGTATGTAAAGACTATGCAATCGATTCGGGGAATTTTTGCTTGTTATCAACGATTTAAGTTTAGAAACATTAGGAACGGTTACTATCTTTTTTGGGGTATTCGTTTGGAATGTTCTTTCCATCCAGAAGAAATGATTAACAGTTTTTCCCTTTCCGATTAATAATGTTGTTTATTTTGAATTTAAAAATTTTAACACCATGCATTTCACAACATTTGTGAATTATAATAGGAATATTTCTTTTCCGAAAGCACAAAAACATACCCTTCGATTTACAGCTTGTTTATATGCGACATTTTGAAGAAGATTAAACTTAAAAGTAACATTATATTTATCATCTGTATATGAAGAGTTTGTCTGTCTATATGTGTCTTTCGTTCGTGATGAGCGTAAGCTAATAGATCCAGGGCTACAAAATTTGCTACATAGGGTGCATCTAGACAAGAGCCAGTGCACCTCGAAGCGATTTTTTTTTTTCAAAATTCCAATGAGGTTTTTTTTTTTTTATATTTTACGTTTTTTATATAAGCGCATCAAATCGATGATTGTCTCATTATATCAGCAACAATGGCAGGCAGCTAGAGTCGTACGAAGTTATAATGGTCGAAATGGTTTCCCACGAAGTTTTGAAAGCGGGAATAATATAGTTAATGTTTGGCAATACTATTTTTATTTCATATTTTGTAAAATTTATAAATTTTTTATTAGTAAACTCTACTATTTAAAGCGAGCAGTGGCAACACTTCTCGAAATGAAGAAGATTTTTGTCTCTAGCGTGCGACACTGTTGCCACTCGGAAAAATGTGTGCGAAAATTAGCGTGTTGAGAGTTTTTAATTAATATTACGGCTAATTAAAGTCGTACGAAGATGAGAATGGTCGAAATGGCTTCTCACGAAATTTTAGAAATGGGAATTATACACTTAATATTTGGGAACGCTATTTTTTTAATATATTTCGTAAAAGTTAGAAATGTTTTTAAAGAAATTCTACGATTTGAATCGAATTATGGCAATAGTTTTCGACATAAAGCATTTTTATCTCCATCGTGGGAGACTGTTGCCACTCGTAAAAATGTGGGCAAAAATTAGCGTGTTGAGAGTTTTTAATTAATATTACGGCTAATTAAAGTCGTACGAAGATGAGAATGACCGAAACGGCTTCTCACAAATTTTTAGAAATTGGAATTATACAATTAATATTTGGGAATGCTATTTTTATTTTGTATTTCGTAAAATTCCGAAATTTTTTTAAAGAAATTCTATGATTTGAATCGAGTAATGGCAACAGTTTTCGAAATCAAGCATTTTTATCACCGTCGTGCGAGACTGTTGCCATTCGGAAACATGAGGGCGAAAATTAGCGTTTTTAGAGTTTTTAATTAATAACTCCGCTAATTAAAGTCTGCCGGAGATGAAAATGGTCAAAATGGCTTCCCACGATATTTTGGAATCCGGGTGTACCTCTCTCGAAATTCAATTCCCCGCCGTTCTGGAAGAGATAATGCCTCAAACAGACGCACCCAGATTTTTAATAGTATAGATAATATTTTTGTGATAAGTAGCTATGTGACACATTTGCATAAACTACGTCTTAATAATATTCCAAAAAGCTTTCCTCGACAGAAATCATAAGATATTTTGCATAGTTCTAGTATTTTTATTTGAAAAGCAGGAAAATATAATTTAGGGGCTACAAAAAATACTTAAGGTGAAAAACAAAAAACAAATTTTAATATTTTTGCTTTACAGAATTTTTTGTGTCTTAATTAGCGGACATGATTTTATTTCATTTGGTATTCTTTAAAATCTTTCATCTTTTTTCTTGCGATAACTGTCAGACACAGAAGCATTTATTGGTTTTGTGCCAAACATTTTAACTAATTAATATTTCTGTTCATGACGTCAGTTTCCTAATGCCGTTTTGCACATGCGCGCGAATCTCGTTTCCTCGATAGCTTTTGCAGCCGTAAAGGTTTTAGTATCTGCCAACTTATTTAACTGATTTCCAATAAATCTAACATCTATTTCAGTATTTTCCACTCTTGCATGTTAGAATTATTTAATATGTTTTAAATATAAAAATAATTTATGA
This sequence comes from Stegodyphus dumicola, assembly GCF_044657685.1. Lineage (NCBI taxonomy): Eukaryota > Metazoa > Arthropoda > Arachnida > Araneae > Eresidae > Stegodyphus > Stegodyphus dumicola. The sequence continues at coordinate 280,435,964 of NC_140769.1, read as the reverse complement.
TATTAAGTATCCCACTTTTGCAAACGTGCAAAACATATAAAATATCTCTCTACATGCATATTTATTAGGTGTTTCAAAAATTGCATATAAATATACCTCTCATACAACATGTATATAATTTAAAAGAGTAATTGTAAACTGAAAAATATTTTCCTCTGGTGAAATGTTTTTACTTCCTTGTACGAAGAAAAACGGAAGTATTGTAATCGCGAAAAATGTCGGGTATCATATTTCAACGAAAATATCCATTTTGACCGCTATAGAATGCAATTTAACGAATGCAATTAATGAATTCCCCCAAAACAAAATATAAAACAGATTTGAAATGAATTCTGAAGAAAATTTTTCGTGGTGTCTATGCGTACGTGCGTATCTATGCATGTATCTCCCATAACTCAAAAACGAGTAGCCTCAGAACGTTGAATGTTTGTATATAGAACTGCTATAACATGTAGATGTGCACCTCCCATATTGGCTGCAATCGGCCGCAACAAAAGTATATAAATATATTTATTTATAAATATATTTATTATATATCCACTTTGTTACCCGGTTCAGTGATCTCAGTTTCTGTACTCTTATATGTTTGTAAATTGTACATTTTTTGCTTTAAAATGATTGAATTGTGTTGTTCTTATCTTCCGGTTAAGGTTTTTATGCTTTTAGTAAATCTGTATGCCATATTTTTAGAATTATCAAAATTTTAAAGTTGTTTAAGTGCGCTAAGCCTAATAATTTTCTTGATGGTAGCCACTGCTTGTTTACATTTGAAACAGTAAGATAGTGGACTTGTTGCCAATTTAGAGAAACTTAGCTTCGCAACAACAAAGATAACGCCTTCATTTATTATTGCGAATTAAATCATGTTTAATCCTTTCTGGTATTTTTTCGAGGAAATAAGTGTTTAAGATTTATTTCGTAATTTTTAATACAGATATTTTGAGTTTTTATGCATTTTTGCCTTGTCGCGAAGTCAGAACTGAATTAATTGAATGAGAAATACTCAATCGTCTGTGAAAAACTGTTTCTTTTTCGTTTTGTTTGCTTAATTTCTTTTATACATCGTTCTAGCTTTATTATAGTGTTTAAATAGAAGATGTGGCAACGATTAGATAATTCTTTAAATGATGTAAATTGTGTGCATTGTGAGTTTTAATATGAACGAAACATAATACTGTTAAGTGAATCGAGCGCCAGAGTGTCGTTATGGTAAACAAATAGAGTGAATTTTAAAGAATACATTTATTCTATTGCGGTTTATGCGCTGTCGGCGAAGTAGATTTAATTCAATCCAATACATTTAAATGAAATGAAAAAAAAAAAAAAAAAAAAAAAAAAAAAAAAAAAATCGTATAATTTAATATTCCGTACAAGGAAGTCATGTGGTGTACACATCAGATTTTTTATTTTAGTCTAAAGGGGCAATTTGCCCAGAAGGACTATTAATTTCGTTTTGGCGTTATGAGTTGATTCACTATAAACGTTGATTCACTTTTCCAATTGTTGTCACTAAATATTATCGCCCTGTATTATATTTGAAGAAATTAAATAATGAAGCATCTTCATAAATGTATGTAAGTTTCTCGCATTGTGATAAAACAACCATACCTAGAGCCATCAAAATTTGAATAACGTAATCTTCCATAGAATATGGGCATCTGGAAGCCGGAATTCGGAATATTTTAGAAACAATGTAATAAAACTTGCAGTTTTCACGTAATGAATCTTAGCATACTTAAAAATACGTACTTCAACAAATATTTAAAACTGGAATTTATTTTGTTTGTAGTACTTTGGAAATCCTTTTTAATAAAAATGTATATTAATTGTGTTCAAATTAATATTTTTAATAATAACTCAATAGGATTGTAAATTAATTGTAAATTTAAAAATAATATAAACTGTACATTGAAAAAAGCAATATTTTTAATATAACTCCAAAACATATTTGAAAAACAATGTAATATAACTTCCAGTTTTCAAGTTATGTTTCAAGTAAAATATTTAAAACTACGTCTTAAACAATTGTTTAAAACTAGGATTTATGTTAGATTCTGTAATTGAGACGCTAAACTAGAATATAATTAGTGTGAATTTAGCGTAAATCTGAACACCGAGCTATAAACATAATTTTCACAAAAAACTTTCAAAACTTTCAAACTAACACAATTTTTTTTTTTTTTTTTTTTTTTCAAAATGCTTATTTTCATTTCTACATTTATGATACCATCTTAGGATAAGATTGACAAAACTCACTATTTTCGTGTATTTATATCTTATTTTTATAAAATAAAATATAAATTAATGTTAATAATGTTAAAAATGTTAAATAAATATAAATGTTATTACTACGTATTATATATTTCATAATAATAACATCTATAAAATAAATGTTATTATTATGAAATATATAAACTTATTTATTACCTTATTCTTACAAAACATAATATTTTAAACACATTATTTTGGATTTAACACTTTCGCTATCTTTAAATTTTCTTTAATCTATATTTTTTATAAAGCATATTTTTAATATTTCGATAGCTTACAAAAATGTTTAATAAGTTAATAAAGATTTCAGCCAAGAAAATAAAAATATGAAAGTTATCAGATTTTATCTTAAGTTGGCTAAGACGCGTTTTTTAACGTTTTGTGAGTTACCGTTATTTGTTAAATATCATTTTCTTTGGGCTTAAATCATAAAATTCACTTCAAGGGTAGTATCGTAAAGCAATTTTGAAATGAGCCCATCTCTAAAGTTTCTGATACACAGTCTCATCTGAGGAAGATAAAAATGTATTTTCTGTAAAATGTTGCCATTGTTAGCTTTGAAATCCTTTAATTTGTAAACAAAAAATTTGTTAAAGTTTTACAAAATATAAAATGGAGATAAAAATGTGTTTTTTTTTTTCGTAGTGTTGCCATTGCTCGCTTTGAAATCGTTGAGTTTGTTAATCAGATATTCTTTAATGTTTGACAAAATATGATATAGGTTATAAAACAAATTCCAAATTATGGTTTCCAGTTGTCCATATTTGGGTGGAAACGTACCTTATTCAAAATTGGATGACTCTAGGTACCGTCATTATTTAATTTTTTTAAATATATTGTGGTTCTGTAATATTTGGTGGCAACAGTTTGAAAAGTGAACTGGCATTTAATGTTTTCGACTCAAAATGGCAAAACGAAATTAATAACCTCTTTGGGGTAAAATAAACCACATAATTTACAAGATAAATTATTCATACAACAAAACACATGATAAAAATAATTGATAATTCAAAGGTTTTATCAAAATTTCTATGGTTCACGACACTTTCAATATCTCGATTATCAAAATTCCATCTTACCTTGAGTCTGTTCCCTGATGCTGAGCTCTGTCCATAGAGTGCTGTTTCTTCACTTTAGACATGAGCTTGTCCCATGGGCCACCCATGCCGGACGCCCCAGTAGGGCCCCCGATCCCTCTAAACATCGCCATTATCTCCTAATTAGTTTCTGTGCTGCTGAAGAAATAACTTTCCGCTACAATGTGCTTGAAGCGTCAGCGATTTTGAAGTAATCCAATATGAGCAATGCCCTTATATGCACCTATATCCATGGTTGATGATCCAGAAAAAGTTTTCCAAGGCAAAGATAGCAGAAATAAATTAGCTATTATTTATCTTACGAGAATATACACTTCTAGATATTATTGCTGGTAGATAACTGCAAAAAATTGTGCCCGAAAGAACTTTAAGAGAGAAGAGTAGATAGAGAAAAACTCCTGTTAAACTTTTGGAATAAACCGACTACCCACTAAAAGAGTGCAAAATTGCGAAATAGGTAACGGTTATTGATTGTCAAACTTTTAAAGATGATATGCTAAGAATATTCCATCCGATCTAGAAGAGTATAGTAAAGCTATTTAAACTTGATGCTATCGTCTGAGGCAATTTATACGAGAGAAAAAGGCAACGATATATCCTTTTGAATCGAAGGCACTAATAATCTAAGAAGTTGAAGAATTCCGAAACTTCTAGCACTGCTACTTTTAGGGGTTAAAAAAAGAACAACTATCCAAAATGTAAAAAGCTAATCGCTATTTGGGCTGTAAATTTCAAATCATATTGCACTCATGATCCTTTGTAGGCAAAATAACACTGCAGCCAAGGTGTTACACTACCCCGATGCGTCACATTCGGGTGCTTTCGGAGGTGCATCGTCGTGCTAGTGCACGCACCTCATCCAGACTTCCGGAGGGATAGACCTCCTGACTTATCGTCTGCTACGGGCGCAGCCTTTCGCTGCCTCTGATCGTCCCTTCCTCCGCGCTCTAAAAATTACGGTTTTGCGCCAGTTTGTTCGCGAGTTCCACAGGCGGTCGCAGTAACCGCCACCTGGTGGTCGTCATACCCAATGAATTTGGGCTCCCGTCCGCAGCCGTACTACGTTAATAGTCAATAAATGGGAAAATTACGCATTATGATTTTAACCCCCAAAATGTGTTTTTGATACAATGTTTCTAACTGTGCAATATAACACCTAGGTTATTTTTACCGAGTTCTTTACATAGAAAACCTTATTAGATATTTATAAATTAAGTACACTGCGCATAATAATAATAATAAATCTGAAAGGTTTCAGATTTTAAATTACGTCCAAAGGAGCGTTTTTTTAACGTTTTGTGTGTTACATTACTATATATCATGTTCTACGTACACAAACCATAAAATTCAGTTCAACAGCAATATCGCAAAATAATTTTAAATTGAGCCTATTTTTAGAATTTCCGATACACAGTCTCGTGCGCTAGAGATAAAAATGTTTTTTTTCTGTACAACGTTGCCATGGCTCGCTTTGAAATCCTTGAGTTTTTTAATAAAAAATTCGTGAAAGCTTTACAAAATATGAAATACATCATAAACAAAATTCCAAATTTCTAATTCGGGCTTCCACATGCCCATATTCGCAGTAGGATGACGTCATTCAAAATTGGATGGTTCTAGGTACCGTCGTTTTATCACAATTCGAGAAACATACATAGATTTATGCAGATTCTTTATTATTCAATTTCTTTAAATATAACACACAACGATCATATCGGGTGGCAAAAATTGCAAAATATTTTTAAAACAAGTAATGTTAAAAAAATGTCAATTCCTACTTAGATGAACAAAGAAAAAATTTTAAAATACAAAAAAAAAAAAAAAAAAAAAAATTAATATGTGAAAAAACTGTATCAGCATCAAGTGTCATCCATTAGAAGTTTACAAAAATTTATTAGAACTTGAGTGGACGAATAAAAGGTATTTTATTAACGACTGAACATTTGAACAATGTATAGGGAGAGTGTGAGATAATAGTAGGAATTGAATAAAAATGAGCATATCTTTAGAATTTTCGATACAGAATCTCGCGCGCTGGAGATAATGTTTTTTTTTTCCCCGCAAAGTGTTGCCATTGCTCGCTTTGAAATCTTTGAGTTTGTTAATCAAAATTTTTTTTAAGTGTTACAAAAAATAAGTTCTACAATAAAACAATTACCAAATTCCAAACTAGGTTCTCCATATGCCTATATCTTATGGAAGATTGCGTTATTCAAATTTTGATGGCTCTAGGTACCGCTGTTTTATCACAATGCGAGAAGCATGCATACATTCATGGAGATTATTCATTATTAAATTTCTTTAGATATAATACAGGGAGATAATATTCGGTGGCAACAATTTGAAAAGTGAAACAACGCTTATCGTGAATCGACGCAAAATGTCAAAACGAAATTAATAGTTGTCCTGGGCAAATTGCCCCTTTGAACACCCCAAAAAAATTAGACAAATATCTGGGGCGATTGATGAAATTTAAATTGCGCTTTTCACGTCTGGATAGCGCAACTTAGGATATATATTAGATTTATAAATGGTATTGTTCTTAATAAGTATTTTGGCACAAAATTTGACTTTATCTGAAATAACATACCAATTTTTTTCTATAGTCCAATTCTGCGACTGAATTTATGCCAATGTGTCGAGATTTGTAAAAATCGCACTTTTTTAAAAAATTAGCTCTCAAAATTCATTTAACCCTAAATGGTAATTGAATTTGATATATATTTATTAATATCTCTATTTTATTAAACGTAGCTAATTTCTTCTTCTAGAATACGAAATTTAGGCTTAATCCAAATATAATTCGCTTATTTTTTATGATTTATTTTTAAAATTTGGACTTTTAAATACTTTTCATAAATTTTCGAAAAACCTTTTGTACTAAAAGCTATAAAATCATTGCCATCACCTTAAAGTAGATGTATTTCTAAACATACCTGCAACAAATTAGTTTTTTATTCAAAATTTCCTAAGATATACCTCAATTTACATTTTGGCGCGGTTTGTAATTTGGCGTACTTATTATGAGCGATAAATAACGAAGATGTGATGTTCCGTTCGTTCATCATTAAAAAAAACTGATGTGTACACCACATGACTTCCTACGGAATATTAAATTATACGCATTTTTTCTTGCATTTCGTCTAAACTTATTGGATTGAATTAAATCTACTTCGCCGATAGCGCATAAACCCCAATAGAATAAATGCATTCTTTAAAATTCACTCTATTTGTTTACCATAGCGACATTCCGGCGCTAGGTTCACTTAACAGTATTATATTTCGTTCATATTATAACTCAGAATGCACAAAATTTATATCATTTAAAGAATTATCTAATCCTTGCCACATGTTCTATTCAAATACTACAATAAAGCTAGAACGATGTATAAAAGAAATTAAGCAAACAAAAAAAGAAACAGTTTTTCACAGACGATTCAGTATTTCTCATTCAATTAATTCAGTTCTCACTTCGCGACAAGGCAAAAATACATAAAAACTCAAAATATCTGTATTAAAAATTACGAAGTAAATCTTAACACTTATTTTCTCGAAAACATTTCAGAAAGGATTAAGCAAGACTTAATTCGCAATAATAAATGAGGGCGTTATTTTTGTTGTTGCGAAGCTAAATTTCTCTAAATTGACAACAAATCCACTATCTTGCTGTTTCAAATGTAAACAAGCAATGGCCGACATCAAAAACATTATTAGGCTTAGCGGCACATAAACAACATTAAAATTGCTGATAATTCTTAAAAATATAGCATACAAATTTACTAAAGGCATAAAAACCTTAACCGGAAGATATGAACAACATAATTAAATCATTTTTAAAGCAAAAAATGTACAATTTACAAACATATAAGAGTAAAGAAACTGAGATCACTGAACCGGATAACAGAGTAGATATATATATATTTTTATACGTTTGGCGCGGCCGATTGCAACCAAACTACGAGGTGCACATCTGCCTGTTACAGTTCTCCTATGTACAAAATTTCAACGTTCTGAGGGTACTCGTTTTTGAGTTATGCGAGATACGTACAAAACACAACTTATTAAAGACAGTAAAACAAGGTACACTGCGAACAAAAATGTGATAGTCCTGTATCTCCTGTTCTACCTTAACCTGAACGAAAGAACAACATAATTCAATCATTTTCAAATCAAAAATTGCCCAGTTTTTCATCCGAGCCGTGTAACAGAGTGAGCATATATATATATATATATATATATATATATATACTTTATATTATACTATATATATACTTGTATATATATATATATATATTCAAGCGTCCCCGCCAAAAGTACATACTTTTGGGTGGGGTGATTCAATTAAAATGGGAGTTGCACAACTACATGTTATAGCAGACCTATACACAAAATATCAGCGTTCTGAGGCTAGTCGTTTGTGAGTTATATGCGAGATACATACATACGTACGTATGTACAGACGCCACGAAAAATTCTCTTCAGAACTCATTTTAAAGCAGTTTTATAATTTATTTTATAATTTATTATTATTTATATTTATAAATATCTATATTAAAACAGTGTTACACGTAAATGTAATATATATCTTATGTCGCACTTTGGATACACGAAAAACGCATGTTGAATTTTCTCAATCGGCCCAATAGAACGGGAAATACTACTGTCCCCTTTTTCTCTCGCAGTGTACATGTATCAAATATTGTTGATACATGACAACAAAGTGTTGAACGAGGCTGAATATGTCAAATTAACTGCCCAAAGCATTTTTGTATGTGTCATACATATTGTATTTTGACGATGTTACTTTTAATGGAAATAGTTAAGAATGTTATTAATTTAATCCTCATAGCAAAAATATTGAATTATTTTTAAAAAACCTGATCTATACACTACATGAATTCCTTGCACGAAATATTAAATTATACGCATGTTTTCCTGCATTTCATTTCAAATTATTTCCTAGAAATTCATAAGGGATATATTTCTCATTCAATCAATTCAGTTCTCACTTCACGGCAAGGCAAAAATACATAAAACCTCAAAATATCTTTATCAAAAATTAAAAATATTAAAAATTACAAAACACCAAATACAGTTAAAACAATTTTAAAAAATTAGAATTAAAATTAGATTTTGTACGCAAAAGCAAGCAATTCGGCCAGCGGGCAAGAAGGTAGATTTTTCGGTGCACAAAACTGAAAGGTTACTTTTGGTCCCACTCGGCAAAAAGACACTCAAGGTGCAGAAGCTGACTTAACTCACTGTTCTACTACGTTTCAAATGTAAACAAATATGGCAGCTATGGTAAAAAGATTAGGTTAGCCGCACTTAAATTATTGATATTTCTATATTGAAATTGTATATTGAATTTAAATTATTGATATTTCTACAACTTCTGCATGCAGATTAACTAAAGCCATAAAAATCTTAACCGGTAGATAAGAGCAGCATAATTCAGTCATTTCATCGAACGCACCAAAAGTATATATATATATGATGTACCAGCTTTTGTCCGAAATAAACAGATTGGTGAAGAATCATAAATGTAGTCCTAGCTTAAATTATCAGACGATAAGTTTAAAAAAAAAAAACAGGATCCATTTATTATTATTCAGGAGAAATAGCAGTTACAAAATCAGATATCCGGAGTAAATAAAAAGAATTACTAATAACTTTTTGTATGAAGTTTACTGCATCGTGACATTTAAGAAAAAGCCCCCGATATTCTTTTGCGAGTCCTTTCATAGCCTCTGGAAAGGCGGAGCTTTCAAGAAATGACGTCAGCCTCGTCAGCCAATCCAGTTCGCTTTAAATATTTCCAGGACATTCTATAACTGTACGTGTAGAAAAAGCGGGAAAACATTTTGACTACGGGGCTGTGAATTTAATTCCACGCACTTTCAAATAAGAGAACGTCGCCATTAAAAATGAAAAAGAACATACAGTTAGAATTTTAAGTGTATTCTTGACTATGGAATTTTATTATTACATATATATATATTATCAGTAATGACTTAAAGTAAGGTATTTAGGATTAATATTTCACCAAGGCCAAAAATTGGCATTCGGAAGTAATAAATTTCAAATAATCCTATAAATGCAATAAAGAACTTTAAAAATTTTAAAAGCAAAACTTTACTAACTTTGTTGCGGACGATTGCAACCAGAAAGGGAAGTCCACAACTACATGTCATAGCAATCCTATATACAAAATTTCAACGTTCTGAAGCTACTCGTTTCTACTTGTTTTGCATACTCAGAAACGTATTTATGTATGTATATGAATATGCATACGTACATATGTACGTACAGACGCCACAAAAAATTCTCTTCTGAATCCATTTTAAATCAGTTTTATAATTCGCTTTGGGGGGAAAGTCCTTTCTTCTGTCCTTACGTACACATATCACGCACAAATATAATTAAATTGCGTTCGATAGTGGTCAAAATGAGTATTTTCGTTGAAATATGACACCCGAAATATTTGGCAATTACAATACTTCTTTTACTGCGTACAAGGAATTTAAAATAATTTATTAAAGAGTGCATTGATTCATGGTAACTTACCTAAGTATCAGCAATAAAATATTTGTGAATACTCTTTTCCAAACTACATAATATACTAAATTAATAATTATTTAAAACTGATATTTTCCCCACAATAAATAAAACAAGTTTCTAACGCTATATATTACGCAACTTACTTGCATAATATTAATTTCATTACGTAATTAAAGTACTTTCTATGACTTAATGCTGATTTCATGTTTTTCTGGAGTGCGCGAAAACAAATCTACTCTGCCTCTTAAAATATACGCTTATACTACACTTTATTAAACCTGATTATATGATCAAGCTTAGTTCTTCTCCCAAATATTTGTATTTCTAACCTAAGCTATTAATGCCACCGCCGGAGTATGTTGGGAATAAATTTATTTGTAAGTTTTCTTGTAACATTCATCGTCTGAATATACTAACTACGAGCTATCGAGCAAAAGTTCAAATGCTGCAATCATTGTGAAACATGAGCCAACTCCGAAGTACACTTAGGTTACGCAATTTACATAATTTCGCTTCAAATTTATTATCTTGTAAATTAATGTGTTAGTCATTTGGAACTTTTATACGCAATATGCCCGGACGCTGTAATGCAAATTACCTCCTTTTTAAAAATAGGAGAAACATTTCTGGAGTTTTCTTAAACGTTACTCTTTCATGCGTAAATAACAGCAGCGAAAATGCGTATTATGCGCCTAAATAGCATTTACATCGCTAAAACTATATTTTTTTTATATTTCCCAATATCCCGTCGCTAAGGTTATCACTTTTAAAGTAAGTTGCAAATGTCATGCAATGTAGAATGACTATAGTTCACAGAACTTACAGTTAGGTAGACTGTCTAGTGAGTTAAATGAGTAGGCGACGGTTTAATAGTCTAATGTAACGTAACGTAACGTAACGCGACGCCAAAAATTAAAAATATAAGTATTTGACTACAAATTTTTCTAACGTCAAAAGAAAACTATAAATTTTCAAAAGAATTTACAATGATTCAAATTCTTTTTTTCATCTATTTTTTATTTTGGGACTTGAATTGTATATCAGAAATGCTTTTTGGCAGCTTGTCAAAAAATTTCTATACTAGTTGCCACTGCTCGCTTTGAAATTGTAGAATTTCTTTAAAAAAAATTCAAAGTTTTACAAAATATGAAATAAAAATAGCATTCCCAAGAAATAAATGTATTATTCCCGATTCTAAAAATTTGTGAGAAACCATTCCGACCGTTCTCATCTTCATACGACTTAAATCAGCCGTGATATTAATTAAAAACTCTCAACAAGTTAATTTTCGCCCACATTTTTCCGAGTGGCAACAGTATCGCACTCTAGATAAAAATCTACCTTATTTCGAAAAGTGTTGCCACTGCTCAATTTCAAATCCTAGAGTTTATTGATATAAAATATGTCAGTTTTACAAAATATCAAATAAAAATAGCACTACCAAAATTTAAATATATTATTATTATATAAGTTCATACTCTAACGTCGAAGAAAGCAAACGATTGCATGTGACGTCATTGTATGTCGAAACTTTTTTCTTAATGCCAGCATTTTAAATAAACAGCTGCTGTTGGCAACATTTTTGCTTCAGATTAGGATAAAGACACGATTTAATTCTTTTATTGATATTGAGAAAATGTTGTTATATTACACTAAGTTTAAATCATGACGCCATACATATTAAACTGAAATGTCAAAAGTTTTCTGTTTCCTCGTTTGGGAATAAAAAAAGTATTTACGAATGACATGCTGTTTGGAAAGAATGAACTGATTTCATTCATTCTGAAATGATTTTATACATTTGCGTTTTAGAGGTACATAGAACTTAAATATTTTGCTTTGTTACAAAAAAAATATAGATCAATTGGAACATACACCAAAACAGAAAACTCAACATTTAGAATTAACATTAGAGTCACGAAGACTTCACAACCAATCTCCAACATAACTGAATGTCGACTGCTTTAAGTTTTTCTTGTTGCCTCTAGGTAAGTGATAAGTGACGGTGGACGTGGGCACTGTCCCTTTGCCGTAAAGATTAATCAGTACAGCACCACGTCCACCGTCTTAAGTGCAAACATTGAATTTTTCACTTCACTCCTGAGCAGGCTTTATAACACGGAGTGCAACTAGAAGGCGTTTGATAAAATAGTTAGGTTTATAAGGTATTTCTCCCAGCTTCTTAACATGCCTACGTGATGTAATGGTCAGCATACTCGACGCGTATTCCAGAGGTCCGTGGTTTGAATCCCGGAGAGCGCATTGCTCATTTTTCATCTCTCTTGCTTTCAAAAAATACCTAATGTCTCTACAGTGGCGCCCGAACTAACAACGTTGATGGACAATGATTCTCCACGACCAGGATTTGGCGATTGAGTCTCCTAATCCCCTGTCGCCCTTTAAAAGAGAGAGTATATAAGGTATTTCTCCCACCTTCTTAGCATGCCTTCGTGGTGTAGTGGTCAGCACACTCGGCGCGTATTCGAGATGTCCTGCTTTGAGTCCCTGGCGAAGGCATTGCTCATTTTTGCTCTCTCCTGCTTTAAAAAAATACCTAATGTCGCATTGGTTACATCCGAATAGTTTTTTTCCATAATTCCTTACATACCCCCCTTAAAAAAGAAAAGAAAGTGGGCAAAGACAAGAAACTCAGTCGATGAAATCAGGTGCTGATGTATTTATGTTCCGGCGCAGCTATAAAAATTACTAGATTTTTTGTTTGTTAGATTTGTCTCGGTAATTTGTATTGGAATTGAATAAATGTAATTGACTACTATGTTAGCTGTAACCGTAATTGCACTCTTTTTTGCTTTCCAGTAATTTAGAGAAGTAGAAAGTACTAGAAATATCTCCCGACCGGTTGAAATCTATAAAACGCCAGAGAGAGAGATCATTTCAGTTCAGTTGTTTAGTTAGTTGCTTAGTCACTGTTGTTGCGAGTTGTTATTTCCGCATTAATTGAGAAATCCGAGTTAGCTTTCTCTATAAATGTACTTCGCACTGCGTTATTTTTTAGCGTTTTTAGAAGTCTGCAGTATAACTACTGATAACAATGCGTGATATTTTGAACACCCCTACGAATGTCTCTGAGGAAAATTCCAGAGTTCTGATATATTTCGTTTGATAAGAATAAATTTTATTAACCTTTTATTGGACTTGTGCATTCAATCTGTTACAAACCCATTCGCAGGCAAAAATATACTAAAGAATTAAACCATTAACATTAAGTACCTACATTGTAAAGACATTAGGTATTTTTTTAAAAGCAATAGAGATGAAAAATGAGCAATGCCCTGGCAGAGACACGAACCACGGACCTCTCGAATACGCGCCAAGCGTGCTGACCAGTACACCACGAAGGCCTGCTGAGAAGGCGAGAGAAACACCTTATAGCATAAATACAATCAAAATTTATTTGCCATTTTCAAACTGTAGAAACGGAAAGTTGAAAATAATTATTATACAAATTATATTTTGCCCCATTAATGGATTAAAAATTCATTACCATAGGACATTAATGTATATTACTTTATTTCAGACATCAGAAAACATTTTAAAATACAGTTTCTAATCGATTATACTCTTTTTTGACCAAAGGGACTTTGTCTGTGATGGAATGTTGATTTCGTTTTGCGATTTTACATCGAATGACTCTGAATGTCCGTTTCACGTTTCAAACTGTTTCCACCTAATATTATCGCCCTGTAATATATTTGAAAAAATTAAATAATGAAGAATCTGCATGAATGTATGTATGTTTCTCGCACTGTAATAAAACAACGGTACCTAGAGCTATCCAATTTTGAATGACATAATCTTACTGCGAATATGGGCGTCTGGAAGCACAAATTTAAGATTTGGAATTTGTTTTATTATCGATTTCATATTTTGTAAAACTTTAACAAAGTCACGGATTTCAAAGCGAGCCATGGCAACGTTGTACAGAAAAAACATTTTTAACTCCAGCGCGCGAGTCTCTGTCTCGGAAATTCTAAAGATATGCTCATTTTAAAACTATTTTGCGATATTGCTGTTGAACTGAATTTTATGGTTTAAGTGCAAAGAACATGATATTTAATAAATAAAGGTAACACACAAAAGATTAAAAAATACGCCTCTTTGGACGTAATTTAAAATCGGAAACCTTTCAGATTTTCTCTTTTTTAAATATTACAATACGATGCATCATTCTATATTTCCCTTAGCCAACGAAATTAACTCAAATATTTCTAATTCCCAGCAAAAAACTGCGCTTATGACATTAAGATTGCGAATGTAGCTTTAAATAAACTACAACGAAGTTTAAATACCAATTACCAAAATAATCCTCTCTGACGGAAATGGATTGAATAATTGAATTTAAAACAGTTTTCTCGTTACGATAAAAATTAACTGGGTTAATTTCCATTTTAATGAGAAATATCAATTACAAGGTAATAAATCAACGGGATAATCATAATCATCCTTCGGACGAAATTCATTTTATTTCCCAAATCTAATTCAACCGATAAAAATATAACTACTGCGTGTATACAACAATCAGCTTTCTTCGTGGATGCACACATGGGCATTTGGGACAGAAAATTGCTTTTATTATGCATTAATTTCCTTTATCTCCTGAAAATATTAAAAATTTACTAATTTAATATTTAAATGATTTCGAGTGTAAAAATAATCTTAATAATATTCTCCGAACCTTTTTATAAAGCATTTAGTAAACTTTTCCTTTTTAGTTTTGAATTATACCAAACTCATCACAAAAGATTTCGCTGTTCCAAAACGCATTATTGCTTTCGTAGTTAAAAACGCATTGTGATAAATTTAGAAACAATTAGTACTTCTAATTAACAGTTATAGGAAATAGTACTTCTAATTAACAGTTATAGGATTAATTAGTACTTCTAATTAACAGTTATAGAATTAATTAGTACTTATAATTAACAGTTATAGGAAATTAAATTATGTAACAGACCTATTTAAGTGTAATTGAACTATTTTATTCACGCCATGAACTCATGAACTGTAACCGAACTATTTTATTTAAACGCCATCTCGTGGCGATATGAGAAAACGTTAGTCGACCTCCAGCCGCCATGATGATAGCTTACTATGTTATGTTATTCTCAATGTTTGATGTTCCATTTGGTATATGTTTCATTTTTATGTATATTTCTTTTGTTTGTAACCGTTCTTGTGTCCTCTGTTAATAAATCCTTTTAAAGCTAGCCGGCATTTGTGTCTATTGAGGAACGGCTACATCACATTGGCGCCCAACTAAATTTGAATCCAAAATGGCGCAACAAAATGTTTAGAATTTCTGTTTGGCTTTAACAAGCTCTTACTCCCGAATTTAACTTTTAGTTGCTGGAGATCGGCTCAGTTTCTTTTCAGGTGTGGACTACTGGTCAAATATTCTGGAAACCAATTCTGGAATTAAAATTGTCATACCGTGCTGCTAGCACATCGAATCATCAACTGGACAATTTCAACGGAAAAGATAAGTTTCGTTTACATTATCGTTTAATCTGAGTTTAAAGTTCTTTTAAACTGATTGTTTATTATAAGCTGCTTCTTAAAGCAAATATAAATTCTTTACTGAAATCTCATTTATTGAGACTACATAAGAGTACTAAACGAAAGCAAACGGCTTTCTGTTAACCAAACGTTATTTCTTGAATTGTAATTTGTTATTTTAAAATGTTAATGCGCGTTATTTTAAAATGTTAATGCGCATATTAAATTAATTTGTAGATAATATTGTTTCACTGAATACATGTTTTGATGTTAAAGTTTGAATATATTCATTGACGTTGTTCATTAGAATTTATTAGTTTCGCTTCTGCATACAGCAGCAGATGTTTTCCCCCCGCGGAAATGTTTAGACTAACGATGATTTATGATGTGTTTACGTCAAATCTTTTATTATTTTTATTTCCTTTGAGTGCTGTTGTTCCTTATTAAATGTTTTATTCTGCATAAAATAAAATATTGTACTTGTTGATTTATCTTTCGACGAACATTTTGAGAAAATGATTATAGTATAATACTTTAAGAAAATATAATTGTTTTCAATTTAATGAATGCATGTCTTAAAGAATATTTCTTGAAGCGAAAGAAAATAATTATGAATAAAATCGAATGACTATTTAAATAAAGTAAAATGAGTTACTAAGTGTGTGTTGCTTAATCAGCTTAATATTTTGTTAAGATTAAGATTTCGAAGAATTCAGCTTAAATATAAAAGCTTATGGTAAGACATTTATGTATGTTTTTGTATGTTTTGCTAAGTAGTAAACAATTTTTGAGCAATTTATTATATGTTATTTTCTTGATACAAGTTGAATTTATGAGGGCATTTTATGATATTTTTACGACTCCGAAATAATAAACTTTGTGATTATTATTGTTTACATTTATAAATACTGTTTAATTGTGGTATATAAATGTACGAGTAACATTGTTTACATTCATACATGCTGTTTAATAGGGGTATATACATTTTACTTAAAGGTATAATTAATTATTAATTCTAAAATACTGTATTGTGAATAAAATCGAAATAGCAACAAATTCAACTTCATCTTTTCCCTCCCCCCTGACCTCTCATATAATTATGGCTTACCTTGCCAAAGCACGAAAAGAGGATTTAAAAACTCTCGCTGCAGAACTGGGTTTCACTGTAAACGACACTATGCGAGTAATAGATCTTAAAGATCTTATTGTCAATTCTGACACTTATGATGAGGCTTTTACCAGGAATCTTCTGGAAACTTTAATCGAAACTAGACAACAAAAACAACGTGAAAGCAACGATCTGGAGACACGTCAAAGAAAAGAACAAGAACTTTTATTAGAATTGGAACGTTTAAAATTAAACCTGGCAGCTGCTAGCTCAAACCCTAACTATGCCGCCTTTGCTTCAAATGCAGCTATTGGAACAAATATTCAACACCTAATCCCTAAATTTACAGGAACTTCTGACATTGCAACCTACCTGCAAATTTTTGAAAGACAATGTGAGAAAGTTAATATAAAACAAATAGATTACATCACTCATCTCCTACCTCTTCTGCCTATAGACATTTCGCAAATTATTTTAAGAGAACCAAAAGACAAATTAGAAGATTATTCTTACATCAAGAAGATTCTGCTACAAAGATTCAAATTAAATGCTGAATCATTTCGAATTAAACTTACTACACACCAAAAACACCCTGGGTCTTTATGGAAAGATTTTACTTACGAATTAAACAATTATCTCGAAGAGTGGCTCCATAGTCTCGATGTTACAGACTTTGAATCACTCAAAGACTTGGTCCTGACAGATCAGCTTAAAAGAAGAGTCAGTAGTGACGTTAAGGAGCATTTTATTGATACTTGGGGAAAAATAAAGAGTTCATCTGAATTAGTACAGAAATTGGATGATTATGAAGCTGTACGTGTTAAAAATACGAACTATAAAACTGAACTTCCTGGCAGGCGGAACTATTCTTACAAACCGACTAATCCATCCAAAAACAAAGTAGAAAATCGAACAAGTGACATACAGGGAACTCATAAAACCTTTTTAAATCGTGGTCAGCAACAAACAGAAGGAACGCGACCTCCTTTAACATGCTATGGGTGCGGAAAAACTGGTTTTATCAAGTCTAAATGTTCAGACTGTAACCCCCCAAAGAGTTCAAATTCATCAAATTTTGGCACTATCCAAATCCGATCCTGTTTATCTTCCACTCGGACTGCTGTATTTCCAATTAGTATTGGTGGTGTTTCCGGTACAGCTTTCGCCGACACTGGTGCTAGTCACTCAATTGCAAGTGAATCCCTCTATCATATTCTGCAAAAACAAGATGCAGTATTTGAAAAGACAACACTACAGGTGTCTTTCGCTGATGGTTTGGTATCTGAAAAAGAGGTACTTCGCACCGAACAAATCATTCTTCTCGAAGGCAGAGCGTTCAAAACTCCGCTCCTTGTGTTGCCTGATGCCAAGAATAACTCGACTCTGTTAGGAACTGACTTTCTTCAAAAAGCTAAAATTGTTTTAAATCTCGCTGAAAATAAGTGGAACTTTTCTGATGAACCTCGAAGAAAATATAGCTTCGTGAAACCTCATCAATCCCAAGTACTGGAAGAAACCCCAGTTGTTGTAAACAACTGCCAACTACGAGAAAACGAAGGACAACAATTAACTACTGCCCAACGGCTTGCAACTGATGCATTGCTTAACAAATATCACACTGTCTTCAAAGTAGGGGGAGAAGCCACTAATCAAAAGCCATCTGGCTTACTTCAAACTCCAGTCTATGCTCAACGTTTTGAGACCTTGTCAATTGATCTTTTCGGTCCCCTTCATGAAACACCGTCTGGTGAAAAATGGATTTTTATTGTGCAGGACTGTGCCACGAAGTGGACAGAACTATTTGCTTTAAAGGAAGCCACGGCCAGAGAATGTGCCACTATTCTTTTGGAGGAAGTCGCCCTTCGATTTGGGTTACCCAGGAAAATAATAAGTGATAATGGTACCCAGTTTACTAGTGCTGTTATGCAACAACTATGCTATATCTTGAACATTGATCAAAGTCTTACTCCTGTCTATCACCCACAATCTAACCCAGTTGAAAGGAAGAATAGAGATCTGAAATCACGTTTAGCAATACTTGTTGGTAACGACCATCAGTCATGGAAGGATAAACTGCCATTAATAAGGTTTGCCTTGAATACAGCCAAATGTGATTCAACTGGACATTCTGTTTCTTTTCTTCAATTTGCACGAGAGTTACGAACCTTAGATGATGTAAAGCATGATATAAAAGCCGTAATTGAGAACGATAATTTTGTTCCCGAAATTACTCCATATTTGAAACGTTTTGCAAGAAATGTACAACTGGTACGAGAAAGAGTCGAATTGCATCAAGATAAACAGAAACGTTATGCTGACAGAAAACGAAGAGAAACACCGAAATTCGTTCCTGGAGATAAAGTTTGGGTCACCCTCCATCCAATCAGCAAAGGTCCACTGAAGAAAACTGCTAAATTCATGCCCAAGAGAGATGGTCCTTATGTGATAGTGACTACAAGATCTCCAACCACTTATGATATTGCCGATCCTCATGAACCAGACAAAATTCTCGGCAAGTATCATGTTTCAGCCTTGAAACCATATCAAGATCGAAATAAGCAAAACTCAGCTCGTGTAACTCCAGTGGTTCCCTTAAAGAAAAGAGGACGCCCGAAACGTGTAATACCACCCGAATCTGCACCTGTTGCACAAGGTGCTGGTGACGCTAAATTTCCTGCTTGTCAAACTGGAGCCCGTCCATCTGATTCTCCACCCGCTGCACAAAGTAGACAAATGTCAGTTCCTGACTTCTTGCCGAGACGTCTACGAAGTCAGAGGGGGAGGATGTAACAGACCTATTTAAGTGTAATTGAACTATTTTATTCACGCCATGAACTCATGAACTGTAACCGAACTACTTTATTTAAACGCCATCTCGTGGCGATATGAAAAAACGTTAGTCGACCTCCAGCCGCCATGATGAAAGCTTACTATGTTATGTTATTCTCAATGTTTGATGTTTCATTTCGTTTATGTTTCATTTTTATATATATTTCTTTTGTTTGTAACCGTTCCTGTGTCCTCTGTTAATAAATCCTTTTAAAGCTAGCCGGCATTTGTGTCTATTGAGGAACGGCTACATCACAATCATTAAAAGAAGCAGCTGAAAATTCACTAAGCAAATTTAAAATTCACTGGACAAATTGTGTATAAATGATGTAATATACGACTAGGGCGCTAAAAATATGGAAGCATTGATAGCTTCTTAAATATTCTTCTCGTTCGTACTAGGCCCACCAGCGGGCGAGCGGTAAAGTCGCTGAACACTGGTATTTCGGTTTGAGTTTCGAATCCCGCGAACTGGATGGCTGCATGGGTGTTTTCGTGGGTTTCCCCATGTGTAACGTGTATATGAGCCAGTTTCCCTTAGAAAGTCCTCCACGAAGGCATCCCTACCCTTAGGCAGATAGCCCTCGAAGCTTTTTCGTAATTAAATAACCTAACCGTTCGTAAAGGCACAAAGATCCGATGAGAGTTTAATACAATTTATTTTTGTCAAAAGAAATACTTCAGAGCTGTGGAATTTTTCAGGTTTATAAGGTATTTCTCCCGCTTTCTTAGCGTGCCTTCGTGGTGTGGTGGTTTGCAGGCTGGGCGCGTATTCCAGAGGTCCGTGGTTCGATTCCCGGCGAAGGCGCTGCTCATTTTTCACTTCTGCACTAAAAAATACCTAATGTCTCTACAGTGGCGTATCGTACGGTACAACGGCGCTCTACAACGGTATCGTACGGCGCTCTACAATCGTACGGTATCATTGTATTGAATTATTTATTTGTATAGAATTTCCAATGTGCAAGTAAAATTGTACTGTACATATCTTATTATTAAATTGCTCGCTAGTAATATGTAACATCATTTCAGTAATAAGCACCTATATGAAAAAATTATTATTTTGATGTCAACATGGCATATATGATTAATAATATGAATAGTATTATCATTAATTTAAGTAATAGTATTGAATCATTGTATATGTATTGTGAATCATTGTTTAAATATTCGCATATAATCATTGTTTTGAATCATTGCCTTTTAGAAATTGTATAGAATTAATGTTTTTATAGTGTATTTATAGTCTAAGTGCAATTATTCATTTAACTGTATTAATATCCAATTTTAATATAATAACTGTGTCTTTAGTAGTAAGCCGTAATGTATAAGTTAACAATGACATTCAGAATAATTAGAGAGTTATGTGAGATATAAGTATTTTTATACTTCTCCACTATAAATTTTAAGTTGGCAATGTATGAAATATAAGCATCTGTATGTTCTTCGGTTTTTGTATACTGAGTTTAAATGTTGAATTTTGCATTAGTAAATTCATGTTGACAATGTCGTCACTTATCAATCACAACAGTATAATATAATCATTATGTATGATATATCTTCTTTATGTATTGAATTGTAAACTTAATATGTAACTTGCTAAAATTACATGCTAGGGTACTGAATTGTAATCTTATGTGTCACTTGCTAAAGTTTTGTTCATAAGTACTGTGTTCACACAGATGTAACCATTTTTAATATCTATGTTTTGTAACACTAATCAATGTGCCCTATGAGTGGATCTCGTGTGGCTCTAACATGAGTCAGCTTTAGATAAGGGTGGACGAGGCGCTAAACCAATTAACCATAAAAGGGGGGGGTGCCCACGTCCTCCGTCACTAAACTAAACTACAGGAGCGCCCGAATTAAAAGGGTGGTGGATGATGATTCTCCACACCCAGGATTTGGCGACTGGATCCCCTAAAAACCTCAGTTTCCTTCCGCCTTTTTGGCATGCCTTCGTGGTGTGGTGGTCTGCACGTCGGGCGCATATTCCAGAAGTTAGTGGTTCGATTCCCTACGAAGATGTTGCTCATTTTTCACAACTCTTGCTTCCAAAATACCTAATGTCTTTACATGTTTATCCTGTAATATCAATTACAAGGTAATAAATCAACGGGATAATCATAATCATCCTTCACCTTCATAAGTTTATCATCCTTCATAAGTTCATAAGAACTATTTTTAAGTTAAAGCTCCTTTCCTGACTCTTCTAATTTCAGTTTACACTTCTTTACCAGAATGATGTTTTTAGAATCACGTTAAATGCCAGTGAGTAGTAGAAAGTATTTAAGTCAAAGTTTCATTGACTTCGAGACAGAGAATAGATTGTCTGAATAACGCGCGTTTGCCTTTTGTCAAAGTCTCTCTTAAGCTGTTTTTACGCTCGGCCGTATTACACGATTTTGATAACTTCACTGGCTAATTTCATATTAGGGGCCAACTATTTAGAAATTGTGTTAGCTTCAGCTAAATCTCTTTAGTTAGTCATTAGTTAAATTCTTTATTTCTTACATTTTTTAGTGTATGCCCAAGTAGAGACTTTGTTGTACATACTGTGAAAGGTACCATTTGTTAAACTTAAGATTAAAATTAAGATTACTGCTGTTTATTTTTATACAAATAGGCTTGAATTAACATGCATAAAAGCGGAGGTGTCGGGGGACATTTACTCAAGTATTTTGTAAATTTTACTACATAAATTGCTTTTCACTCAAAATTTATAAGGAATCTTGTATTAGCGAAAATGCTTCATTCAGAATGAGTTCTCTAGTAATCTACTTTGGTTATAAATCCCATCACTACACGGAACGACAATTTTGGCCTAATTTAATTTGGCAGTTTGTAGTCATCATTCTTATTTGAGTAAAAGACGAAACACCTTCGCATTTATTAATTATTGTTCATTGAACGGGAGTTGGTTTGTTCCCCGTAAAAAGTCAACTACATTTCCTATCAATAGCGATAATTACTTGCTTTTAATTTTTAATTTCTTTTTCAAATTTTGAAATTTTGTTATTCATGATTTAATTCAAGTCCCCGTAAAACATTTTTAATAATTTACATTCAAGTTGCTTTAAAACACAATTTTCGGAATAAAACTTCCTACATGTGGGTTCGCTCTTTCTTGATATTTCTACTAAATTTATCTTAGGAGTTAATATAATCAATATTTCTTTAGTAAATAAATTATATATATATATATATATATATAAAGAAGAAAGTATGTGTGTTTGTTCGCTATTAACTCATTTTACTAATATAGCTATCATCATCAAACTTTCGACTTTTCCTGGGTCCTAGAAAAGATTGACGTCGAGGTTTTTCCAAAAAAACAATTTAGCTAAAATAACAGATATTAATTAAATATGCTTAAAACGCTAATTTTCGCCCACATTTTTTCGAGTGGCAACAGTGATATATTAGCAACAATTGCTGCGTGCGATTGTTGTTGATATGAGAGAGAATTAGTTTATTTATTCTGTCGAAATTTTTTATGTGGGTTCTACATCGCATCATACTGAAAAATGCATGAATATGAATCGAATAATTTGCTCAAAACAATGATGGATTTGTGTTTATTTTTGCTGAACCAAATGGAAATTCCATAAGTCATATAGGTAAAAGTTTTTGTTTCCTGGTTCGGCAACAAGGAAAAAAAAATATTTTACAAAGTGGTTGTTGCTTGGAAAGAATGTACCAATTTCTTTCATACTGAAATGTTTTCATACATTTTCTTTTCAGAGGTAAATATATAATATAAAAACACAAAATTTTTACTTTGGCTGTAGAATGCTAATTTACTTTTAAGCAATGAAGTCTATTTTACCATACGATATATATATGTTACTGTGAAAGATCGAAATTGGAGAATGTCGAATTTCACCGGAGAATGTCAACATTTAACAAATACGTCGGTGAAAGATCGAATACTGCATTACATTCTTGTACATTCGGAACCTCACCGGTGTATGGCGACAATCACAGATATGCTCTGGTGAAAGTCGAAAAGAGATGTCATAAAGTGCCATAATAGTTTAAGTTGTTGCAATAAATAAGATTTGAATCACATCATTTAGTAAGTTTTTTTATTATTGTTATTTTATTTTCTCATTTAGAACGTACTGTATAATTAAGTAAGTTTTTAACTTCTATTATTTTCCTTTCTCATTTTGAACGTATTGTGTGTTTTAGGTTCTCATGTTCTTAAGTTCTTATTTCAAGTCTCGAGTGCGTTTATTCGCGACTGAATTACGGAGAAGAAAATATAATACTGTTATATGTTCAACATTTACCATTAGTACATGGTGAATGTCGACATTGACCGGTGTAAGTCAGAAATAAGTGTATTTGGAAAATATTTCGGACATACACCAAGAGACTATGTGAATGCTGACATTCACCGGTGAAAGTCGACATTCTGCAGATTTCGGTGTTTCACCGTAACATATATACCACCATATGATTCTATGATAACGTAGTCAGTTGTGGTATATGTATTGAATATTACTTTATTTCTTTAGCATTTGTATGCATTAGAATGGCGCATCCTATTCCTTGTAACGTGTAATATGCTATTATACGAATTTTCAAATGGTAATATGAGTAAAATAATATACTACTCTTAATCTAACGTAAATCGATTAAGTTACGCTAGTATGAAATAAAAATAACAATGCCAAACATTAAATATATTATTATTATTATTATATAAGGTCACATTCTGACGTCGAAGAAAGCAACTGCACGTGATGTCACTGTATGTAGGAAATCGTTCGCTAATGTCAGCATTCTAAATAAAAATGTGCTGTTGGCAACGTTTTTGTTTCAGGTTAGTATAGTTGACACGATACATTATTTCCTCGTTAATTCTTTTATTAATATTGAGAAAACTGTGTTATATTACATTAAATTTTAATCATGATGTCATATGTATTAAACTGAAGCGACAAAAGTTTTTGTTTCCTGGTTCGGCAACAAGAAAAAAAAATATTTACGAAGTGGTTGTTGATTGGAAAGAATATATTAATTTCTTTCATATTGAAATGCTTTCATACATTTGCTTTTCAGAGGTAACATAGAACTTAAAAATTTTGCTTTGGCTGTAGAACGCTAATTTACTTTTAAGCAATGAAGTCTATTTTTTACTCCACGTTTCAAAACCCTGTATACTCACTATTATTATTATTATTTTGAAGAAAACTGGTTATAAATACATAATATTGTATTGCTAAGGAATTGCATTTAAAGGTAACCTGTTTGTGGAAACTCACGGAACAATTTTCTGCTACTATTGAGCACATGTTTCTGGAGCTGGCAACACAATTAATCGGTAAAATAGAATAACTTATGCTTAACCAAGAACAAATATTAAGGAAGATTTATTAGTTTATAAAGAACTAGCCGGAGTCCCCCATGGCAGTTAAGTTAGAAGAGTAATGCACCTGAAAAGAGAGAATCATACCGTTATGCCCTTCTCTAATAACAATGCCAAAAATACAATTGACAGTAATACATTTTTCTTTGTGATGAGATATGGAACCGACTGAAAGAAAATTTCGATATACAAATAAGCTAATTCTCTCTCATTATGTCAGCAACAATGGCACGTAGTTTTGAACAATTTCTGTTTTTCCAATCAAATGGCAGTAGATGCTCAAGTTCGATCCAATATTTGACCTATATTTAATTTTAGTCGATTCAATGTGGCAAAAACATGGATCTTAATTGATCAGAAATCAACAACGCGAACAAACAAACACGCAAACAGACATTCCCCTTTATATGTATAGATTCTGTAAAACTTATAAATTCTTTATTAACGAACTGTACGATTTGAAAGCGAGTAGTAGCAACACTCTTCGAAATAAAGCACTTTTATCTCCAAAGCACGAGACTGTTGCCACTTGGAAAAATAAGAACGAACATTAGCGCTTTCAGAGTTTTTAATTAATATTTCGGCTGATTAAAGTCGAAGATGGGTTCTTACGAATTTTTGGAATTGGGAATAATGTACTTAATGTTTGGCAATGCTATTTTTATTTCATCGTAAAACTTTAAAAAAAACTTTTTATTAACAAACTCTAGGATTTGAAAGCGAACAGTGGCAACAACTTCCGATATAAAACAGATTTTCATCTCCAGCTTGCGACTTTTCGAAAGGCTTATCGAGTCTCGACTCACCACTTTTATTAATGAAAATAACATCATCAAAGACCATCAATTTGGATTTCGCCAGGGATTCTCAACGACTCAGCAGATCGCCCGAATCGTAGAATTCATAGGCGAAAATTTTAATAAAAAGGAAGTAGTTGCTGATATTTTTATGGATGTAGAGAAAGCCTTCGATAAAGTTTGGCATCACGGTCTTATCATCAAGCTGATGAACTATAATTTCCCACCTGCCATCATCCATCTAATCGCTGATTTTTTAAAGAACAGAACTTTTCAAGTTAAGATTCAAGATAATTATTCTACCACAAGAAAAATTCACGCGGGTTTACCACAGGGGTCGGTAATTTCCCCGCTTCTCTATAATTTATATATTAATGATCTTCCTAATATTGAAAATATTCTCACTGCATGCTATGCCGATGACACGGCACTTTTATGTCACTCACTTAATCCTTATCATGCAAGAAATAAACTACAGAATGCCATTAATTACATTTCACCCTGGTTTAAACGATGGAAAATTAAAATTAACCCCGAAAAATCAAAAGTGATTTACTTTAAAAAAGGAAATATCCCTCAAGACATAGAAGAAATTACAATGGACGGACAAATCGTGTCACGTGACCACCAAGTAAAATATCTAGGTGTTTATCTCGACTAGAAGTTAACTTTCAAATTTCATGTTAATTATATCAGAGACAAAGCACAACGTGCCTTAATGAGCATATACCCTCTGATGTGCAAATATTCGAAGTTAAATATCAACGCTAAAAGAACACTTTATCTACAGGCAATCCGACCCATAATTCTATATGCCGCTCCGGTGTGGGCAGCTACTGCACGTTCAAACCGAGCAAGGCTTCAAAGTTTTCAGAGTAAAACTCTCAGATTCCTCTCGAACTCTCCGTGGTTCGTAAGGAACACTGTCATCCATAATTCTTTAAAGATTTTACCATTAGATGCTGAATTACTAAAGATTACATTCAAATTCTACGAAAAATGTGATTCCTCCACTCACGAAGTTATTAAAAACATAGGGGACTACGACTATCTAATCGAACAGCCGCATAAACGGCCCAGAACTATACATCATAATTATAGATGGTAGTTCTTGTATATATTTTATTATTTTCAACTATTTAATCTAGATTTTGTTTCATCTTTATCATCCTTTTCATCTTACTAATGTACGATACTGTGTCAAATATACGATAATGTGTAAAAGAGTTGCTATTATAGCTTATCCAACGAAGACTTCATCTGTGGCCGATATAAGTCGCCACCCCTGATCAACTTCTTCACTACTGAAGACTTTGCACTTTTATTACAAGTGCACAGGACTTTTCCAGTTTATGGAATTTACCGAACTTTTACAGGTCCTTAGGGGATTGATAAACATGTAGTGGTAAAGGCCCTCGGGTCGAACACCACTTAACGAATGATGATCTCTCTCTACAGCTTGCGAGACTGTTGCCACTGGGAAACAATTATCATTTTCCAAGTTTTTAATTAATACCTCTGATTTTAGCTACTTTTTCTTTGGAAAAAAGTAAAGGTTGACCTTTTCCAGGATCCAGAAAATAATTATAGGACGTTTTGTGACGATAGTTATATTAGTAACTGAGTTACTAACGAATAAACACTCAGGCCTTATTTTACATCCTTGTACGAAGTACAAAGGAAATATTGTAATCGCGAAAAGTTTCAGGCAGCATATTTCAAAGAAAATATCCATTTTGACCGCTATCGAATGCAATTTAACGATGTTTTTGCGTGATATATGTACGTAAGGACAGAATAAAACACTCTTTTCCTCCGAAAAAGTTATAAAACTGCTTTAAAATGAATTCTGAAGAGAATCTTTCGTGGCGTCTGTACGAACGTATGTACGTACGTACGTATCTCGCATAACTCAAAAACGAGTAGCCTCAAAACGTTCAAATTTTGTATATAGGACTACTATAGCATGTAGATGTGCACCTCGTATTTTGATTGCTATCGGACGCACCAAACGTATATAAATATATTTATATATATATATATATCCACTCTGTCACCCGGCTCAGTTATCTCAGTTTCTTTACTCGTATATGTTTGTAAATTGTACATTTGTTGCTTTAAAATTGATTGAATTATGTTGTTCTTATGTTCCGGTTAAGGGTTTTATGTCTTTAGCAAATCTGTATGCAATATTTTTAGAATTATCAACAATTTTAAAGTTGTTTAAGTGCCGCTAAGATTAATAATTTTTTTGATGGCGGTCATTGCTTGTTTACATTTGAAACAGCAGGATAGTGGATTTGTTGCCAATCTAGAGTAACTTAGCTTCGCAACAACAAAGATAACGCATTCAATTATTATTGCGAATTAAGTCATGCTTAATCATTTCTGGAATTTTTTCGAGAAAATATGTATTTAAGATTTACTTCGTAATTTTTAATACAGATATTTTGAGATTTTATGTATTTTCGCCTTGTCGCGAAGTGAGAACTGAATTAATTGAATGAGCAATACTCAATCGTCTGTGAAAAACTGTTTCTTTTTTGTTTTGTTTCATTAATTTCTTTCAGACATCGTTTTAGCTTTATTATAGTATTTGAATAGATCATGTGGCAACGATTCGATAATTCTTTAAATGATATAAATTTTGTGCATTCTGATTTATAATATGAACGAAATATAACACTGTTAATTGAGCCTAGCGCCAGAGTGTTACTATGGTAAACAAATAGAGTGAATTTTAAAGAATTCATTTATTCTATTGTGGTTTATGCGCTGTCGGCGAAGTAGATTTAATTCAATCCAATAAGTTTAAAGGAAATGCAAGAAAAAATGCGTATCATTTAATATTCCGTACAAGGAAGTCATGTGGTGTACACATCAGATTTTTTGTATATATACGCAAGTAAAAATAGTCATGTTTTCCTGCGTTTTTGGTTAAAAAATCGACGCAAATTCTCCTTATGTTTAATTTTTTAATGTTGGCTACAGTCCCAACTTCAGCTAAAGATTTGACGACAGAACTGCCACCTATATAATTCCCATAACGTGTAATTTAAAGCCTCTAATTAGCAAGCCTCAGATATCTATTATATTCTAAATCATCACACAGCACACATTAAATATAGCAATATATGTTTTAATATATTGGCACAATTAGAGGTGTAACGTGTACAACTAACAGATTGCACACGTCTACATCAATCACCGCGATTCAACATACATCCAGTTACTGTATAATTATCAATTATTACAGTAGACATGGGAACAGAGATTTTAATTAAAGATAGTCAACTGAATATATTTGCATATTTGTCTTTAACATAATTTATGTAACATTTCTGACCGAAATTCTGCTCTAAAAGTGTATTATTTTTAGATCATATTTAGTTATTAAAATAACAGAGGGTGTTTAAACATTTTTCTAACGATTTCTATTCTCTACATGAATTTAATTATTAATTTTGAAACGCAAACGCGACTGGCATGCAATTGGAATAAGGTTTAATTATGGTCTGCAGCTCTAAAAATATTGTTTTCTTTAAAATGTCGCCGAAAAATAAGCAATGGATCGAAGGATAAATTTTTGCGCTATCCAGAAATACTCTTATTCGAATATTAAAAAATCTGATGTGTACACCACATGACTTCCTTGTACGGAATATTAAATTATACGCATTTTTTCTTCATTTCATTTAAACTTATTGGATTGAATTAAATCTACTTCGCCGACAGCGCATAAACTACAATAGAATAAATGCATTCTTTAAAATTCACTCTAGTATTTGTTTACCATAGCGACACTCTGGAGCTAGATTCACTTAACAGTATTATATTTCGTTCATATTATAACTCATAATGCACAAAATTGATATCATTCAAAGAATAGAATTATCTAATCGTTGCCACATGTTCTATTCAAATACTATAATAAAACTAGAATGATGTATAAAAGAAATTAAGCAAACAAAACAAAAAAGAAACCGTTTTTCACAGACGATTGAGTATTTCTCATTCAATTAATTAAGTTCTCACTTCGCGACAAGGTAAAAATACATAAAACCTCAAAATATCTGTATTAAAAATTACGAAGAAAATCTTAAACACTTATTTCCTCGAAAAATTTCCAGAAAGAATTAAGCATGATTTAATTGGCAATAATAAATAAAGGCGTTATTTTTGTTGTTGCGAAGCTACGTTTCGCTAGATTGGCAACAAATCCACTACTCTGCTGTTTTAAATGTAAACAAGCAATGGCCGACATCAAAAACATTATTAGGCTTAGTGGCACTTAAGCAACTTTAAAATTAATGATAATTCTAAAAATATTGCATACAAATTTACTAAAGGCATAAACCTTAACCGGAAGATAAGAACAACATAATTCAATCATTTTTAAAGCAAAAAATGTACAATTTACAAACATATAAGAGTAAAGAAACTGAGATCACTTAGCCGGATAACAGAGTAGATATATAAATATATTTATATACGTTTGTTGCAGGTGATTGCAACCAAAATACGAGGTGCACATCTACATGTTATAGCAGTCCTATATACAAAATTTCAACGTTCTGAGGCTACTCGTTTTTGAGTTATGCGAGATACGTACGTTCGTACAGACGCCACGACAAATTCTCTTCAGAATTCATTTTAAAGCAGTTTTATAATTTTTCTAGAGGAAAAGAGTGTTTTCTCCTGTCCTCACCTACATATATCAAGGAAATACATCACTAAATTGTATTTGAAAGAGGTCAAAATGGGACATTTTCATTGAAATATGCTGCCTGAAACTCTTCGCGATTAGAATACTTCCTTTTTACTTCGTACAAGGAAGTAAAAAGATATGAAAAGCATGGTTTTATTATTTCTACATGTAAAATAATTGACATAATTAATATGAAAGGAAAGAAACGTCAAAGTTTACATATCACTGTGAAAAAGGCAAAGCTTGCATGCCCAACAAAAGTACAAATAGCTGTTATTAAATCTAAAGTCGCATATCACGTTTTAAAAGAAAACCCCAGTCCCCATCCCCACCCCCAACGAGCTATTGCAAAATCTTTAAATATCTCTGTAAGAACAGTGAAAAAAATTACAAAATTTGATTTAAAGCTAATTGAAACAAAAAAAAAAACCCACGATGTTTATAGACTAGCGCCGAAATATGTTTCTCCGCGTAAAACTATGTGAAAATTTCTGCATAAAAATTATTTGGCAGGTGAAAAATGGAAATCATTGATGACGCTCGGATATATTTATCCGATTGCAATAGAAAAATGATCGATTGACTATCAAAAAAGGGGAAAAAAAGACTTAATGTTGGTTCGGAGAAAACAAAAACTTTTTTTTAAATGTTTTATGGTTATCACTGGATTCTCTGATAAAGGAAAACTTGAAATAAGGAAAATAGAAAAAATGTCAAACCTTATTGGGGTTCCTACCAGAAATATGTTTTAACACCTTTATTTTAAAGAAGAAATTCGATATCTTTATCCGAAAAATCTTCATACTTTTATGTTCCATCAGGATAAGGCTAAATCTACCGCTCTATTTTTTGAAAAATGAGAAATGAAACTGAAGTTGATGCTATTCCTTTTAAATGCATCCAAGTCCCCGGATGTGTCTTCTGTGGATTACTGTGCATTTGGACTTTTAAAACGAGCTCTTTGTAAGCGGAATCCCAAAACACCGCATGGGCTCTGGAACATTGTGAAGGAGGAATGAAATAAAATCAACCTTGATATTTTAATAAAGAAAAACTTTTATCTTCGAAATCGAGATATAATAGGATAGCTCAACAAAAAGGCTATCAGATTGAACATATTAGGAAATAAAATTCTAAGGTTTGTTTATATACGAATCCCTTTGCAAACTCGTTGCAAAAATGTACGAACACCACCTGTAGTGTCCCGTTTCTTTTTCATATTACAATTAAAATTAATTTACATTGTAAGGATCTTAAGTTTTACTAACGTTTATTTTATTTTAAATCTTTACTATCACTTCTTATTTTCTACTTCCGGCCAGAATTATAAGCATTAAAGTATTTATGCAAAGTTTGTCTGGCGAACGCCAAGTACTTAAGTTGTTGCTTTTTGCCAAGCGAGAGAGAGGAAGCAGTTAGTCGAAGCAGGCCGCTTACCTTAGAAGTTTACTCAGTCGCTGGTTGCCGTCCAGGCCAGAGGTTTTAATCCTCTTGATAATTTTTAAACGTATTGTAGTGTTCACAGTTCTCTGTACTACATACGGCTTCCTGTTAATATAAGGCCAATCTTCCACGTTTATCATTTTAAAGTTAAATTAGAGTTTAGTTTTATCTTTTTTATTTTTACGTTTAGACCCCAAGTAGTGGGTCTGTGTATTCCGAAGTACGGAAGTTATTGTAAATAGAGAAAAAATAAAGGGTTTTGTATACCCTTCTTGTGTATCCTGTCTATTTCCCACAGTTAGTGAACATAGCTTTAGTAAGCTCTCTGTTCCGAGTCAGGTCCTTGCATGTTCCCGAAGAAGGTTAGACGGAACATTAAACCTGATAACATTACCTTCAGAAGAAATAATATTTTCAAATTTCTATGAAATTTCTGTTAGTTATTTCAGTAAAATGACCGACTTGCCTGCAAAGAAAGAGAGAAGTACACTCTTAGACAAAGAAGAAAAAAGACGCACCAAGGAGGAGTTATCCGAATGGGACGAAAATCGGTAGAAGTGATGTACATGTACAGAAAAACAAATGAGAAAAATTGGATGTTTTATTCAGGTGATAGAGCTTTGCAAAGTGAAAAAGGTCAGTAACTCGTTTGTCCAAACAAATGAGAAAAACAAATGAGAAAAATTGGATGTTTTATTCAAGTGATAGAGCTTTGCAAAGTGAAAAAGGTCAGTAACTCGTTTGTCCACCTCTGACCCTTATGCAAGCAGTTATTCGGCTTGGCATCTATTGGTAAAGGTTTCGGATGTCCTCCTGAGGGATAACGTGCCAAATTCTGTTCAACTGGAACGTTAGAACGTCAACATCCCGAGCTGGTTGGAAGGCCCTGCCCATAATGCTCCAAACGCGCTCAATAGGAGAGAGATCCGGCAATCTTGCTGGTCAAGGTGATGTTCGGCAAGCACTAAGGCAAGCAGTAGAAACATGTGCATTGTGAGGGCCGGCATTATCTTGCTGAAATGTAAGCCTAGGGTGGCGTGACATGAAGGCAACACAACGGGCCTTAGAACTTCGTCGACGTACCGCTGAGCTGTAAGGTTGCGACGGATGACAACCAAAGGTGTCCTACTATGAAATGAAATGGCACTTCAGACCATGACTCCTAGTTTTCGGCCTGTCTACCGGAATACAGTCAGGTTAGTAACGCACCGCTGTCCGGAGGCGTCTCCAGACTCGCCTTCGCTGGTCATCTTTGGCTCAGTTCAAAGCGGGACTCATCACTGAAGACCATTCTACTCCAGTCAGTGACATTCCAGTGCGAATGAGCCCGACACCACTGCAAACGGGCTTGACGTTGTACATAGGTCAATGGTAGTCGGCGCAAGGGGCGACGTGATCTCAGCCCCCCTTTCTGTGAGCCGTCTATGAATGATCCGTGCGGTCACTGAAGCGCTAGTTGCACGTACAATCAATGATAATGACGCATCTGGGGCTGAGAATGCCGCTCTGACGGTTGCTCGGACTTCACGTTCTGTCATTTCTCTTCTGCTTCCTTCTTGACGCTGTGTGCGGCCAGGGTTCACCCATTCCTGCCAACATCGTCTAATAGTGGCATCGCTCCTGCTCAAATGCCGAACTATTCGGCGATAAGACCAACCGGCTTCTTTGAGCCCAACTACAGGACACCTCTCTCAAATTCTGACATCTGCGCATATCGTTCGCGCACCTGTATGCGAGGCATAGTTACTGTCTACCAGAGTACACGGAATGAAATTCGTGAAATCGAAATCGAGTCAATGGCTAGGCGGCAATTAGTAGCCAACCGCTAGTTTAACCGTCTCTGTTGGTAAATTGCCCTAAGGCGTTGGTACTTAAGTTTTTAATTAAGGCGATTTACGCCGCGCCAACTAGGCGAAACTTGTCAAATTTTTGTGAAATGTAGGTGGAGTGGAGGGAGATGATTGGCAGGAGCCTGTCACGTGGGTGGTCACCCACCCAAGTTCAGACTCCGGGCAAAGCAGCTTACGCGTGCAATGAGAAATATTGGATATATTAATAGTTATCAAGTTTTGAAACAGGTTATCCAGATTGGAATAATTAAACTAATATCGCGATCTAAATGAAGATAAATGGCACAACTAAGTGCAACAGATTAGCTAAACAAAATATTCAAATTCATCCTTGCTGTAAAACACAGATTGGACAGTGGTAGTCACCCTCCCGTGAACTGTCCACAGCCAATGCATCTTTCGTGAAATCGTAATTTCTTCTTTAAATATCCTGCCAGTTGCGCCAGATCAGATGCGCTGTAGCGACAATCGTTCATTCATTGAGAGCCAAAATGTAAAATTTTGCATTTTCCTTCGAAGCCTGTATGCATATCAATTTGTGTCCAATTTGCTTTATATCTTAATCGGTGCGTCTTTTTTTTTTTTTTTTTTTTTTTAGTCCAAAGGGATTTGAATCCCGAAGGACTATTAGTTTCGTTTTGGCATTTTGCGTCGGACTCATAAATGTCGGTTCACTTTTCAAACTGTTGCCACAAAATGTTAGAGTCCTGCATTATATTTGAAGAAATTAAATAATGAAAAATCTGAATAAATGTATGTATATTTCTCGTATTGTGATAAAACAACGGTACATAGAGTCATCGAATTTTGAATAACGTAATCCTCCAACGAATATGAGCATGTGGAAGACCAAATTTGAAATTTGAAATTTGTTTTATGATCGATTTCCTATTTTTTAAAACTTTGACGAATTTTTGATTAACAAACTCAAGGATTTCAAAGCGAGCAACGGCAACGTTATGCAGAAAAAACATTTTTATCTCCAGCGCGTGAGTCTCTGTATCGGAAATTCTAAAGATATGCTCGTTTTAAAACTATTTTGCGATATTGCTGTTGCATTGGATCTTATGGTTTAAGTGCGAGGAGCATGATATTTAATAAAGAAAGGTAACACACAAAATGTTAAAAAACGCCCCTTTGGACGTAATTTAAAATCTGAAACATTTCAGTTTTTTTTTTTTTTTTTTTTTTTTTTTTTTCTAAGAGTGTATTTTAGAGCATAAGTGAAACAAAATTTACGTAATCAATCAATGCCACAAGAAATTATCTTAATGCACCAAAAATTCATCACCAGTTTCTAAACCATCGATATAAAATGCAGCAGAGACACTAAATTTTTACGTCCTTGTACGAAACAAAAAGGAAGTATTGTAATTACGAAAAATTCCGGGTACCATATTTCCAAGAAAATATCCATTTTGACCGCTTTCGAATGCAATTTGACGATCTTTTTCCGTGTCATCTGTACACGAGGACATAATAAAGGACTCTATTTTCCCAAAATATTTCGCTATTTTTAAATATTTTAAAGATTCATTACATATACATTTTTGCAAAATCGTTACAAAAATGTGTGAACACCCTCTGTGTGCGTGTGTGTATACTTATATCCAAGATAAAAAATATCTGAATCAAAATTATAATTTAAATAACGGATAAACTCTTTAATTCTTAATCTCCATTCTAAAAATCTTAATAATCTCTCCGGATTGCGTCATTTCTATATTGTTGTGTGCGTACGGGTTCGTTATGAAATGAATGCACAAGTCCAATGAAAAATGAACAAAAATTTATTATTATCACAACAGAAATGCTTAAATTTTCTCAAATTATCATGCAGTATCACAATATCTCACAGTAGTTATCTTTTAACTACTTAAATGTACAATAGAACGTAATTCAAAACAGCTAAAGAACGCTAATCCGCGAATTCGCTATAATCAACAACGGCAGTTTTCTAAACAACAACAAACTAAGCAACTACTACAAACTGAGATGTTTTCCTCCTTTTATAAGATTTTAAAATCACGCGCTAGAATTTTCCAGTACTTTCTCGAAATCAAAAAGAGATATTTATTTATTTAACGCACGCGGTCTTGTATTTTTAATTTTTCCGGCTTAGCTTTCTTTTAATATTCGTCACGCGCTGCACTGCGCGAGAAATAAAACCATTTATTTTATAATTAAACTAACATTAGCTTTTTAAATACCAAATTCGTAACACTGCCCCCTTCCCAAGGACTGCACGTCCCGGGCAGTACAATCCCTGGACAGGAAGCTAAACTTACAACTGTGGCATAAACATTACATTACAATATCAAACAACATGAACAATAAATGCAATAACTAACTTAAACAAATCAAATGCTATCAAATACTAAATACAAAACAAATACTAAATACAAATCAAATACTAAATGCAAATCAAATACTAAATACAAATCAAATCAAATACACATTTAAAAACAAAAAGGACCATGGTCTGATACTATTTACAATTATTTACATTATGTACTATGGCCATAGCAATGAGCTAACCTGTCGTAATGAACGACTTTATGTTTAGAGTTCTATGACTTACGAATCCAAACCATGACGTCATTCAGTCTGTTCAGCACTGTATATGGACCATCCGAAGGTGACTGTAATTTAGGACTGAGTCCTTTTCGTTGAATCGGGTTCCACAACCACACCTTGTCTCCTTTGTTGGATCTATGTCTAATAGCTCTAGCTCTCGTGTTGTATCTGGACTTCACTCTTTCTTCTCAGGTTGACTCGCTTTCGTGCGGAACGGTGCATCACTTCAAAACGGGCCTGGACATCTTGGATGTGTTCCTCAGGCGATGAAGCCGCATCCGGATGGCGATCAAACAGGCGGTCACAAGGCAGACGAAGGTCTCGACCGGAGAGCATCTGTGATGGTGAATACTCGGTACTCTGGTGTTTCTCTCCGACCCTAGTAGGATTTCGGCAGCTTTTTGAATAGGGTCTTTCACATGAGACGTCGGCGTTTCCAGGCGATGATTCCTTTTGAAGATGGATCGTCATGTCTTCAGATGCTGAGAACAGCTTATTGTTTTTGAAGTCTAAGGAAAAATTGTATTTCCTTAAGAAGTCCAATCCGAGTATGCATGGATCTGTGATATCCGCCACATAAGCCGTGTGAGGGTAGGCGGCACTTCCAAACGTGATGCTTACGTTTAACTTCCCAGCTATGTCGATCTTATCACCAGACGCAGTCTGAAGGGTAGCACAGGATGGCATCCAAATAAGTTTATCTTTAAACTGTTCAGCTAAATCTTTCCTAATGATGGTAATATTAGCTCCTGTGTCAATGACCATATTGCAAGGAACTCCATCGATATTCCCATTTATGGACAGTCCGTTACTGTTGCCACTCACTGTATAAATTTTAAGTGCTTTAAAACAAGGTTTTTCATTATCTGGCAACCTCCGTTCCTCGATATGGTCACTAATTTGTTTACTGCGTCGTTGCTGAGAAATGGTCTTATTTTCCGTACCTCGGGGTGTTTTGCAGTTTCTTCGTATGTGGCCTTCAACTCTGCAGTTCCAGCACTTTAGAACCAGTTTCTTTTCACTTCTGTTCCGTCTCAAGCCACTGACTTGTCTGGTAAAATCATCTGCTTTATATTCCGTACCCTGGGGCGTTCTGCAATTCTGTCTTAGGTGACCTTCACTACCACATCTCCAACACCTTGGAGCCACTTTCTTCTCGCTCCTACTTCGTATCAAAGCTTCGACTTGTCTGGATAAATCATCTAAACGAGCCATCAATTGATCCCCTGGGTCGTGGACTCGCACAGCTCTGACTGGGTAGCGATCTCTAAGAGTTGCTTGCTGGGCTGCCTCCAATTTCATGGCGTACAACAGAGCGCTTTTTATATCCTTTACATTTGCCATTCGAAGAGCTTTTTGTATTTCAGGATCCCGGATGCCGTCGATAAAATATTGCAGCGACGGGATTTCTCTTGTTTCTGTCGGGCACTCCGAAAAGACGTGATGTGACAGCCTTTCAACATCCGTGGCGAGCTCCTGAAGTGTTTCGGTGGGCCTCTGCTGACGGGATTTTAGTTGAAGCCTGCTGTAGTCTTTCAAACACTTTTCACCAAAGCGCAGTTCCAATGCGCCGGATAGAGCTTCAAAGTCTAGTCTCTGGTCTAGTCTAGTCTTGAGGATATCCGCTGCGTCTGCTCTCAGAGAAGCGGCGAGATGACAGGCCTTAGCTTGGGAATCCCATCCATTCGCATCCGCAACGATAGAAAATTGTGTCCTATACACCTGCCAGGAGGTCTTCCCATCATATGTAGATAGTTTCAGAATGGAACGAGCAGGCATCGATAAAAATTTGAAACCTTCAGAATTGTTTCCTACCGTCGCTATGCACTTCTTTAGGCTGTCAACTTCTTTGGCGACGGCAGCAGAAACCCTATCATCAATTTGTTGTTCGACGGCAGAAACTCTCTCTTCTATATGTTCTTTTACAGAAGAAATTCTTTCTTCTACTTGTTCTTTTACGGAAGAAACTCTCTCTTCTATTTGTCCAACTTTAGATTCAACCGCGTCTATTCTGCCTTCCATAGCCTCAATTTATTTTCTATTACGCAGGTAATTTCTCTTTTCATTTCGTCCTGACCTACTTTCATCTCATTTTTAAGAGATTTCATCTCTTCCTTAACGGATTCCTGGCCCAATTTCATTTCTCCTTTAACGGATTCCTGGCCCAACTTCATTTGTTCCTGTGCCGCTTTCATTTCTTCCTTGAGGGATTCCTGGCCCAATTTCATTTCTTCTTTAAATGAGGCAAAGGCTGATATTAAATGCCTTAATTGCTCTTCCATCGCTCTTGTTATTGGCATTCAAATCCCACTTCTGACACCAAAAATTGTTGTGTGCGTACGGGTTCGTTATGAAATGAATGCACAAGTCCGATGAAAAATGAACAAAAATTTATTATTATCACAACAGAAATGCTTAAATTTTCTCAAATTATCATGCAGTATCACAATATCTCACAGTAGTTATCTTTTAACTACTTAAATGTACAATAGAACGTAATTCAAAACAGCTAAAGAACGCTAATCCGCGAATTCGCTATAATCAACAACGGCAGTTTTCTAAACAACAACAAACTAAGCAACTACTACAAACTGAGATGTTTTCCTCCTTTTATAAAATTTTAAAATCACGCGCTAGAATTTTCCAGTACTTTCTCGAAATCAAAAAGAGATATTTATTTATTTAACGCACGCGCTCTTGTATTTTTAATTTTTCCGGCTTAGCTTTCTTTTAATATTCGTCACGCGCTGCACTGCGCGAGAAATAAAACCATTTAATTTATAATTAAACTAACATTAGCTTTTTAAATACCAAATTCGTAACAATATCATTCAATTTTGCATGGCTTGACGTAATAATTGGGAACTGAAACTTTAAACTCAAACCAAACCTTTCTCTTCGTGTGTTTCCATCTTGCATAACTACGCACTTCAGCTTCGTTCTCTGCTTGAAAGTAATTTCGCTATGCTACTTTTTTCTGTAATAATATCAAAAATGTAACTGTTCTTGAATAGGCAGGGCTAGAGTGCCGGGCTAACTGTGACTACAAACGTCAGTTGCATATAAAAATGAAATTAAAACTGCCTCGACTTTCACGTTTCTTAGATCTTACGACCTTAACATATTAGCATATTACGCAATCAGAATTCTTTAATATGGATCTAAGTACGCATCGACACTGCTCAGCCATTTCCTTGCATTTATTTCATACTAGCAGCTATGCGGCCAGCCTTTGTCTGGCTTTTGTATGTACCAGAATAATGCCTGAAGGGAACACCAAACGTTAATTTTAAAAACTCCGCAGAATTTTACTCTGCAGAAAAACTTCATAAAAAAACCCCACAAATTAAAAAAAGGTATTACATACAACAAAATTACAATGAAATAAGCATTACCCCTTAATACAAATATTAATTAACCTAATAAATAAATTAACCAACTTCCCGTTTCATTAACTGGAAAACAGGATCCACTGCATTCTCAGAACAGTCCAAGAGTCTGTAAAATACTTGATAGCATGGGCACGGATCCATCATAATGCCTGACCAAACCATTACATCTTCATCTCCATAATAATAGCTTAATCTGATAAGGTAGCGACGATATCGAGTTCCGGGTTCCTTCTGTATTACA
This sequence comes from Stegodyphus dumicola, assembly GCF_044657685.1. Lineage (NCBI taxonomy): Eukaryota > Metazoa > Arthropoda > Arachnida > Araneae > Eresidae > Stegodyphus > Stegodyphus dumicola. The sequence goes on along the minus strand of NC_140769.1, from coordinate 280,396,199 downwards.
TTTAAGGAAATTAAATACTGAATAATTTGCATGAATGTTGAAATGCTGCACTGTGAAAACACAACGGTACTTAGAGACAACCAATTTTGAAAAACGTAGTCTTCCACTCGAATAATGGCATCCGGAAACCCAAGTTTGGAATTTTTTTTATTATCTATTTAATATTTTGTAAAACATTAACGAATTTTTGATTAACAAACGTAACCGTATCAAAGCGAGCAACGGCAACAATGTGCGAAAAAAAACTTTATCTACAGCGCACGAAATTCTAAAGATATTGTAATATCTTACTCGGAAGTCAAACAACAAAAATCAGCGTTATATTTTCAAAATTTCACAGGACTAGTTTCGATGGTTTTACCGAACCACCATCCTCAGCTGCAAAACCGCAAGTGAACAAGGTAGGAAATATTGATTAGATAAGATAAGAGAGCTTGGACAAGAATAAGCAAGTGGCTCCATCTGTTGGTGAACCCAGAACTAAAACATAATTTCTTTAAAGGCCGAAGACAAAGATGGATTGGAATTAGGATCGTTAACCAGAACGGAAAGATTTTTTTGAATGTGAAATGCCTCTAGAAAATCCAGTTCTCCAATGGAAGACTTTTTTTGAATAATTTTGGCAGCGGAAAAATTGAAAGTGTGATTTTCGGACCAATAATGTTGAGCAATAGAAGACTTCTGTGTTTTCTTTTTTTTTAACATATGCCTCATGTTCCTTGACGCGAAATTTTAAGGCTGTCTTAGTTTGGCCAATGTAAATTAAACCACACTGGCAAGGAATCCTGTAAATACCCCAGGAATTCATATCCGGAATGGGGGTTCTTAAGTATGAAACTCGGAATTTTATTGATGGGAGAATAAACAACCCGAAAGTTAAATTTCTGCAAAATATGTGCAACTTTATAGCTAATTGATGGAAAGAAGGGAATGACAACAGAAGTTTTATAATCTCCTAAAACAAGAGTGTGCCTTTTAGGGTGTTGAGATGATAATTTTTTAACTGCTTGATTAATAATGTTGCGTGAAAAGCCCCTGTCAATAGCTATTGAAATAGCTATTGAAAGTTTGAAAATATAACGCTTATTTTTGGTTGTTTGACTTCTGAATTAGTATTTGTTCGGCGTGTTATTGTGTCTTAATTGTAATAGCTTGTTATTTAATAAATAAATATAATTATTGTTGAAGTGGCAACGCCATATTTGTATTATGTAGCCGTTGGTTAGCAACGTGAGATATTGCTTTACAAGATTAGAATTCTGAAGTTTTTACCAGCTAGGAGTAGTATGAAAGTTTTGCCACTAAAGAATTTCTTTAAATCAACTATTTCTGTCAACTAGAAAAAAATTTATGTTCTAATTATTAATTAAGACTGTCATGTATTTCGCAGTTATAGACGAATAGAGCATAAATTTTATTTCTAGTTGACGGAGATAGATAATTTGAAGAAATTCTTTAGTGGCAAAATTTTCATACTACTCCTAGCTGGTAAAAACTTAAGAATTCTAATCTTTTAAAACAATATCTGATGTTGCTAAGTAACGGTTACATAATACAAATATGGCGTTGCCACTTCAACAATAATTATTTCTTGATATTGCTGTTGAATAGAATTTTATGATTTAAGTGCGAAGAACATGACATTTAATAAATGAAGCTAACACACAAAACGTTAAAAAAACGCCCCTTTGGGCGTAATATAAAATCTGAAACCTTTCAGACATTTACTTAATGTACTACCAGAGAAATATAAAATCCACACACATACGGTATTCGAGCAATCCTAATCGCCAGACTTTGAATAATAAATTCTTTTATTTTAGTCATGCCTTGGCAACGGAGAATTCTGCAGAATTTAGAATGCGTCTTACATTTTAAAACACATCCGGGTGATCATTCAGATTTCACCGTCCAAGCAAAGCTCAATAGCATTTAAAGTGAGAATATTTATATAAGGAGAAAGAGTCTTTCTAAATGATTAAACTAGGCTTATAAATTAATAAAAACACGTGACATTTCTTCTCCTTCAGGAAAGGAGACTTTTTATTTGTTAAATATACTTGAGTCAAGGTATTACAAATGTATGTGTATGTATATGTATTTAATTATGGCAAAGCACACTAGGGCTATCTGCCTAAAGGGAGGGATGCCTTCGTGGAGGGCTTTCTAAAGGAAACTGGCTCGTATACACGTTACACATGGGGAAAACCACGAAAACATCCACGCAGCCAGCCCGTTCGCGGGATTCGAATCTCGAACCGAACTACCAGTGTTCAGCGACTTTACCGCTCAGCCGCTGGTGGGCCGTATTACAAATGAAGTAAATTAAGAAGCCATTAGGAATGCGAAGCACTCGTCAGTGATTATCAAGTATTTTCAAATGAAATACTTGATAATCAGTGACGTTTAGATCAGTGACGTTAGTGACGTTTAGAGTATTTTCAAATGAAAATACTCTAAACTCGACATTCTGTATCAGCTACATAGAATTCCAGCTCAGAATAAGTAATAAGTATAAAATTAGACAACGCAAGCACCTTCTGTTTGGCGTATATTTTAACCAAAACCTTGAATGAATTTCAAGGGAAACCAGATGCAGGTACCCCATTATCAGGAGGAAAGATATTCTGCAAAAAGCTGTATTTATAAAAGAATAAAGAGAACGAGAAGGTACTGAAGAATCGAATAATGTTTTGAATTAAAATGATCTACCAATGTACTTATGTAACCCTTTTTTTAATCCCCAATGATGTGGCTCCAATAATTTTGTGTGTGTGTTAATATCCATGTCAACGCGTCGTTCGTGAAGAAATTAAACATTACTGACTGCTCAATGATCTCCTTCAGGCAGTTTTTGATTGTTGCCATTTTACGAAATATTACTTATAAATGTAAACACGATAAAGACTGAAATTATAAATAACTGATTAATTTGCAAAAGATTTGCTACATATTTTTTTTATCTAAATATGCATTTTTATCCAAATTTAATATAATTAATAATAATTATAATTTATTATAATTAATTATATAATAAAATAATTTATTTATTATAATTAATTATTTTATTTTATATAAAATATGAATTTTTATCCAAATTTATTATAATTAATTATTATTATTAATTAATATTATAAATTATTAATTATATAATAAAATAATTTATTTATTATAATTAATTATTTTATTTTATATAAAAAATTCATTTTTTTCCAAATTTTTTATAATTAAGTATTATAATTAATTAATATTATAATTTATTATAATTAATTATATAATAAAATAATTTATTTATTATAATTAATTATTTTATTTTATATAAAATATGCATTTTTATTTTATTATTTTATTATCCCCTTTCGTTTTAGCATTTTGCGTCGGCTCACTATAAACTGCGTTTCACTTTTCAAATTGTTGCCACCAAATATTAAAAGTCCTGCATTATATTTAAAGACATTAAAATAATGAAGAATCTGCATGAGTGTATGCATGTTTCTCGTACTGTAAAAAAACGACGGTACCTTAGACGTATCCAGTTTTGAATAACGCAGTCCTCCACTCGAATATGGGCATCTGGAAGCCGAAATTTGGAATTTGTTTCATTATCTGTTTCATAGTTTGTAAAACTTTAATGAATTTTTAATTAAGAAACTCAACGATTTCGAAGCGAGCAATGGCAGCACTCTACGAAGGGAAAAAAACATTGTTATCTCCAACGAGCGAGACTGTATAGGAAATTCTAAAGATATGCTCTTTTTAAATTATTTTGTGTGATGAATTAGGATGAGTTAGAAGGTATTTTCCCCCTCCTTTCTGCATGCCTTCGTGGTGTAGCGGTCAGCAAACTCGGCGCGTATTCGAGAGGTCCAGGTTCGAGTCTCGGGGAGGCCAGTGCTCATTTTTCCCTTCTCCATCATCAAAAAACGCTAATGACTCTACAATGGCGCCCAAACTAAAAGACTGTGGATGATGATTCTTCACCACCAGGATTTGGTGATTGGGTTTCCTAAAACCCCGGTCGCCCTTTAAAAGGAGAAGTACCTATGGTACTTGGTTAGATTGGCGTTCTGTTAAGAATTACCGCCTAAGGACAGACAACACAGAATAGCGTCTGTGTGGTATTACGAGACAGCGGGAGTGCATTAGATACCAGAATAAGTTAAACATAAAATAACTAAATGAAAATAATCATGTGTTAAGGTAAGATTCATGTGGTATTTTTACCGTCCTTTTTACATGCCTTCGGGGTGTAACGGTAGCACACTCGGCGCTCATTCCAGAGGCCCTGGTTTGGGTTCTGGTGAAGGCATTGCTCATTTTTCATGCTTCCTGCTTCAAAAATCCTAATGACTCTAAAATGGCGCCAGAACTATAATGTGGTGGATGATGCGGTGGATGATGATTCCTTACCACCAGGGTTTGGTGATTGAGTTCGCTAATTGCCAGTGGTCCTTTAAAAGGGGGAGTACATAACGTATTTTCTCCCTTCTTTCTGCATGCCTTCGTGATGTAGCAGTCAGCACACTCGGCGCTTATTCAAGAGGCCCAGTTTCGAATTCCGGTGAGGGCATTGCTTATTTTTCATACTTCCTGCTTCAAAAATCCTAATGACTGTATAGAGTTCGTGTACGAAATACACATTCTATACGCCATTTTTTTCTCTGCGCCTTTCCGAATCATATTAACCAAGATGCTGATGTAATTGCCAGCGCTGATAAACTAAATAGTAACTAAAGTAAATAATAACTAAAATAGGAAAAATATGTGTTAAATCTTATTCATACCATAATGTTTAAACTAACATCCAAACAGTTCGCTGAATGCAAATCGTAAAATTAGATCATAATAATAAGACTTATATCATCCGATTAATTTCTTATTTGGAATCTTAAAATTGACACATTTAAACATATAAAAATAACATTTTACGTGCTTAAGTAAAAATTTTATAACTCAAGATTCCATTTTAAATTGCTTTACAATTGCCCTTCACACCTTCCTCCCCCCCCAAAAAAAAGAATGATGAAATTCAACATTTTGATAGTTGCCAGCATTTTCAAATGCTAGGTCAGTATTTTTGTTCGTATAAACTTTGTAAATAAATACGCCACAAGAGCAAATTTGTATTATTATTAAAGGCCCAAATTTGTATTATTATCTATTTCATATTCTGCAAAGCATATACGAGTTTTAGATTAAGAAACTCGACGATTTCAAAGCGAGCAAAGGCAACACTGTACGAAAAAATAAAAAACGTTTTTATCTCCAACGCGTGACTGTATATCCGAAACTATAAAGATAACTTTTTAAAATAGTACTTTGTGATATTGCTGTTGAATTGAATGTTATAGTTTAAGTGCGAAGAGCATGACATTTCATAAATAAAGGTACCACAGAAAACGTTAAAAAAACGCCCCTTTGGATGTAATATAAAATATGAAAGGGCCTTCAAATTTTTATTTTTTTTATTGTTATTTAAAATCATAATGCCTTCTTATCTCTTTGAATTCATTTGTCTTTAAATGCAAAATTAAATTCACAGTAGATGTTTTCAGCGGCAATTTAACAATGGTCGTTTGCTGATAAGAAAGAGAATAAACTGGAAAATAATAAAAAAAAAATAAATAAATAAATAAAATAAAGTCTGAAATTTCAGATTTTACATTACACCCAAAGGGGCTTTTTTTAACGTTTTGTATGTTAACTTTATTTATTAAATATCATTTTCTTCGCACTTAAACCATAAAATTCAGTTCAATAGCAATATTGCAAAATACTTTTAAAATGAGACTATATTTAGAATTTCCGATACACAGTTCCGCGCGCTGGAGATAAAAATTTTTTCCCACGTAGAGTGTTGCCATTGTTCGCTTTTAAATCGCTGAGTTTGTTACTCAAAAAATTGTTAAAGGTTTACAAAATATGAAATCGATCATAAAACAAATTCCGAATTTCAAATTTGGGCTTCTAGATGCCCATATTCGCAGTAAGATGACGTCATTCAGAATTGGATGGCTCTGGGTACCGTTGTTTTATCACAATGCGAGAAACATGCATACAATAATGCAGATTCTTCATTATTTAATTTCTTTAAATATAAGACAGGGTGATAATATATGGTGGCAACGGTTTGAAAACTGACACAGCCTTTTAAAGTTTTTGACACAAAATTGCCAAAACGAAATTAGTAGTCCTTGAGGGCAAATTGCTCCTTTGGACTAATAACACGTGACGACGCAAGATTTTAACTCTCCTTTTGTATATATATATTGTACGTCTTCAATCGAGATGTTTATTTGGCGGTAAGGAATTTGAAAAAATCATCTTGAATACCGCTAGAAAGGGTATAGCGAAATCATTAATATTATCAAATTTTTCTTATCAGTGATTTATTTGTTAGCCTTTCTGTTCTGTGATGAGTGTTTTAATGGCCTTGCTGTTGTGGCATGTGTGATTATAAGTGTCCGAGAAAACAATTAAAAAGGGTAATAATCGAATCTCACTTTTGTTTTGCACGAATACCAGCATTAGTAATAAACTGGGATTGCTTTTAATCGAGAAATCGGTTTAAGTGGAGTACAAGACAATTCCCACTAATACTATACACAAAAAAAATTTTTTTAATGTTATTGTTAATGTCCTTGAGTTTGAATAAAAAATTCGTTAAAGTTTTACAAAATAAAAAATCAATAATAAAACAAATTTCAAATTTGGGCTTCCACATGCCCATATTCGCAATAGGATGACGTCATTCAAAATTGGATGGCCCTAGGTACCGTCGTTTCATCACAGGTGTGTGTGTGTGTGATTATGGCAAAGCCTCGAGGGCTATCTGCCTAAGGGGAGGGATGCCTTCGTGGAGGACTTTCTAAGGGAAACTGGCTCGTATACACGTTACACATGGGGAAAACCACGAAAACGCCCATGCAGCCAGCCCGTTCGCGGGATTCGAACCTCGGACCGAACTACCAGTGTTCAGCGACTTTACCGCTCGGCCGCTGGTGGGCCCCGTTTCATCACAGTGCGAGAAATATGCATACATTGATGCAGATTCTTCATTATTTAATTTCTTCAAATATAATACAGGGCGACAATAATGGATAGCAGGTGTCCGCCGATAACATAGCGGCAAAAACATCGCGGACGAAAACGTCGCGGAGAAAACAACGCAAGGCGAAAACGTCGTGCAACAAAACATCGTGGGAGAAAACATCGCAATTCTAAAACATCGTGGTACAAAATATCGTCGTCGAAAATAAAGCGGTTCAAAAACTACGCAGTTTAACAACATCGTCGTCGAATATATCGTGGTAAAAAATAAAGTATCTACAAATCATCGCATGACGATAACATCGCAGACATGATTTTTTTAGTTTTTTTTAGATTATACTTTTCATGAACAATTACCAGTAAAAACTTTAAAAAAATAATTTATTAACGACCTTTGTTAGTTAACTATGTCAGTTTAAAATTCTGTTAAAGTGCTATAAGTTGCATTAATTTTCTATGCTTAAGTTGCCTACTTACTTTATCAGCAAAAATGCATTAGTTAATAAAAAATATGGAAGTAAAAATTATCCTTCTTTCCATCTTGCGCTCACAAATCATTACAGGGATATCCATTTACAATTATTAAAGCCTGAAAAAAAGCATGTCTGCGATGTTATCGTCATGCGGTGATTTGTAGACACTTTATTTTTTTTACCACGATATTTTCGACGACGATGTTTTTAAACTGCGAAGTTTTTGAACCGCTTTATTTTCGACGACGATATTTTGTACCACGATGTTTTAGACCTGCAATGTTTTCTAACACGATGTTTTGTAGCACGACGTTTTTGCTTTGCGGTTTCTTCTCCGCGACGTTTCTGTCCGCGATGTTTTCGGCTGTAACCGGATGGCAATAGTTTGAAAAGTGAAACGGATGTTCAGAGTAATTCGAGGCAAGATAACAAAACGAAAACAATAGTCCCTCAGGGACAAATTTCCTTTGGACTAAAACTAATGGTAGCAGGACAAATATATCATGACCAAACAAACCACGTGCTGAATATCAGACATCCATCCAAGTTTTACTTCCTCACTCTTAAAACCAGATTAAGCAGAAAGAGGGAGGAGGAAAAAAAAAAAAAACTTCTCACCCTTTAGAACAACAACAGCTAGGCGAAGCAACTGGTGGTCATCATCTAAGAGAAACAAGTTCTAAAACCCATTCCGCTTCCATTACATGGATTAAACCGTATTTCAACCGCGAATTCCTTTGCCGCGTCCAAACTTACACAGCATAGCTTGGAATTTTCTGACTTTCTCCGAAGCTTTTCTAAACGTCGTATTTCAAGTGCGTCTTGTAATTGATTTTTATTGCATTTTATTATCTTTCGCAAATCCAATTTGCGGTCTGGAAATAGTTTTGGTGAGTTAGTTGAAATATTTATTATCCGGCTGCTATGCGCATGGGCAATCTAGATTCTTGCCGGTCAAACAAATACTCTTAAGCTAGCGGAATTTGTACCGTAGTTAAAGAATACACTTTAAAGCTAAATACAAGAGTTAACGGATTGTTACATTCATTTATTCAAAGTTTTTAGATTACGTATATCAGCTCTAAAGTTTCTTCTTAATACATTTACTCTTTACATGCTTCCTTCCATGCTCACAGCGACCGAAAGGAGCATTGCAAAAGAGCCATAGAAATTCTTATGTCTGTAGATTTTTAAATTTTACACTGACAAAAGTTATGTAAGAATTATAAATGGAAAACCATAACAGAACTCCGAAGCTTTCATATTACGCCCAAAGGAAAATTTTTTAAGCTTTCGTGTGTTACCTTTATTATAAAATATCATGTTTTTGTACTTACCATAAAGTTCAGTTCAGCAGGAATATCCCAAAATAATTTTAAAAAATCTGATGTGTACACCACATGACTTCCTTGTACGGAATATTAAAATACACGCATTTTTTCTTGCATTTCATTTAAACTTATTGGATTGATTTAAATCTACTTCGCCGGCAGCGCATAAACCACAATAGAATAAATGAATACTTTAAAATTCACTCTATTTATTTACTATAGCCACATTCTGGCGCTAGATTCACTTAACAGTATTATATTTCGTTCATATTATAACTTATAACTTACGTTTTTCTGGTATTTAACTACTAAAGAGTTTTCGTCAGTAGATCGCATTAAAGTGCACTACACAAAGATATTTCCAAATAAATGGTACTGGAGAAGTACCAACACCCGTGGGCGAAGACAATTCAGCTGCTTACGAAAGTAGGCGTTCATCATAAAAATTATGCAGTGATAAGCAATGGCATTAGATTGAAGCATACAGGCAGGTGCAGTCAGTTATAAATATTATATTATAATTTAGAATGTACAAAATTTATATCATTTAAAGAATTATCTAATCGTTGCCACATGTTCTATTAAAATACTATATTAAGCTAGAACGACGTATAAAAGAAATTAAGCAAACAAAACAAAAAAGAAACAGTTTTTCACAGACGATTGAGTATTTCTCATTCAATTAATTCAGTTCTCATTTCGCGACAAGCCAAAAATACATAAAAACTCAAAATATCTGTATTAAAAATTACGAAGTAATAAACGCTTATTTCCTCGAAAAATTCCAGAAAGGATTATACATGATTTAAATAATAAATGAGGGCGTTATCTTTGTTGTTGCGAAGCTAAGTTTCTCTAGATTGGCAACAAATCTACAATTCTGCTGTTTCAAATGTAAACGAATATGTCCGCCATGTTATTTAAAACTTAACCGCACTTAAACAGCTTTTAAATTGTTGATAATTGTACAAATATTGCTTCCAGAATTACGAAAGGCATAAAAACCTTAACCGGAAGATATGAACAACATAATTCAATAATTTTTAAAGCAGAAAATGTACAATTTACAAACATATAAGGGTAAAGAAACTGAGATCACTGACCCGGGTAATAGAGTGAATATATATAAATATATTTATATACGTTTGGCGCGGCTGATTGAAACCAAAATACGAGGTGCACATGTACATGTTATAGTAGTTGTATATACAAAAATTCAAAGTTCTGAGGCTACTCGTTTTTGAGTTATGCGAGATACGTACGTACGCACGTACGTACATACGTTTGTACAGATGCCACGAAAAATTCTCTTCAGAATTAATTTTGAAGCAGTTTTTAAGTTTTTTTGGAGGAAATTAATTTATTCTGTCTTTTATGAAAATCTTTTATTCTGTCCTTACGTACAGATATCACGCAAAAACATCGTTAAATTGCATTCGAAAGCGGTCAAAGTGGATATTTTCGTTGAAATATGCTGCCTGAAACTTTTCGCGATTAAAATACTTCCTTTTTACTTCGTACAAAGAAGTAAAAATATAACTGTTGCCACAAAAAATCTACATTATAATGAACATATTAAATTATTGTGTATTAACTGATTTCGTACACGTTCCTAAACACAAACAATCCCGTTGTTATTCGACGTATGCACTACGTTATTTACATTTTTGCGGTAAATGCCCATCGACGTGGTGTTCACGTTGCTCGCGGTTTGAGACAAAAGCATCTCGACGTGCTCGGCACGTCTTTTTAGCGCAAGTGTTTAAAGCAGTTTTATAATTTTTTTGGAGGAAAAGAGTATTTTATTCTGTCCTTACGTACAGATATTACGCAAAAACATCGTTAAATTGCATTCGATAGCGGCCAAAATGGATATTTTCGTTGAAATATGACACCCGAACGTTTTCGCGATTACTTTCTTTTACTTTCTTTTTACTTCGTACAAGTACGAAAAAACGTACTTACTTATTTATAGCCAAACAAAGCTTTTAAGCTAAAGAACTCAAGCATGGTCCTTAATTAGGTAGAAATTTGTCCCACATCTAACGCTTAAACACTCATGTCCTTTCCTTAATTTGTTGAGCAATCAACCTCTCCAATTAAGAGCCTTATCTAAACAAAGCTGGAATACTAAGGAACAGGAAGTAAAAAGAGCGGCTTTCTGAAGGTGTTTATGTAAAGTCTAATTAAATATCTCCAACAGCACCCTCTTTTGTTGATAAATTTGGTAAGGCAGAGTTTTAGGAAGTACGTTAATTACACCAATAAAGAGAAATATAATGAAGACTATCCAGACTGTTAATTGCATAACAGTAGATGGCATCGCTTAGGAGTCTGAAATGATTTCGCCATTTCGCGATAGTGTCTCTGCGACTGTTTCTTCGATAAAACGAGTTAGATTTAAAATTCTTTTAATGAAACCGATTCGTCACAATTTAATTTTCATCCCTCTGGTTAATTTCAATTCTTTACCCCTCTTCACTTCATGGAAGAAAGTAATCTTCATTTTAGAAGAGCGAATCTGTTTTGCTTTGGAGCTGAGGTTTTATAGAACTTTATACGAATATCAATAGTATGTACATTGTGTAAAAAAAGACTGCTTTTCGCAAGGAAGTCCGCTTGCTCATTGCCTTAAAGGCTACAACAACTAGTTACCTACTGGAGAGTGATTTGTTGCCACTTTAGAGGAGGGTTGCGCATCCCCCCCCCTCGAAAAAAGGGGGGAACAATTTTATGTCTCCCTTTATACTGGGCCGATTGGCGAAATTTAACTTACGTTTTCCATGTCTAGAAAGTACGAACTAGGATATGTATTAGATTTATATATAACATTATTCTAACCTAGGTATTTGATACAAAATCGGACTTTTTCTGAAATGACATGCCAATTTTTTTGTTTTCCGTATTTCGGTTCTACAACTCAAATTACGCCAAACGGTCAAGTTTTGTAAAAATCGCAGGAGTAATTTTTAAAACGTTGGCTCACAAAATTTTACCTCCTCAATGTTAATTGAATCTGATATATATTTATTAACATATCTTTCTTTCTTAAACTTACTTGAGCCACAAAAAAGCTGCAATCTGAGAAATTGACAGGAGGCAAGAATGGAAGAATGGGATGTTTGTTCTTTCTGAAATGGAGGCGAACGAATCATTTCTTCAATGAAGAAAAGAAAAGAAAAACTAGTTTGCTAGACAATGAGATTTTGCTGGGTTCAATATATGGAGATCCGAAACACCGAATTTTCTTGGATGACGAACAAATTAAAAAGGCAAAGAAAGTCATCTACGAACTTTCATTGAGAATGAAATTATTCTCAGAACAATTGGCGAATTCGAATCAGAACAGTCAAACTGCAGACATTGCAATTGAGTCTCTACCATCCTCTTCCAGGGATGAATTAGATTTTGAGAAATAATTTTGGATAATATTGAAAAGGCTCAGACTACGCGAATGAAAATAAAGAACCAAGATATAAAAATGAAAAAATACAAAGGCAATTTCTACATGGCCTTTCAAGAAATAGGGAAATGTGATTGCGCTTGCAAGAAGACATCTTTTAAAACTTATAAAAATCTATCCTGAAAAGTTAAAAGAAGTAGCTCTAACAGTAATAGCTCCTTCTCCTACTCAGCTCTGAAAGTTATCAAATCGGATTGTATGGTCCTCTAACAAAGAAGATCTTGCCGAAGCTATACTGTTTCTTAGAAATACCTAATGCTAGTTTTTCTATTTCATAATAAATGCTAATTAATATAAATAATTTGCCATGTCATCCATTTTTTTTTCTCTAGCATCAATTACTTCTTTTATATTATTAAAATAAGCTGTAACCCATGTGTATATGTTTACATATCTATATGAGGGAGTCGTAGCCGGTCATTTTCCCTACCGACTCCACAGCCCTGTTTAGAATTTGAAACCGAGTGCCTGACCAATCACACACCATCCATTCTGTTGTCTCCTCAGCACTAACTTCTGAACATCCAGGAATTTTCAAAAGAATGTTTTTTACTTCCTTGTACGAAGTAAAAAAGGAAGTATTGTAATCGCGAATAGTTTCAGGCAGCATATTTCAACGAAAATATTCATTTTGACCCCTATCGAATGCAATTCAACGATGTTTTTGCGTGATATCTGTACGTAAGGACAGAATAAAAGACTCTTTTCCTCCAAAAAATTTATAAAACTTCTTTAAAATAAATTTTGAAGAGAATTTTTCGTGGTGTAAATTTTGAAGAGAATTTTTGTACGAACGTATGTACGTACGTATCTCGCATAACTCAAAAACGAGTATTCTCAGAACGTTGAAATTTTGTATTTAGGACTGCTGTAACATGTAGAAGTGCACCTCGTATTTTGCTTGCAATAGGACGCACCAAAGGTATATAAATATATTTATATATATATCCACTCTGTTACCCGGCTCAGTGATTTCAGTTTCTTTACTCTTATATATTTGTAAATTGTACATTTTTTGCTTTAAAAATGATTGAATTATGTTGTTTTTATCTTAGGATTAAAGTTTTTATGCCCTTAGTAAATCTGTATGCGATATTTTTAGAAATATCAACAATTTTAAAGTTGTTTAAGTGCCGCTAAGCCTTTTTTTATGGCGGCCATTAATTGTTTACATTTGAAACAGCAGGCTAGTGAATTTGTTGCCAATCTAGAGAAACTTAGCTTCGCAACAACAAAGATAACGCCTTCATTTATTATTGCGAATTAAATCATGCTTAATCCTCTCTGGAATTTTTTCGAGGAAATAAGTGTTTAAGATTTACTTCGTAATTTTTAATATAGATATTTTGAATTTTTATTTTTTTTTTGCCTTCTCGCGAAGTGAGAACTGAATTAATTGAATGAGAAATACTCAATCGTCTGTGAAAAACTGTTTCTTTTTTGTTTTGTTTGCTTAATTTCCTTTTTTATACATCATTGTAGCTTTATTATAGTATTTGAATAGAACATGTGGTAACGATTAGATAATTCTATTCCTTAAATGATATAAATTTTGTGCATTATGAGTTGTAATATGAACGAAATATAATACTGTTAAGTGAATCTAGCGCCAGAGTGTCGCTATGGTAAACAAATACTAGAGTGAATTTTAAAGAATGCATTTATTCTATTGTGGTTTATGCGCTGTCGCTAAATAGATTTAATTCAATCCAATAAGTTTAAATGAAATGCAAGAAAAATGCGTATAGTTTAATATTCCGTACAAGGAAGTCATGTGCTGTACACATCAGATTCTTTTTAATTCCTCAAGGGACACGTCATATTCATCTTCTCCTGTCTCTTTCCTCTCTCTTTTTCTTAAATTCCGAAAACGATTCTCATAATCAGCGATTCGGATTAATTGGAGTTGTACTGAATCAGTTAATCATTGAATAGCACAATAATATTTGAAGTTAACCGTTATTTGTCATATCTCAGATAATGTGGTGGCTCCCTGATAAAAAAAAATATTCTAATAACAAAGAACTGGCCATTTTACCCTACAGTACAAGTCCATTAAAAACTGCGACCCTTAAGACAGCTTTAGAACATAAGGATTAATTTTATAGCTCAATTTCAGATAGCTGTAGTTTAACTCCCAAGTGCACTGTAGCCCACTACAATCCACTGTTGGCAGGAAAATGCAACTTTCGGTCGGAAGAACCGCTGTAATCTTTAAATGGCTCATTAAAATCTCATGCCGCTAATGAATAAAGTCGCTTATGCGTGGAAATAAATTGCTATAGGAACTATTTATCTTAAATCGTGGTTTTAACGAAAATTTAAGTCCCGAAACTATTTTATCAAACTTAGAGGAAGGAAACATTCTTTAAGCGCTGTTGATAAGTTATATCAAAATTGGTTTATGCAATTCCAGAAGATTTCGATTAAATATATCAGTGCATAGTTTCGCATCACAAGACTTTTTCCTTAATATAATCAAAAGTTTTGATTTTCGGTTTAAGGAGACTCGTACACCTTAAGACCCATAAGATCTTCGAACATGTGACTGTTGCAAGAACTGGGATTACTTATTTATTTTGAAAGCAATTACTTCCAACTTTTTGCAGCTGACAACATAAAATAGCTGGTTTATGAAATAGTAATCGGAAAATTTTTGTTGCCACAAATATTTTTATAATTTAATCTGCTTTGTGACAAAAGTTTATTGTTATGTTTCCACCTTGCGCGCACAGTTTAAAATTATCTGTTGCATTATTTAATTCCACAGTATATATATAGCTTTTATAACATTTGGAAACTACTGTGAACCAAAAACAAAAACTGAGAATTTCATGTTAAATTTTTATTTTCTTTAGAGTTGAGTTTATAAAATGTATTCTATTAAAAATATCTGTAATGTTTTCGTGCATAAAATTTTTTAATATTAAAATATTCGTCAGATTTTTGGTTCAGTTAAAAAATAGTGCCCATATAAAGAATTCCATCCAATTTCAAGTGTGTACCATCAGCCATTTTTTAAATATCATGCGCGCAAGGTGGAAACACGACGAAATATTTTGTCACGAAGCGGGTTAAATTACAAAACTGTTTGTAGCAACACAAACTTTCTGGTTACTAGCTTCCAAAGCAGCTATATTATGTAGTCAGCTGTAGAAGGTTGGAAGTAATCGCTTTTAAAATAAATAAAATATCCCAATTCTTGCAACAGTCACATATTCGAAGATCATAAGGGATTTAAAGGGTATGAGCCCCCTTAAATCTCGTCGACTTCGACACTTAAGGCATATCTTCTAAACGCCATATAGCGTATACGAATTATAGAATAAAGAAGATATTTTCGCTCTCCTCTTCGCCTGCCTTCGTGGTGTAACGGTAGCATACTCGGAGCATATTGGAGAGGTAGGTATAACTCACGTTTCATGCCTCCTGCTTCAAAAATAATCTAATGGAGCTACAATATAATAAAACAAATTCCAAGTGCCCATATGTGTTCTTCCAAATGCTCATATTTGAGTGCAGGCCTACGTTATTCAAAATTCGATGTCTCTCGGTACCGTTGTTTACATGCATTCAGGCAGATTCTTCATTATTTTATAAGGTATTTCTCCCGCCTTCTTAGCATGTTTTCGTGGTGTAGTGGTTAGCACACTCGGCGCGTATTCGAAAATTAAGTGGTTCCAGTCCCGGCGAAGGCATTGTACATTTTTCATCTCTCTGTTCAAGGGGACTCATACACCTTAAATTCCTCATGATCTTCGAATATGTGACTGTTGCAAGAATTGAGATAATTCATTTATTTTAAAAGCAATTACTTCCAGCGTTTTACAGCTGAGTACATAATATAGCTGCTTTGGAAACTAGTAACCAGAAAGTTTGTGTTGCCACAAATATTTTTGTAAATTAATCCTCTTTGTGACAAAATATTTCGCTATGTTTCCACCTTGCGCGTACGATATTTTAAAAATGGCTAATGGTACATACTTGAAATTCGATGGAATTCTTTATATGGGCACTATTTTCTAACTGAACCAACAATCTAATGAATATTTTAATATTGAAAAATTTTATGGACGAAAACGTTACAAATTTTTTTAATAAAATACATTTTATAAAGTCGACTCCACATAAAATAAAAATTTAACATGAAATTTTCAGAATTTTAAAGTTCACAATAGTTTCCAAATGTTATAAAAGCTATATAATAAATATGTAATTTAAATTATGAAACATAATGTTTTAAACTGTGCGCGCAAGTTGGAAACATGACGAAAAATGTTGTCACAAAGAGGATTAAATTATAAAAATATCTTTGGCAACACAAACTTTCTGATGACTATTTCAGAAAGCAGCTATATTATGTAGTCAGCTGTAAAAAGTTGGTGTGTGTATTGTGTGTATTTAATTATGGCAAAGCACACTAGGGCTATCTGCCTAAGGGGAGGGATGCCTTTCGTGGAGGACTTTCTAAGGGAAACTGGCTCGTATACACGTTACACATGGGTAAAACCACGAAAACGCCCATGCAGCCAGCCCGTTCGCGGGATTCGAACCTCGGACCGAACTACCAGTGTTTAGCGACTTTACCGCTCTGCCGCTGGTGGGCAAAAATTGAATGAGGATTCCATACTTAAACGAGTCTTGTTCGAAATTTGGATTGAACATGGAAACGTATAAGATTGTCTCTGCTTACCCTAACTTGACTGTTTGAGTTATATATTAACCCTTAGTGCTCTGTTGGCTCCGTTACGGAGCCGTCCGTCATTTGTTCCCTAACTCCGTAGGCTCCGCTGCGGAGCCCAATGTTTTTAGCATGATTAGGCTTAAGGTGTGACGGAATCGTCGGCGTTGGCAATGGTTATCTGTAGTTGAAACGTGTTCAGTCTCGCTACTGTTACGATTGAAACATTATTTGACCCATTTTATGGTTAGCAACATGGAGAAAAACAATTATTGTGATGAGAATATAGAGCTGAGTGATAATGAAGATGTGTTTGATTTTTTATTGTTAGAAGGTATTCCGGAAGATAATGTTGATTATAATTCTGACACTTCAAGTACTGGTTCCGAAATTATACTACCAAAGAGACGACGAATGGTAGTTATTGAAAGTGAAAGCGAAGAGTCGCCGGAAAACTTAGATGAATGGCGCGATGTCACGGAAGAATTAGATATTCCGGATAGAATACATTTTAGTGTATCGTCAACGGTCCTTGGACCACAAAAATTCCTACGAATATTGTACAGCAGACACAATATTTCAAATTATTTTTCGCAAACGAACTGGTAAATGAAATTATAAAAGAAAGCAACAATTACGCAGAAAATGTTCTAAAGAATAAATAAATATCTAGTAATTCTATTTGGAAAACGTGGCGTTCGGTGGAAGAGGATGAGTTTTGGGCTTTTGTTGGAGTTATTATCAATACGATACCCCTGGCGAATATGCAGGATTATTGGTCAGTTAAGGAGAACAATCACATCCCTTTCTTTGGTAAAATATTTACAAGAAAGAGATTTATGCAGATATTCTGTATGCTGCATTCCGCTGCGAAAATGTGGAGTTGCTGGTAGACAGTAGTACAAAAACGTGCGGAGCGCTAAGGGTTAAGAGTCCTGCCGAAAGCGCATACTATTACGCATAATGCAACGGTAGTATGTTAGTGTGTCGTTACTCAAACTAAGAGAGCCTTTAAATTTCGCCAAAGTGCAAATGAACGAGATAAGGTATAGTGATAAAATAAGATAAAAATGGCTGGATAGGAGTTAAGCTACTGGCGCCATCTATTGATGAAACCGGATATGAATATCTAGTATTTACAGGATTCCTTGCCAGTGTGGTTTAATTTGCATTGCTCAAACTAAGAGAACCTTGAAATTTTGCATTCACCCTCTGAGCGACCAGGAGTTTCGCTAAGAAGCACAAATTTTCCAAAACTACTATGAGAATAAATTACTTTTTTGATTTTAATGTAAAAACTCTCCTGGTATTTCATACCTGGATTTGTGTACTTTTGATATATTGCCTTAATTCCTTTGACATATTTTAATATGCTCGTATATATACGTTCTTAGAGATATCACAAAAAATATTCTAGGCAGTATATATAGGGCCTTGCCGCTTAGAGGGTTAAACAACATGAGGCATACGTTAGGAAATAAAAACACAAAAGACCACTGTTGGTCCGGAAATCACACTTTCCATTTATCTGCAGCCAAAGTTATTTCAATAAACATCTTCCGTTGGTGAATTTAGATCTTCCAGAGGTGTTTTACACATTCAAAAAAATCTTTCCGTCCTGGTTAACGACCCTAAATTCCAATGCACCTTCAGCCTTTAAGGAAGTTGTGTTTTAGTTTACTTGTTTCATCAACAGATGGCGCCAGTAGCTTAACTTCAACACAATGTGTGTTTGAAAATTAGGAGATACATTTTGTTTAACTCATATATTATTAAACTCTCTATAGTGTGCTGCATTTAAAATTCAAGAGTTCATTGATTCCTCACAATGATGTATATCCAGTTCACATCGTTGTGAACTGGATACACACTCCGGAAAAAGAAGTGTGGTCAGTTCTGTATCTCCCGTTATACCGGGCCGATTGAGGAAATTCAAATTGCGTGTTTCATGTCTCGAAAGCGCCACT
Organism: Stegodyphus dumicola; assembly: GCF_044657685.1. Lineage (NCBI taxonomy): Eukaryota > Metazoa > Arthropoda > Arachnida > Araneae > Eresidae > Stegodyphus > Stegodyphus dumicola. Next base: position 280,377,234 of record NC_140769.1, on the reverse strand, counting down.
TAAGTATATATTAGATTTATATACAGCACCATTCTAACATAGGTATTTTGACACAAAAATCGGACTTCTGAAATGGCAAGCCAATTTTTTTTCCATATTTCGATTCTAATACTCCAATGATGCCAAACTGCCAAGTTTTGTAAAAATCGCACTAGTAGGTTTTAAAGGATTAGATTTCAAAATTTTAGCTCCTCAATGTTCATAGAGTATGATATATATTTATTAGTATCTCTTATTTTTATTAAACTTACTTGATTCATTCATACAGTATTCGAAAGTAAGGCTTAATCAAAAATAATTCGCACATTTTTAATTATTTATTATTAAAATTTGTTTTTTTTTAAATATTTTTATAATTTTTTAGTAAACATTTTGTGTTATAACCCACAAAATTTTTAACTTCATCTTAAAGTAGGTGTATTTTTTGGCACACCTGCAAAAAATTAAATTTTTTTATTCAAAATTTTCTAAGATGTACATGAATTTGTGTATGAAATTTGGCATCTTTTTTTGAGCGATAATATCGCCAAATGAGGTTTACGCTCTTTGTTAAAATTATTTGAAAGTATGAATGATGACTTTTTACCCTGCTCGTATACAACGAAAAAAAAAAAAAAAAAAAAGAAAGAAAAGGAAAACAGGTTGCTATAAATTAAGAATTTCGCAAGGTAAATTACTCCTTGCGGAAACTGCAAAAAATAGACCAAAATAAATTTTTGAATTTCTCCACAAATTTCGCACCAAATTTTTAAAAAATTAATATGTATGCATAATTTGAGTCTTAGAACCGAAATAGGGAAAACAAACTCGCATGTTATTTCAGAAAAAGTTCGATTTTGTGTCGAAATACTTATGTTAGAATGATGCTATATATAAATCTAATATATATCCTAAGTGGCGCTTTCGAGACATGAAACACGCAGTTTGAGTTTAGTCAGTCGACCCAGTAGAATGGGTGATATAAAACTATCCTCCCTTTTTTTCGGGGGGGGGGGAGCGCAGTGTACATACTTTGCTGAGGTATACTTTAGCAGTTAAGAGTAAGAAGGCTGCATGCCAAAAGGTTGGGGTCGGTATGTTTTCGAATCTTCTTTTCTTCCTACGCCCCTGCAGGTTACATTGGTACCTCTTTGATGGTGAAGTGGGAGCTATGTGTATAGTCTAAAGCAATTAATGTCTATTCATTACAAGTTTGCAATGGCAGTCATTTTTCCTGATCCTTACGCAGCCATTCAATCAATTAGCTCTGTTAAACACCCATTAACACCTGAAATTTTGCATGTCAAAAACTCCTCAGAATTCTCTCTAAAGTGGAAACAAATCGCTCTCCAGTAGGTAACTAGTCAATGAGGCCTTTGAGGCAATGAACAAGCGGACTTCCTTGCAGAAAGTGGTGGCAGCTTACTACAACATCCTAACACAGCCATTTCTTATTGGAGGATTAAACTGTTTTTTAAAAGTTTATTTACGTCTACTATCTCACGAGATCTTCAAACTTGCACAGCCTTAAAAATTTAGAGACTGATTAATTCTTCCCTTATTCTTGGTAGTCCAAGTATTGCATTGCATTATTTAATTATGGCAAAGCACACGAGGGCTATCTGCCTAAAGGAAGGGATGTCTTCGTGGAGGACTTTCTAAGGGAAACTAGCTCCTTGGTAGTCCAAGACGCAGTGCAGTTGTGGCTTTCCGTGTATCTACAGGACATGATTGCCTTGCTGCCCATCTGGACCGCATAGGCATTTCGAGCGATACTTTCTGCTCACTCTGTGATTCTGGAGAAGAAATGGACAGGGGCTACTTGCTTCGATGTGGGGCTCTTCCTGTTCTTACAGAGGATTCGAGATACTGGCAGGCAAGAGAGCTCCTTAGGCAATGACTTCGGTCTTTTTGTTCTTAGTTCTACTGTTTTTAACCTCTGTTTGTAAGACTTTAGTTCTTTGTTACTTTCTGCCTAGCCATTGGAAATGAAAAAAGACTTTAGCAGTGATGGCGCTTTATTCTCATAGTAGAAAGGGCATTCAGACATTCATTTCCGAAGCCGTGTGGTACCTTCCGGAAATGGCATCCTCCATGCATAATAACTTCTGTGGCACAGGTTGTTGTTATCTTGCCCATGAAGTTCATGGAAGAATGGTTGCCAGAGCCTCAAGGAGGTTGGACTTTTATTTCCACCCCGATTTTGGAGGAGAGCACCCCAAGGAGAGAATGAACCGAGGGTCTCCCACCCCTCTTCCCTGACACCAGTCCACACGAGAGGACACTCGGCTCGCCATATATTTAGAGTGCAAAAACACTGTATGTCATGACGTGATGACCACGCATGCGCAGTTTAGCCGAACGGCCTGCAACGCCTCTCTCTCATGAGACTTACTAGAGAAGAGTAGTTAGTAGGTAGTAGCGAAGTAACGAAGGAAATGTGTTGTATGTCAGCTTAGATGCAAGAAACGAAGTGATACTTGTGTGTTCATCGTTTATACTTATTATTTTATTTGTGTGTTAATAAAGTTTTGTGCCGTTAAAATGGCTGTTTTATGCAACGCACACAATACGATACGCCTACGGTAGGAAGTAAATACATATCCAGAAGCTACACGCCCAAGAAAAAGAAGGATATGACACTGTACATTTACAAATATGCATGCCTTCTCTGGAATTCGAACCCAAGTCCATCTGTATAATAGTAGGCTTCCCTAACCACTATACCGTCTGGGCCGCCTATGACACAGGTAATGCCAGTAAGAAACTGCATCCTGAACGACTTCGAGCATCACCAACAGCATTTTCTAATCCAAGAACTTCTAATGTGTAGGGAATTCACTTGAACAAAGTCCCAAAACGTCCATTACGCATCGAATGAAGCTTCATCTAACACACAAGATTGACGAACATGATGTTCTTGTCACAATTACCAAACGTGCCAATTACCAAGTGCTTTCGAAATGCTATTATTGCTGCTGAGACGATATAGCGGTTAGGTAGGCGACTGCGATCACAAAGGGACCGAGTTCGAATGCAGAAGAAGGTATGGCTGTAACTATCCGCCCTCTCAATAGAGCACCACAGACGAACTCTTGGCCTGGATATCTAATTGACCTCTCTGCGGAAGTTACGTCTGACTCTGGAGACAATCCAAACGGGATTAACCCCTGCGGCTCCCCTGGCCTTTATTTCAAAGCTTGGGACCAAACACGCCATGACGACAAACGTTCGAAGACACCTGTGCCCAACGCACCACTTCCGGGAACAACAAATATAATCATGTGGATGGTCCATCCTATTATCAGTCCCCATCCAGGGGACCGAATGAAACCAAACCCCCAAGGACAGCCACCAAATCATTCCATGTTGCGACCTCACAGTCAAGGGGCAGGCAAGACAAACACACCAGGCGAGGGACCTCCATCCCAGGTCTCATTATACGGGACCCATTTAGAGTTTGAAATATCCAACGCCCGTGGGACCTCGTTCTCGCGGGCGCAACCCCCGCAGGCCCCGTCCGGCTTTTAGCAAGCATTGGGCAGAACGAAAACGTTGCGAGTTTGATACGCTGTCACCTTGCCTCCGCGCATCACTCCATCTTTAAAACCACATTGTAGAAAGGTGCTCTGTTCGCTTTGTCAGTCCCTGCCACGAGAACTGAATGTAATCAAACCCCCGGGAACTCAGTCGACAAATGTACCATATAGCTCCACAACAGACGAAGGAACAGACACGACAGTACCAGTACGGTCCCTGCCAAGCTTGAACTAACCTGAGTACAATACTCGGGCTCTAGTCCTGTGAAGTCAAATTATATACCCCCGTGGTTGAGACTGCCTAGGTACAGATCCTAACCAGTACTTCCCAGGCATTCGCCTGAGTCAACCCCCGGGGGGAGGGCAGGCAAGACAGTACCAGTTCGGTCCCTGCCAAGCTTAAAACATCCCCGAGTGAACGGAGGTTCTAGTCCTGCGAAGACTGATTATATACCTTCTGGTTGAGACTGCCCCTAAGTACAGATCCTAGCTAATGCTTCCCAGGAATTCTTTGTGTCAACCCCTTCGAGGAAGTCTGTCCTCTCATAGGAAGCAAAGGTAGCCAAGCTGTTAGATGTCTCCACAATAAAGTGACCACCACATCTGACCTTAGTAGTGGCCAAGATGAAATCGGCGGAGAGCCCACCAATCTTGCCCTCATAGTTATGCCAATGCAAAAAGATGTTTCCGCTAATCATTTAGTACGAGAGTCAATGGCACCCTCCAACAGCTATTCACTGGCAACACCTTACGGATTATGGTGACATCCTACCATCAGAAAATAATGGACCGTCAGTAATCCATTATTTTCTGGAAGTTTATAAAGGAAATAGTGTCTTAGAGTCATTAGATTTCTTTCGAAGTATGAAACTTGAAAATGAGCTTTGCCTTCACCGGGATTCGAACACCAGATTTTCCAGATGAGAATGTCATTCCCTCCGAAAATGCTTCATATTACACGACGACGGCATACGGTGAGGAGAAAAAAAATTACTCCGCCTCCCACTTTAAAAGGGCAACTGGAAAGTCTGATACCCAATTCTGGTGCTGACGAATTATCGCATACCACATTTTAGGAGTAGAGCCACTTATAGTATCATGAGGTTTAGGTACAAAACATGAAAAATTAGCAGTGGCTTTGATAAAATTCGAACTCAGGACCTCGCGATTGTTAGCCAGACGGACTTGCAATTACACCACGAAGACGCGTGGTAAGAGGGGAGAAAACATCTTGCAGTTTATCTCGAAAACATTTGGTAATTTTCCTTGTTCTGAAGACGAACTGCCTCTAATCGCCCTGGAAATAGACATAAATGTATTTAAATTTTGCGCCAGTCTAAGGATGATTTAGGTCGCCATTTTGAGAATTTCTTGGTTCCAAGAAGATGGGCCGGTATCTGTAGCCGGCATCCTCGCAGTTCAACAGACAATACGAAAGCACAGATGTCACGAAAAAGTCTCTTCTGAATACATTTTAAATACTTTTTGCAAACCATTTTAGGAAAAAGAATCCTTTAGTCTGTTCTTACGTACAAATGTCTCGTAAAAACATCGTTAAATTTCATTCCATAGCGGTAAAAATGGATATTTTCGTAGAAAATGATAACCGGGATTTTTCGGAATTGCAATACTTATTTTACTTTACACAAGGAAGTTAAAAAAAAAAAAAAAAAAAAAAGAAAAAGAAAAAGAAAAAAGAAAAAAAAAAAAGAGAGAAAATTGCATTTTTAATTTGCTCTTTAAAATTTCACTTCCGTTTTTGCAAATAATAACTTCCGGTTGGTCGTCTCGCCGAAAACCTGGCATAGCTCCACTTCTAACAAACATATCAAGAAAAGAAAAGTTGTTTTTCATAGCTAAGAGTGTGACCTTTAAAAATATGAAAAAAAAAATACAGATTTTTAGCCAAAATCGTGAAGTCGGTTACTTAAATGTCTTCTAGTTTCAGATTTGGAATCTCTCCGACACACAGATCAAAACCAGAGAAATGCTAATGTATTTATTTATTTATTTATTTATTTAAACGGAGGACGTGGGCACCACACTCTCACCATTATGATTAATCGGTTTTGCCCCACGTCCTCCTTTGTCGAGTGAAACCCTCCAATAAAATACTGGAGGGTCACATCAACATCCCTCACCCTTCGTCTCGAATTTATTGTGAAACGATAAAGAATTTATACATGGCCAAACAGTGGGAATCTGTGACATAACACATATATATATTTGATTAACAATATTGGTTAATAACAATAGTTTTGAATACCTAAATATAAAATATTACCTAAATATACAGAGGCTGTTCGCCCATCATTTAGACGATTTTTGTAAGCGGTAATAAAAATTCGTTTGCTGAAAAAGAAGTAATTGCAATTGTACTATGTTTTCAAAAGTCAAAATTATCGTCTGTGGCTTGAAAGTTTTGTTTTTATTCAAAATGGCGAATTTAACAGAGCAGTGGTTCGGAGGCTACATTGACGCTCTTTCCGAAGAGAAATATGCATACTCCGTTATCCAAAAACGATGTGAGAGTCATGGTTTTTGTGATACCTAAAGCGTCGATAGGTAATATCATAAACAAGAAAGGAAATAAACGTCCAATTAGAGCCACAAGTGGAACAAAAGTTCCAAATAAGTATCCAAGGAAAAAACGGACATCTTCGACTATTGCAAAGGTACGTTGTTTAATGTTAAAAGAACATCCCCCTAGTCAAAGGACAGTCGCAAAATCATTAAAATGCTCGGTGTCCACTGTAAAAAAAATGATAAACGTTGATTTAAATCTTAAGAAATCGAAAACACGCAATGTGCATCGTCTTCTTCCAAAGCATATCGCTCAACGCAGGACACGCTGCAGAATTCTATATGAGAAACACTTATCCAAAGAAAAATGGAAAACGATTGTGACAATAGATGAAGCATGGGTGTATTTAAATGATTGTAACAAAAAAAATCCCACTTATTATAATAAAAGGGGAGAAAAAAATTTAAGTACATGGTTCAAAGAATCGAAAGAACGTTTTTCTAAGAGATTCATGATTGTTGCTGGTTTTTCTTATAATGGCAAGTTAAAAGTAAAGAGAGTGCAAAAAAATGTCAAGATTGACTCCAAATACTATCAGGAACATATTTTATCGCCATTCTTTCTGAGTGAAATATCATCCCTTTACCCACAGTGCCATCCATCTGTGACACTCCATCAGGACAAAGCTAGCAGTCACACATCAAAAGCCATTGTGAATTTTCTAAGAGAAATGGAACAAAAAATTGGTATCAAAGCCATACCCTTCACTGATATCCCTACTAAACCGCCCGATGTGTCACCTATGGAGTTTTGTGCTTTCGGACTTTTAAAAACTGCATTATCCAAACGTTGTCTCAAAACCCTACCAGGACTCTGGAAAGCTGTTCGGGATGAATGGGATAGAATACCTCTCCTGCCACTTCAAAAGGCATTATTATCCTAGAAATTGCGGTGTCGAAAGATAGTTCAGAATAAGGGATGTCAAATAGAACATTTAAAACACAAGAATGTTATGCAATTTAGTTTTGTAAATACAATATACATCTTTTAACAAATGTGTGAACAGCCTCTGTAAAATTGAATTACTTTGAATACCTAAATGGAAAATTTTGAATACCTAATATGTAATAAATAAAATCTTATATGTAATAAATATAATCTATAAAATATAAATACGCTTCCTCACAATCTTTTGTTTTCCTGCATATAAAATCCTGTTAAAATCTCATTTTTCCTATTTATTACAGTCTCAAATATTTATATTATTTGAGATATTATTTCTTACTCTTTCACAATAGTCATTATTTTCAATAATCTTTGAATCCTTTTATGTAGCATGGCATAAATCTGTACCCAATTTAGTTAAAATATCCATTGCCTTTATGATTTTCCTTATGGATGTGTTTATGCTTTACTAAGAATTTTTTAAAAGCCTGAATATTTGTAGATGGCATTCTAATATGGAAATCCTTAATAACCCAGCAGTTTGTTATATAATGGTCAGGTGATCCTATTTGTCCACAAGTACAGATATTTGTATTTGTTATTTTAAATCTTTCAAAGTATTCAGGAAAGGGTCCATATCCTATGATATACCGGACTATTTGGGGATTTGCAACGAGTTATTTTAAATCAAATTTTGAAAATATTCTAATGTGCTTTTGCCTGTATCACTATTACTCCATTCATGTTGCCATTTAGAAAGTACAGTTCCGTATGCCATTTGGAAAGAGTCCCCAAGATGACCCAGAGTCCCCAATACTAATGAAAAGTCCCCAAGATATTAAGTGAATGTATAATATTTTACATTTTCACAAAATCTTGTAGCGAAGTTAAAATTTAGGCGCAATGTAAGTACAAAACGCGCCGAAAGAATTCCAGAGCAACCAGTTCACATCATTATTTTCTTACTCGTGTCAAAACTACGCCATGCAAATCTAATCCTCTTCTAAAAGAAGACTCAGAAATATCTAGCTTTACTAGAATTTATTTTGAGCTGAATTAAATTCTTCCATTGCTCTTTTATATAAGTTTGGCCAAACTATACAAGCTATTAAACATTGGAAGTTGTACAATTAGCCGAAATGAAAGCAAGAGCTTTTCAAAATGTTACAAAATCTGTTTATAAGACTCATAGCCAATTGCCAGTCTTTTGCATTTACTATGCTTAAGTAGTAAAAAATAAACCCAGAAGAAATAAAATCTGTTTATAAGACTCATAGCCAATTGCCAGTCTTTTGCATTTACTATGCTTAAGTAGTAAAAAATAAACACAGAAGAAATAAAATCTGTTTATAAGACTCATAGCCAATTGCCAGTCTTTTGCATATACTATGCTTAAGTAGTAAATAAATAAACCCAGAAGAAATAAAATTTGTTTATAAGACTCATAGCCAATTGCCAGTCTTTTGCATATACTATGCTTAAATAGTAAATAAATAAACCCAGAAGAAATAAAATTTGTTTATAAGACTCATAGCCAATTGCCAGTCTTTTGCATTTACTATGCTTAAATAGTAAATAAATAAACCCAGAAGAAATAAAATAATAAATAGACCCAAGAGGTCTATTTATTTTGTTTCGGCATTTTGCGTCGGTTCAGTTTTCAAATTGTTGCTACCAAAAGTTACAGCCTTACATCATACACTCAAACGTCTTTAATCCGGACTCGTCGGGACTTCGATGATTCCGGATTATCAGTTTTTCCGGATAAAGGCATGAAGAAAGTCACAGAGAGGTGATTTCTTTCTCTAACCATTCCGAAATCAGTTTATCAATTTCATGCCTTGTAGATCCTTTGGCAGCTCAAGAACTGGAAACTCTTTTTGACATAATCGAAAGTTCAATCTTACTTTTTATAAAATTGCTGCAAAAAATAATAATGCAAATACTGCAAAAAATAATAAGCCGGATCCATTTCGAAGATTAAGGAACAAGGGAATCTGCACTATTAACAGAAATAGATAATTAGATAATTTTAGATTAGCTTATACCGTCCGTTATACATTAAACGCGCATGCCTAAAGGTATTATGCACTTGCGTTAACGCATTATGCGTTGACGCATGGGCAGAAAGTTTGTAGCTTTGAGGTCCGGGTTATAGATCATTCCGGATTGTGGACGTCCGGATTAAAGACTTTTGACTGTACTTAAAGAAATTAAACAATGAAGTATCTGCATAAATGTATCTAAGTTTCTAGCCCTGTGAAAAAACAACGGCACCCATAGCCATCCAATTTTGAATAACGTAATCTTCTACCGAATACTGGCATGTGGAATCCGGAATTTGTTTTATTACAGTACAAGGTGTTTCTCCCGCCTTCTTAGCGTGCCTTCGTGGTGTAGTGGTTCTGCACGCTGGGCCGGTATTCCAGAGGTCCGTGGTTCCATTCCCGGCGAAGGAAATGCTAATTTTTCATCTTGCCTGCTTCCAAAAATACCTAACGTCTCTACAGGTGACAAGTGACGGAGGACGGGGACGCCTGGCGTAAAACATAGATAAACAGGCATATGTCCCACGTCCTCCACTATCTCGAAGAAACAACTCGCTAGAGCCCCGTGAGGCTGCACCGGGAGCATATTTCACAAGTGCACATCTGTATAGCCACCGAGGGTGTGGCTTCTAGAATGGACCAATGGGCATCGAGTAATATTTCTGTCATGTCACATGAACTTTCGTGGCGTGCTTTAAGATTTAAGCAAATTGGTTGAAAATATTTTGCCACACAATTTTCTGTACAAAATAATTAAAGCATCGTCGATTTCTTCTGAAAATTTTCATTGCGAACTTAAACCAAATATAAGCGAATGTGAAGATTTCACTACCTGATTGAAAGAATTTAAAATAAATACAAACATATTTTGGATACTCCGCAAAAATATACATGTGAAATATTATTTAATAAGTGGTAAATAATAAGAAGAAAGAAATATGTGAGAAACATTTGAACCCAAATATTATCTTTACATAAAACTATGCATATGAGAAAAATATTTACACCAATTATATATGTATAAAGAAGTCAGCACTTTTTATTGCAGTCTATATGAAAAAAAATATTAAAAAAAAACTATACACTTAAATTTTTTTAATCCACAGGTTTTAAGTAAATGCATAATATTCGAGGCTAATTATAGCCATTTTCTCAATGTAAAGAGCGATAATATGCCATGAACATCAATCAAATATTAATGCGTGATAAAAATCGCGAAAGTGAAATGTCGGCGATTAATTAAACTCATGAAAATAAAGCACTACCAGATTTTCTTCTACTATGCCATACATTTTTTACCGCGAAACAAATGCAAATTAAAACGTAAATGACATACGCTCACATGCCTGAAGATTTAGCGTCACAAGAGCAACAGAAGCTCATTGGTCCATTTTCGAAACTCCTCCCTCAGTGGCTACGCTGATGTGCACTTGTGAAATATGCGCACCGGGAGTTTACATGGCCAGATGGCTTACATGGCTAGATGTCAAGTAGATTTTACATGGGACGTTGTTTATAAAACAAAGTAACTCAAAAAGAATATAAAGGATAGCAAAAAAACACTAAAACACATATAAGCTGAAACACATATATTTACAAAATTAAACATAAAAGCATAAAAACACACTCATAATTACGTAACAAAGACATAAAAACTCACACGAGAACGCATAACATGACACGTAGAATACATACGGAAACACACAGAACACATAAATGCAAATACTGCAGACATAAGAAACATATGAGACATAGTAAGGTGTGCGTAAAGCAAAAGCGCTATGCGGAAATATGCCCAATACCCGTTATACATAATATACATACTTTCATTAGAGGCATCTGTTGCATGATTTACATGTTTCGTTGCATACACTACGCTGGTGCATTGTACGGATATTATGCATTTCGATCTGGGATAATTACAGTTATACTATTCTGGAAGGATTCATGGTTACATTAGAGACATACAATACATTGGATATAATGTCTCTACAGTAGCGCCCCAACTAAAAGGATGGTGGATGATGATTCTTCCCAACCAGGATTTGGCGATTGGGTCCCCTAAAAACCTCAGTCGCTCTTTAAAAGAGGGAGTATACCTATAAGGTACTTCTCCAACCTTCTTGGCGTGCCTTCATGGTTATGGTGTCTGCACACTAGGCCGGTAATTCAGAGGTCCGCGGTTCGATTTAAGGCAAAAGCTTTGTTAATTTTTCATTTTTCCTGCTTCTAAAAAAATACCTAATGTCTCTACAATCGATTTCGTATTTTGTAGCACATTAACAAATTTTTGATTAACAAACTCAGCGATTTCAAAGCGAGGCGTGGCAACATTGTACGAAAAAAAAAATATCTCCGCCGCGCGAGACTGTGTATCGGAAATTCTAAAGATACGCTCATTTTAAAAGTACTTTGGAATATTGCTGTTGAATTGAATTTTTACGATCTAAGTGCGAAGAACATGATATTTAATAAGGTAACACACAAACCTTAAAAAAACGCCCCTTTAGGCGTGATTAAAATCTGAAAGCTTTCAAATTGTTCTTTTTATTTTATCCTATATTTTTTATCCCTTGTGCTTCATTAGATGAAATTTTGATGATAATGGATAAGAATATAACGAAGCACATAACTCTTTGAAGGGCGGTGGTCACCTACAGTAACCACCTTTTCTATTGAACATCTTACTCACTCGTGTGAGTGGGTTTCAAGGCTGACCGTTTCTGAAGTTCCCTTATAGCTCACTAGATGACAATCAAGAAGCGTAAGCCAGTAGTTGATGCAGCAATTCGTCTTCAAGAAAATAAGCATCAGCCATCGAAGACAACATCACGATGATGTGCACTCTGCAGCACAAGAAAAAGCCTGTAAGAACAGTGTGGGAGTGCAGCACATTCAAAACTGCACTCTGCTTGAAAACGAAAAACTGTTTCCATGAATACCATAAAGACTGATTTGTAGGGATGTATTCTGTGGGTGGTGGTCACTGAAGGGGTCTCTTTTTTTTTTTTTTTTTTTTTTTTTTTTTTTTCACGCATCTTGCATAAAATATCTGTAATTGTCGCAAATGATTTCATTGTAACAGTAAATTCACTGTAACAGTTAGAGCCAATCAAGGAGCTAAGAGGTTATCACATCTGGCGACACTCCCTGCTGGCTTTGTTCCTGAAGAACTATTGTTTTCGTTTTGCGATTTAGCGTTGAATCACTTTAAATGTCTGTTTCACTTTTCAAACTGTTGCCACCCAATGTTAAATTCCTGCATTATATTTGAAGAAATTAAATAATGAAAAATCTGCATCAATGTATGTATATTTCTCGCATGGTGATAAAACAACGGTACATAGAGCCATCGAATTTTGAATGACGTCATCCTCCTACAAATATGGGCATGAGGAAGCGCAAAATTTGAAATTCGGAATTTGTTTTATTATCGATTTCATATTTTGTAAATCTTTAACGAATTTTTGAGTAACAAACTCAAGGATTTCAAAGCGAACCATGGCAACTCTCTACGCATGGGAAGGAACCATTTTATCTCCAGCGCGAGGAACTGTGTATCGGAAATTCTAAAGCTTATTTTAAAATTATTTTGAGACATTGCTATTGAATTAAATTTCATGGCTTAAGTGCAAAGAACATGATATTCAATAAATAAAGATAACACACAAAAAATACCCTTTCGGACGTAATTTAAAATCTGAAACCTTTCAGATTTTTAAGAATTTTGAATGAAATGTTTTTTTCGCTGTGTACGTCATTTCGAGCTCCTATGCACTGCCATGTTCAATAATGGTTTTAGAATATATTTATTAACTATTTATTGTCAATGTGAAATTTTTTATACGGTGAGGGCTACTTGAATGTCGATCCCCATTTGGGGCAAATGGCAGATTCCATTTATATTTGAATTTCCAGTTTCTATGTCTATCTAGACACCAAGAAATAAATGTAAATCGAAAGAAAAAATTTGGCTGTTAATGGGTTAATATCCAATGCAAAAATTCGCATTATATTATTCTGTTACTGCAGGTGAAAAATTTAGACTGCCTGAGAATACTTCTAAAATCCACAACACTTTTTACCTTCTTTCTGGAAATTGTTTTCCAAACGAAACTCGCTATGTAATTATTTGAAAAATTTCTTTCTGCAAGGTTGCTGCTTCCGTTTGTAAATAGGAATCCATTATTTACATGGCTTTTTCGCGCTCTGTAACCAGTTGCTTTAGTTACCAGCGCCCAAACATAAAGCAAAGTCAAACAAGGCCATTTGGAACCTCCACTAACAACGACGCTTTCGCAGTTAAAACAAAAGCACCGACGCAGAATTGATTTCAAAGTTTTCTTCGCTCGAGATAATCTGCAGAATAATCTCTCTCCTTTTTTTCGAGTAGAATTATCTAATTTATTTTCCGCTTAGTATCGTACCCCATTTTCTCCTCTTGAATATTACTGTCTATGCAAAGCGAAATAATCTAATGGTAGTACGGTCATTTTAACTCAATACATTCCGTAATTTATTATCTTAAATTATTTCGTTAGTTAAGGGAACTCGTACATCTTAAAACCCATAAGATTTTCGAATATGTGACTGTTGCAAGCATTGGGATAACTTATTTATTTTAAAAGCAATTACTTCGAACGTTTTACAGATGACTACATAATATAGCTGTTTTCTGAAATAGTGATCAGAAAGTTTGTGTTGCCACAAATATTTTTATAATTTAATCCGCTTTGTAACAAAAGTTTTCGTCCTGTTTCCACCTTGCGCGCACAGTTTAAAGCATTCTGTTGCATAATTTAATTCCATATTTAATATATAGCTTTTTTAACATTTGGAAACTACTGTGAACCAAAAAATTCTAAGAATTTCATGTTGAATTTTTATTTTGTTTATAAAATCGACTCGAGTTTATAAAATGTATTTTATTAAAAAAATCTGTAACGTTTTCGTCCATAAAATATTTTAATATTACTCTTCAGATTTTAGGTTCAGTTAAAAGATAGGGCTCATATAAAGAATTCCATCTAATTTCAAGTATATACCATTAGCTATTTTTAAAATATCGTGCGCGCAAGTTGGAAACGTGACGAAAAATTTTGTCACAAAGCGGATTAAATTACAAAAATATTTGTGGCAACACAAATTTTCTGATCACTATTTCAGAAAGCAGCTATATTATGTAATCAGCTCTAAAAAGTTGGAAGTAATTGCATTTAAAATAAATAAGTTATCCTAATTCTTGCAACAGTCACATATTCGAAGGGTGTTAAGAGGTCTAAGGTGTATGAGCCCCCTTACGAAATTCAACAGTGGAACATGAATTAGAAATTTGATAACTGGTCAAACGCGATTTTTAATTGATGTTGCCAACCCGTTCGCCTCTCAGTGTTGTCAGAAAATTGTGAACTAAAGTAGAAAAAGAAGACTAAAATAAATCTGAAATTTTTCAGATTTTAAATTACGTCCAAAGGTGCTTTTTCTTACATTTTATGGGTTATCTTTATTTATTAAATATCATGTTCTTTGCACTTAAAATATAAAACTCAGTTCAAGGGCAATATCGCAAAATAATTTTAAATTGAGCCTAACTTTAGAATTTCTGATACACAGTCTCACGCGCAGGAGATAAAAATGTTTTTTATGTACAACGTTGCCATGGCTTGCTCTGAAATCGTTGAGTTTGTTACTCAAAAATTCGTTAAAGTTTTACAAAATATGAAATCGATAATAAAACAAATTCCAAATTTGGGCTTCCACATGCCCATATTCGTAAGAGGATTACGTCATTCAAAATTAGATGGCTCTAAGTACCGTTGTTTTTTTACAATGCTAGACACGTACCTACAGTGGCTCCCAAAAGTGTTCGTACACTTATGATTTTCATTGAAACGGGGCTCTATCCATTAATTAAAACCAAACTTTCTGAATGAGATTTTATTAATAAGATTTATAATCTATTCCTAACAAAATTACATGAAATATTTTTTAAATATACCCAAACTTTATTTTTAAGAATTTAATAATCAAAAAATAGCAAACATATTATCTCGCAAAAGTCTTCGTACACTTCAAAAAAATCTTGACGTATTAGTAAATATTTTCATTTTTCGTTAAATTAATATTTGCTACGATATCCTTTAGCATCCACAACAGCTTTTAAACGTCTGAGAATAGATTTTACTATTTTTTTTTTTAATTTCTGTATCAATGTTCATCCATTCTTCCATCATGCCTGTTTTTGAGTTCGCTTTTCGTTTTCATATCGTGTTTTAGTACTCTAACCTCCAGTTCTTTCCAAATGTGCTCTATGCGGGGTTTAAATCTGGGGACTGAGGTGGTGTTTTCAAAACCTGTGGACAATTATAGAGACACCACAGGCGAACGTTGAGAGATGTATGCTTAGGATCCTTATCATGATTAAAAATAAAGTTGTTTCCAATACCCAAATTTTGGGCTGATAATTTTAAATTGTCTCTTAAAATATTTAAATAAAGACAATGATTCATCATGCCATCAATAAATACCAAATTACCTAGTCATGATGTTGACGTGCACCCCCACACAAGAACACCTCCACCGCCATCCTTAACTGTTCCAACTAAGCTCTTAAAATGAAGTTCCTCCTTTATTCTTCTCCATACAGTTATTCGACCATCGGAACCAAAAATGTAAAATTTGCTTTCGTCAGCAAATAGGACATTATTCCAGTACGTTTCAGGTGTATTTATCATTGATTTTGCGAATGAAAGCCTAAGCTATCTGGTTTTCTCAATAACAAAAATTTTTTTACGGGCAGAACGCCCATGTGATCCAGCTTCTCTGAGAACTCGTCAAACAGTTTCAGGTGAAACTGAAGTAGAAAGCCTTGCATTAAATTCTGCAGAAACTTTTACAGCACTCAAAATGCGGGTTTTTCATAAATTTTCTAGTAATAAATCTCTCATCACGTTTAGCTAACTTTCTCGGTCGACCTTTTCTTACCTTGTTTTCAATCAGATTTTCTTCTTTAAAGTGTTTTACCACATACTGCACTGTAGAATGGGATAAATTAACTAATTTAGCGATATTTCGAATTGATTTACCACTACTATGGCGAAAAATTATCAATTTTCGAATGCTGTTTATACAGTGTCTCACAAAAGTGATAGGACACTTGTGCTTTACGAAAGGAAACTGTAGTAAAATAAATTAAAAAAACATGAAAACATTTTTTGTGGGTGTGTTTCATACTTAAATTTAGTAACAATTATTACATAACATACATTTTCTCAAAATATTAAAATAGTAATTTAATAAAAATACAGTTGTTTAGAACAGAGCAAAAAATGGCTCACATAAGTGATGGGACACTTACTTTTCCATCAAATATTTATCAATGTTTTAATATTTTTTTGGATTTCCTTTTACTTTTAAAACGTGATTTAATCTTCTTGGGATGGATTCGACTAATTTTTTTGTGATTTCTGGAGTGATTTTACCCCATTCTTCTTGAAGCACCGATTTTAATTGTTTTGAAGAAATGGTGTGTTTGCGAATTCTTGATTCCAATTCTTGCCAAATATTCTCTATGGGATTTAATTGTGGAGATTGTGGGGGTGTTTTTATTATTTCAGGACAGTTATACAGCAGCCAGAGTCTAACGTTCAAAGCACTGTGCTTGGGGTCATTGTCCTGGTAGAATTTAAAATCGTTATGAAGGAACAATTTTCGTGCTGAAGATATCAAATTTTAATTTAAAATGTGAATATACTTGTACTGATCCATTATACTGTCAATAAAAACAAGATAACGAACTCCAGCGGATGACATACACCCCCATACCATAACTCCTCCTCCACCATGTTTTACTGTTGGCACCAAGTTCTGTTTGCGAAATTCGTTCCTGGGTTTTCTCTACACCAAGATTCTACCGTCAGATCCAAATATATTAAATTTACTCTCATCAGCAAATATGACTTCATTCCAGTAATCAGAGTTCTTATTTATGTTGTATTTTGGGAAAGCCAGTCTGAGTTTGTATTCTTTTCACTTACGAAGAATTTTTTCCTGGCTGCTCTACCGTGATATCCAGCAGATCGAATTACTCTTCTAATAGTCTCAGGATTGACAATTACTCCGTATAATGCTTGTAAATCAGCAACAACTTTAGGAGCACTCATTCTTGAATTTTTTTTAATATTTTGAACAATAATTCGCTTTATTCCATTGGATAGCTTTGATGGTCGGCCAGGTCTTCTTTTTTCCTGAATCATATGATTCTTTTTATATCGTTTAATGATATTGAAAACTGTTGAATGACCCAGGTTAACTGTTTCAGCAGTTTCTCTAATAGATTTTCCACGTTCAGTATGCAAATTAATAACCAATTTTCGAATTTCAGGCAAAGTTTCTTTTCGTTTAGCATTCATGGCTGCACAGAGCTAAAAAACACAAAAATTCCAAAACAAACTGGAGAGAAATACTGCAGACGATTTTATAAATTATTGCCAATTGCTTTTGAGTAAAAATAAAAACCCAAAAAAATATTTTTATTGTAGTACGTAATAGTATCTAATGGTGTCCCATAACTTATGTGAGCCATTTTTTGCTCCTTTCCAAACAATTGTATTTTTATTAAATTACTATTTTAATATTTTGAGAAAATGTATTTTATGTAATAATTGTTACTAAATTTAAGTATGAAACACACCCACAAAAAATTTTTACATGTTTTATAATTTATTTTATTACTGTTTCTTTTTGTAAAGCACAAGTGTCCCATCACTTTTGTGAGACACTGTAATTTCTTTAAGATTGCTACCCATTTTTTAAATAATAAATAGAGTATTATGAAGTAAACAATAAAAAATTCGAGCAAACGACTTTTTAAATGCCACCACAATGCAAAAATTAAAGAAAGCGGCAAACGATAATTCTAATTTTGATTTTATTCAAAAATATTTCAGTGTGCGAAGACTTTTGTGAGATAAAATGTTTGTCATTTTTTATTATTAATTTCTTAAAAATAAAGTTTTGGTATATTTTAAAATATTTCATGTAATTTTGTTACGAATGGATTATAGATCTTATTATTAAAATCTCATTCAGAAAGTTTAATTTTAATTAATGGATAGAGTCCTATTTCAATGAAAAATCATAAGTGTACGAACACTTTTGGGAGCCACTGTACATTTATGTAGATTCTTCATAATTTAATGGCCCACCAGCGGCCGAGCGGTAAAGTCGCTGAACACTGGTAGTTCGGTCCGAGGTTCGAATCCCGCGAACGGGCTGGCTGCATGGGCGTTTTCGTGGTTTTCCCCATGTGTAATGTGTATACGAGCCAGTTTCCCTTAGAAAGTCCTCTACGAAGGTATCCCTCCTCTTAGGCAGATAGCCCTCGAGGCTTTGCCATAATCACACACACACACTTCATAATTTAATTTCTTCAAATATAATACAGGGCGATAACATTGTGTGGCCACAGTTTGAAAAGCGGAAAGCAAATTGAGAGCGATTCGACGCAAAATCGCAAAAACGAAAACAATAGTTCATCGGAGACAAACCCCTTTGGACTAAAAATAAGTGATAGACGATAATTTTATTTATAACATTTTAGTGCAATCAATTTTTGAAGGGTTAATTATGCCTCCTAACATTTTAAATTTTAGAAAAAAAAATAAGTCAGTATTAAAAATGAAGAAGTTTAGTTTTATTCAAAATTACATCGAGATGATATGAAAAAACTACCAGGCTTTATATTCGATTTCAATTCCGGATTACAGCGCTTTTCTGCAAATTCTTAAATTTTGCGAACACTTTTGGAAGACATTGTACTTCGATGACTTTTGAGTATTCCGACGTTACTAACCTACGAATACGATAAAAAATGTAATTCTATTAAACCACATCTATATTCCTTAACTGAAAACGACACAACTTCCTTTAAACATACGTAACGAAGTCATTATTCGTTAACGCTTTCCAACCGGCAGACTCAACGTATACACTGTTTGTGTCGAATTAAAACTTGAACAGTTTTTTGCGAAACTATTTCGAAGAATATAAACAAAAGAAACTATTTTAACTAATGTCAGTTAAGAATTTAGACTAAGTCATTCTTATTCACATCTGTTTCTAATAGATTCAGTAGCCATTTTGGCTTCTGAGTGTCATTACGACGAAATGTTGCAGCAGTTTTGAAGAATTTACTGTTGTTCATATTTCATATAACCAAAATATTTTTACATCGCGTTCAGAAACGATATTAATGCGACAGCAGGCGGCGCTGTCGACGAATCGTTTCTCTCTATTCAATCCATTTTTGTTCCTAGCTCATTTCGATTTTTAATAAAATTTCTGCCTAAGTTCTTTAAACTACATGTTCGAAATATGTACAGCTGTGTCTACACTCTTTATATATTTACAAATTTCTGTATCAAATGCATTTGTGTTATTCAGTAAATTCCCATTAGCGATTTATTACTCTCGTTATATTTCACCAATAAATTTGTACAGTGTTTCACAAAAGTGATGGGACACTTGTGCTTTACAAAAAGAAACAGTAATAAAATAAATTAAAAAAACATGTAAAACTTTTGTGTGGGTGTGTTTCATACTTAAATTTAGTAACAATTATTACATAAAATACATTTTCTCAAAATATTAAAATAGTAATTTAATAAAAATACAATTGTTTGGAAAGGAGCAAAAAATGGCTCACA
Organism: Stegodyphus dumicola; assembly: GCF_044657685.1. NCBI lineage: Eukaryota > Metazoa > Arthropoda > Arachnida > Araneae > Eresidae > Stegodyphus > Stegodyphus dumicola. The sequence goes on along the minus strand of NC_140769.1, from coordinate 280,357,493 downwards.
TAAGTGATGGGACACCATTAGATACTACTACGTACTACAATAAAAATATTTTTTTTTTGTTTTTATTTTTACTCAAAAGCAATTGGCAATAATTTATAAAATCATCTGCAGTATTTCTCTCCAGTTTGTTTTGGAATTTTTGTGTTTTTTAGCTCTGTGCATCCATGAATGCTAAACGAAAAGAAACTTTGCCTGAAATTCGAAAATTAGTTATTAATTTGCATACTGAACGTGGAAAATCTATTAGAGAAACTGCTGAAACAGTTAACCTGGGTCATTCAACAGTTTTCAATATCATTAAACGATATAAAAAGAATCATATGATTCAGGATTAAAGAAGACCTGGCCGACCATCAAAGCTATCCAATGGAATAAAGCAAATTATTGTTCGAAATATTAAAAAAAAAATCCAAGAACGAGTGCTCCTAAAGTTGCTACTGATTTACAAGCATTATACGGAGTAATTGTTAATCCTGAGACTATTAGAAGAGTAATTCGATCTGCTGGATATCACGGTAGAGCAGCCAGGAAAAAATTCTTCGTAAGTGAAAAGAATACAAACTCAGACTGGCTTTCGCAAAATACAACATAAATAAGAACTCTGATTACTGGAATGAAGATATATTTGCTGATGAGAGTAAATTTAATATATTTCGTTCTGACGGTAGAATCTTGGTGTAGAGAAAACCCAGGAAAGAATTTCGCAAACAGAACTTGGTGCCAACAGTAAAACATGGTGGAGGAGGAGTTATGGTATGGGGGTGTATGTCGTCCGCTGGAGTTCGTTATCTTGTTTTTATTGACAGTATAATGGATCAGTCAAGTATATTTACCTTTTAAATCAAAATTTGAAATCTTCAGCACGAAAATTGTTCCTTCATAACGATTTTAAATTTTACCAGGACAATGACCCCAAGCACACTGCTTTGAACGTTAGACTCTGGCTGCTGTATAACTATCCTGAAATAATAAAAACACCACCACATACTCCAGACTCAAATCCCATAGAGAATATTTGGCAAGAATTGGAATTAGGAATTCGCAAACACACCATTTCTTCAAAACAACAATTAAAATCATTGCTTCTAGAAGAATGGGGTAAAATCACTCCAGAAATCACAAAAAAATTAGTCGAATCCATCCCAAGAAGATTAAATCACGTTTTAAAAGTAAAAGGAAATCCAACAAAATATTAAAACATTTTAAGAAGGAAAATTTTTGGATAAATATTTGATGGAAAAGTAAGTGTCCCATCACTTATATGAGCCATTTTTTGCTCCGTTCTAAACAACTGTATTTTTATTAATTTACTATTTTAATATTTTGAGAAAATGTATGTTATGTAATAATTGTTACTAAATTTATGTATGAAACACACCCACAAAAAATGTTTTCATGTTTTTTTAATTTATTTTACTACAGTTTCCTTTCGTAAAGCACAAGTGTCCCATCATGTGTGTCATTCCTGTGAGACACTGTATGTTCATTTCAATGCTTTTCATAAAGGAAAAAACAGAATATGAGTACCTTTTTTTAGAAATTACTTCTTTTTTCTGTAGTTCAAAATTGTTATTTCTAAGCTGTTAATATCGTCTGCTCTGCGCGGCATATTACGCTTATCTCGATGGATACAATTCTTTCTTTCAACAGAATAGAGTTCTACCAAACGAATCTTACTAGTAGAGTTAAATTATTAACAGATAAAATTCAAAAATTTTGATACTCGTAAACTGATATAAAAGGTAGTTAATTGCGTCATGTACAGGGGAAGAATAGGGTGGATTATATAAATTTGCTCATTTTTATTATTGTGATTTATTTATCAGAATAAAGGAATTATGTTTCGATTACTTCTTTATCAACTGTGTAGAAGTAATTAAGTTTCTAACAGTTCTTTCAATTTTTACTTCTTTTTACGACGTAAGAGAAGTTCTATAATTTCGAAAAATCCCGAGTACCATATGTCAAAGAAAATATCCATTTTGACGGCTATCGAATCCAATTTAACGACGATTTTGTTCGACATTTGTACGTAAGGACAGAATAAAGGACTCTTTTCCCCCAAACGGAGTTACAAAACTGATTTAAAATGAATTCAGAAGAGATGTTTTTGATGAGCAATGACATTTTTCCGATAGTGTACAATGAAAAGAAAGAAAGGATAATAGGTTGCTACAAATTAAAAAGTTTGCCAAGTGAATCACTCTTGGCGCAAACTGAAAAAAAATGCGCAAAGATAAATTTTTGCAATTTTTCATAAAATTCCCACCAATAATTACAAAATTGAATATCTAGGTATAATTTTTAAGATTTAGAATCGAAATATGAAAAAACATTGGTATATTATTTCGGAAAAAGTCCGATTCTGAGACAAAATACCTATGCTAGAACAATACATTATATAAATCTTAGACTATATACTATAGTCTAAGTCGTGCTTTCGAGGCATGGAAAATGTAGGTTAAATTTCTACAACTGGTCCAAAACAACAGGCGATAGAGAACTGTCCCACTTTTTTGGTGCAAGGTATGCATGTCTTCTTCTACTATAAATACGTATTCATATGAGATTTCATTAACGTTTCAGAAATTCTATGTAATGTGCAAATTCTCGGAATTTTGCACTCAAATGTATTAGCCTCTTTTCCAGACTTTCCTTTAATGTTGGAAGTATCGACTACTGGATTAATGTTTCTTCTTGTTGTATGGCTACATGACCCTTGGTAGTATGTCTTCAACTATACCATTCGTAACGCACGAACGGCAACTGAAGGTGAGAATTCAGTTCGAAAACCAATAGTATATATGTTACCGTGAAAGACCGAAATTGGAGAATGTCGACTTTCACCGGAGAATATCAACATTCACCAAAGACGTCGGTGAAAGACCGAATACTTCACTACATTCTTGTATATTCGGACCCTCACCGGTGTATGTCGACAATCACAGATATGCTTTGGTGAAAGTCGAAAAGAGAGGTCATAAAGTGCCATAACAGTTTTAAGTTGCTGCAATAAATAAGATTTGAATACCATAATTTAGTAAGTTTTTTATAACTGTTATTTTATTTTCTCATCATTTAGAACGTACTGTATAATTAAGTAAGTTTTTAATTTCTATTATTTTCCTTTCTCATTTTGAATGTATTGTGTGTTTTAAGTTCTTATTCTTAAGTTCTTATTCTGAGTCTCAAGTGCGTTTTTTCGTGACTGAATGACGGAGAAGAAAATATAATATTGTCATATGTTCAACATTCACCATTAGTACATGGTGAATGTCGACACTGACCGGTGTAAGTCAGAAATAAGAGTATTTGGAAAATATTTCGGAAATCACCAAGAGGCTATGTGAATGTTGATATTCACCGGTGAAAGTCGACATTCTCCAGATTTTGGTGTTTCACCGTAACATATATATGCATTTAACAGTGCTTTTTATACATGGTGAATCTACACAAGCGGGCAAAACTTTAGGGGTGATAGAAGGCAGCAATATCCGTCATAGAATGTATGGTCGGAAGCAATCGACAAGCCGCTAGGTGGCACTGTAAATAAATGCTATAAAAAGTGTCGGTTCTCGCACCCAACGGTATCTTCTATCGTGGATTGACAATAAGATTGCTGGATATACGAAGCTCGAAATTTCCAGGGCGATAGATTGGTCTAGGTGGTCAAATAGCTTGGCCACCAAGATCATCGGATCTCGTGTGTTTGGACCTTTTCCTGTGGGGCATATGAAAAGCGTAAACTACGAGTGTCCCATTGAAACCAATATGGATCTAGTCGTCACGATCGCCGTTGTTGCCTGCGATACTCGGGTGTTGGTGTTGGTGTATTTAATTATGGCAAAGCACACTAGGGCTATCTGCCTAAGGGGAGGGATGCCTTTCGTGGAGGACTTTCTAAGGGAAACTGGCTCGTATACACGTTACACATGGGGAAAACCACGAAAACGCCCATGCAGCCAGCATGTTCGCGGGATTCGAACCTCGGACCGAACTACCAGTGTTCAGCATCTTTACCGCTTGGCCGCTGGTGGGCCTGCGATACTCGGGAAATGCGTGGTGTGGTGTATTTAATTATGGAAAAGCACACTAAGGCTATCTGCCTAAGGGGAGGGATGCCTTCGTGGAGGTCTTTCTAAGGTAAACTGCCTCGTATACACGTTACACATGGGGAAAACCACGAAAACACCCATGCAGCCAGCCCGTTCGCGGGATTCGAACCTCGGACCGAACTACCAGCGACCAGTGGACCAGTTCAGGGACCAGTGGGCCCGGGAAATGCATGGTGTCTTCGCAAATGTGCGACTGTCCCTATCCCGCAGGTGCGAAGGCTGCGTTTCTTTTGAGCAATTTCCATAAGCATGTTCTGTTAATAAAGTATTTTCTGAAGCATCTTCTCTCATGTTTGTGTTAATTCCTTAAACGTGATAGTGGAAAACTACCGTTTAACTCCACCCCACTTGCGGTCCGACCATACATTATGTGAAGAATATTGCAAGTATAACTGCGTTTTATCATCCCTTAAAGTTTGGCCCACATGTTCCGATTCATCCTGTAGGACACAGTATTATGAGGTAAAGAATGAGAATCTTAGATTATTATTTTCTTAACTAATGAAAGGATAATGTACATATTATTTAATGGAAATGAATTTAGACTAACTTCTTTCTTAACATGCTAAGCGCCATGTCAGCCATCTGTGGTTGACACTACACTTTCCGTTTAGGCCGCGTCAGCCATCTGTAGCCGACACTAGACTTTCCGTTTAGGCTACGTCAGCCATCTGTAGCCGACATTAGACTTTCCGTTTAGGCTACGTCAGCCATTTGTGGCCGACACTAGACTTTCCGTTTAGGCTACGTCAGCCATTTGTGGCCGACACTAGACTTTCCGTTTAGGCTACGTCAACCATCTGTGGCCGACACTAGACTTTCCGTTTAGGCCGCGTCAGCCATCTGTAGCCGACACTAGACTTTCCGTTTAGGCGGCGTCAGCCATCTGTAGCCGACATTAGACTTTCCGTTTAGGCTACGTCAGCCATTTGTGGCTGACACTAGACTTTCCGTTTAGGCTGCGTCAGCCATCTGTGGCCGACACTAGACTTTCCGTTTAGGCCGCGTCAGCCATCTGTAGCCGACATTAGACTTTCCGTTTAGGCTACGTCAGCCATTTGTGGCTGACACTAGACTTTCCGTTTAGGCTGCGTCAGCCATCTGTGGCCGACACTAGACTTTCCGTTTAGGCCGCATCAGCCATCTGTAGCCGACATTAGACTTTCCGTTTAGGCTACGTCAGCCATTTGTGGCCGACACTAGACTTTCCGTTTAGGCCGCGTCAGCCATCTGTGGCCGACACTAGACTTTCCGTTTAGGCCGCGTCAGCCATCTGTGGCCGACACCAGACTTTCCGTTTAGGCTACGTCAACCATCTGTGGCCGACACTAGACTTTCCGTTTAGGCCGCGTCAGCCATCTGTAGCCGACACTAGACTTTCCGTTTAGGCCGCGTCAGCCATCTGTAGCCGACATTAGACTTTCCGTTTAGGCTACGTCAGCCATCTGTGGCCGACACTAGACTTTCCGTTTAGGCCGCGTCAGCCATCTGTAGCCGACATTAGACTTTCCGTTTAGGCCGCGTCAGCCATCTGTAGCCGACATTAGACTTTCCGTTTAGGCTACGTCAGCCATTTGTGGCTGACACTAGACTTTCCGTTTAGGCTGCGTCAGCCATCTGTGGCCGACACTAGACTTTCCGTTTAGGCCGCGTCAGCCATCTGTAGCCGACATTAGACTTTCCGTTTAGGCTACGTCAGCCATTTGTGGCTGACACTAGACTTTCCGTTTAGGCTGCGTCAGCCATCTGTGGCCGACACTAGACTTTCCGTTTAGGCCGCGTCAGCCATCTGTAGCCGACATTAGACTTTCCGTTTAGGCTACGTCAGCCATTTGTGGCTGACACTAGACTTTCCGTTTAGGCTGCGTCAGCCATCTGTGGCCGACACTAGACTTTCCGTTTAGGCCGCGTCAGCCATCTGTAGCCGACATTAGACTTTCCGTTTAGGCTACGTCAGCCATTTGTGGCCGACACTAGACTTTCCGTTTAGGCCGCGTCAGCCATTTGTGGCCGACACTAGACTTTCCGTTTAGGCCGCGTCAGCCATCTGTGGCCGACACTAGACTTTCCGTTTAGGCCGCGTCAGCCATCTGTGGCCGACACTAGACTTTCCGTTTAGGCTACGTCAACCATCTGTGGCCGACACTTGACTTTCCGTTTAGGCCGCGTCAGCCATCTGTGGCCGACACTAGACTTTCCGTTTAGGCCGCATCGACCGCCGCTGGCTGACAGCGCGTATCATGATATATAACTATAAAATTTTTATGGAATTACAGAAAGTTTATTTAAAATTTACTTAATTTTGATTCATTACAGGACTAATGGATTTCATTGAAACACGGTAAATATAAAAACGGTTCTCCCTTACTGCTATTACAAAATGTGACAACTCTCTGAGTCTTTTTTTCTGTCCATTACCCCTGACGCTACAATACCAGCGTTTTTAAGCGGTGAGCGTGGCCTGAACGGGACTGCCTAAGAAATACGCGTGGCGCTCGACGTGTTAACCAATAGGAGGACAATTTATACTTTATTCACAGGTACACTGTAGGGATTTATGTTAAGTAATAATTTAAATTTTAGTTCAGACTTTCCTATAAGCCTTCGTTCCTCTAATTATCAGTGCCAGAATTGTTAAATTTGGTAGCGCGCGTGGAAGCATGCATCTCACTGAGCCCTGTAGATTAGTTTAGCATTTGTTAAACATTTCAACTTTTGATTTTCAATTACCTGTTTTTTCAGTTACCCACCAAGTAGAGGCGAAGTTTGTGAGCGTTCAGTTGACGCAGTGTAAATTTTAAAGAGTTAATAAAGAGTTTGAACCCTTCTTCTGTGTAGTTTCCTGCTACTCCTGTATCATCTCCTGCTACTCCTGTATATTCAATCTCCAGCATCATGAATACCATCGTGGCATTGGGCACAGACCTTTGCATACCATGCTAAAATGACGTTCTGGTGTACTGACGATAATCTCTAAGACTCGTCCAATGGATTTTACAATATATGGGCTTCACCGCAGCTGTGTGTTTAAGCTCCCGTGCCCACCAATCTAAGGTGGCAATACAAAAAATATCAAATACATGGCATCTCCTTAGTGAGATGTGTTATGCCTCCTTAATGATGTATGTGCAATCCCTTCAACAGCATGTGAACAGGCATCTTCTTATTCAGTACTAGTAAACGCTTGTGTGCCTCACGGTTCACTCATTGCTGGGACACTGCCCAATAATTAGTGCTACAACATCCTCGTGCTTTTTTATGTATAATCATATACATAAAAAAAGCACGTGCTTATTTATAATCAACGGCTCGCAATCTAACTGCACTTTTCTGCACACATGAGTATTCATGAACTCATCATTCATCATTCAAGATGTACCTGTATTTATACATAACAGAACTGTCCTACACTAACCTTGTGCTCCAGCTTTCATGTGACTTCATGTACTCCATTTGTCTTTTTGTGCCTTAAATGACTATGTGTATGTACCTGTTTTATGTGCTCTCTGTTTATGCATTTTACGCATTGTGTTTTGTGTAATGTTTGCCTATGTGTTTTTATGTCTTTTTATGCGTACGTCTTATTATACAAGTATTTTTAGTTTAACTAACTACTATCTGTAACACCACAGCTTGCCTCTTCAATCTGTAATACAATCCTACTAATGCCCTTGTAAGGCCATGTACTTCCCTTTGACAACCTCAATAATCTCCTGGTGGAGCCTCATGTGGCTCCAGGAAGCTTTTGCTGTAGTTAGACGAGGACGTGGAACACATGTCTGTTTACCTCTGTTAGACACCAGGCGTTCCAGTCCTCCGTAACCTACCTACCTACTCCTGTATCCAGATAGAAGTTAAGCCACCTGGACACTACAACACTATGAGACAACGTAAAATACTAGATACGCTTTTACAGAATAACCTTCACAAACAGTGTCGACACACCTTTCAAGAACTATGCATCTAGAAACAAAGGATTTAAAATATAAAAATATCTTGGTTTGTATATTTTGAATTATGTCATCCACAAAACACAATTTTGATTGGTTATTGCTTTCTGATGATGGCTTCAGTCTTTTAGAACTGTGGTTTGGGCAGCAGTTTTTCATTTGTTCCTTTGGATACTCGATCTGCTGACCGTTTTCTCTTAAAAATAGGAGATTTATTGCTTATTTCATTGTAATTTTTTTATTGTTTTAATTATATATAATTTTAATTATATAAAAATTGTGTATAATTTTTGTTAGGAAACAAAATTCTTAGCTTCCATTATACCATTTGAATTCTTAAGATTTTGCCACGGGAAGTTGGTTAATTGATTTATTAGGATAATTAATAGTTGTGTTAATGCTTATTTCCTTGTAATTTTTTTCCTTCGTTTCCTTTGGATACTGTATCTGCTGACTGCTTTCTCTTAAAAATAGGAGATTTATTGCTTATATCATTGTAATTTTTTTATATTAGGTTTCAATTATATATAATTTTAATTATATAAAAAGTTTTGCATAATTGGTTTTACGAAACAAAGTTCTTAACCTCCTTTATACCATTTGAGTTCTTAAGATTTTGCAACGGGAAGTTGGTTAATTTATATATTAGGAAAATTAATAGTTGTGTTAAGGGACATTGCTTATTTCATTGTAATTTTTTATATATAATACATTCTTATTGAAATTTCTGTTTTTTTAGTCCAAATGGGCTTTATCCTTGAAGAACTAATGTTTTCGTTTTGCGATTTTGCGTTGGTTCAATATAAATGTCCGTTTCACTTTTCAATCTGTTGCCACCAAAAGTTAGAATGCTAAATTATATTTGAAGAAATTAAATAATGAAATATCTGCATAGATTTATGTATATTTCTCGCATTGAGATAAAACAACGGTACATAGAGCGATCGAAATCTGAATGACGTCATCTTACTGCGAATATGGGCTTGTGGAAGCCCAAATTTGAAATTTGGAATTTGTTTTATGATCGATTTCATATTTTGCAAAGCTTTAACGAATTTTTGATTGAGAAACTCAAGGATTTCAAAGCGAGCGATGGCAACGTTCTACAGAAAAAAAAAAAAAAAAAAAAAAAAAAAAAAACATTTTTATCTCCAGCGCGCGACACTGTGTATCGGAAATTCTAAAGATATGCTCAATTTAAAACTATTTTGCGATATGGCCGTTGAATTCAATTTTATGGTTTAAGTGCGAAGAACGTGATATTTAATAAATAAAGGTAACAGACAAAATGTTAAAAAACGCCCTTTTGGACGTAATTTAAAATCTAAAACCTTTCAGATTTTTATTTATTTATACTTTCTTTATTGTTGTTGTTTGTTCTTTTGGTAGAATTGTTTTGCATAGTAAAAGTCTGTGCAGTTTTTATATTTAATTTTTAGTGTTTCCTTTAGGCATTTTTCCAGTAGATTTAAAAGCCAGACCAAGGCTGGCCGCATAGCTGCTAATATGTAATCAGTGTAATAGTAATATGTAAATAATATGTAAAAGTAAATATGTAAAAAAATATAAGTATAATCATGTAAGGATCATTCAATATATATGCGTATACCTATATAACAATTTTTCAGTGTCCCCTGAAAATAGCATAGAACATAAGCAAAGCTGTACTTTGTCGAAAGAACGATTGCGTGTGGAATGAATCACTTCAGATGGAGAGTCGCGTTTCATATATACACTTGCCGATTTCAAATCCTCGATTTACATTACCACGCCTGTCAACGTCCGAGACAAATTCAATACTTTTCTTTAAGCATTATCCCAGAATATACATTTTGAAAGAAAATGGGGTTTACCTTTCCCCCCTTCCTTCTTCCAAAGCTTGCGACGATTTGTTTTGTTTTTATCGCAAAACTTAGTTTTTGTTTTAAAAAAACGAAAGAAATATATATATATATTCTGCCGCTATCTGTGTAGAATCCCCAAAAGCATCAAAAATCGCGTTGTCAAGCAAGCGGCTGAAATGGCATAGAAAGGGCTGGTGGCTGTGTTCCAAAAAACTCGCACAAGACTAAACATAAAAAATTCATCTGGCCGTTACGGGGTTACACGTGAGTGTAGTTATTTTTCCAAAAGAGGGAACCCGACTATAGCATGATTTTCTATCAGAGTACATCTTTTGGACACTTGCCAATCCAGAATTCAGTGTATTTTCCAGATACTGTGAGACCAAGACGGTATACTGGCCGATTTTATGTTCTTTTTTGCTCTTTTAACATAAAAAAGAGGCTGCATTGGGAAACAAATGCCATCAAGGCTTTTTCATACATACGAAAAATATTCTCTAACCATTAAAACTTTTGCTTCGAAAGCCAATTTATTTACGAGTCCGTGGCCAAATACCAAATTTTTTTTTTTTTGCTACTTTTTAAATGTATGCATGAGCTAGAGATAAAAGTACTTTTGGGAGAAAAAAAATGACAGGATTAAAATATGTGAAACTATACCAAGAAATTCAGTAGTAATTATTAAGCACTGTATTACTTAAACTTAACCAATAAGAAATCTTTAAGTCAAATTATGGAAATATCGGGAAAATGAAATTAAACCCATACTTTAACCTGCATAATGGTATTGCAGAATGGGCTGAAAATGGCTAACCCAACGCGAAAGTAACAGAAAAAATCTGAAAGCTTTCATATTTTACATTGCGCCCAAACAGGCCTTTTTTTTAAACGTTTTGTGTGTTACCTTTATTTATTAAAATATGTTTTTCGCACTTAAATCATAAAATTCAGTTCAACGGCAATATCGCAAAAGAATTTTCAGCATATTTTTGGAATTTCCGATACACAGTTTCGCTCGCTGGAGATATTTTTTTTCTATAAAGTGTTGTCATTGCTCGCTTTGAAATCGTTGAGTTTGTTACTCAAAAATTCGGTAAATTGTTGCAAAATATGGAATCCATAATGAAACAAAATCCATATTCCACATTAGGGTTTCAAGATGCCCATATTCGGTAGAGGATTACGTTTTTCGAAATTGGATGGCTCCTGGTACCCTCATTTGATCACAGTGCGAGAAGCATACATTCAGGGGTTCGACAAAAATATGGAAACACCTTTAAAAAAACATGCTTCTTTGCTTAATATGGTGTAGGAAACCCGTTGGCATCCAAAACAGCTTGCAGTCTTCTCGGAATGAATAAATACAGTTCCTGTATGTTTGCCAAGGGAATAATATACCATTCTTCCTGCAAAACGGTGGCAAGTTCAGATAACGATTTTGGCTGTGGATAACGAGAACGCACTTTCCGTTCCAATGTAGACCACAAAGGTTCGACAATATTCAGGTCTGGTGACTGTGGTGGCCAGGGAAGATGGGACAACTCATCCTCGTGCTCAGAAAACCAGTCCTGGACAATGGGAGCTGTGTGAACAGGGGCTTTGTCGTCTTGGAAGACACCATCACCATCGGGGAACAAAGTTTGTACCATGAGATGAACTTGATCGGCCAAAATGTTCACATAAGTCTTGGCAGTCATGTGCCCTGACACAGTTATCATGGGGCTAGCAGAGAACCACGATATGGCTGCCCAAACCATAACAGAACCCCCGCCATGTTTCACTCTTGTCAACAAGAAGTCTGTAGTATAGGCTTGAGATGGCGTTCTCCAGACGTAAACTCGGCCAGAAGTGGGAAACAATGTGAAAGAAGTCTCGTCAGACCATATTACTCGCTTCCACTGCTCTAGAGTCCAGGCTTTATGACTTAAACACCACCTTTTCCTGTTACGGGCATTAGCATCACTGATGAGTGGCTTCTCAATTGCAGCACGGCCAGCAATTCCCTGTTTATGAAGCTCCCTTCTAATTGTTTTGGTACTCACAGGGTTCGGTAACACAACATTCATTTCAGCAGTAACTTTTGCAGCTGTGGTCTTCTTATTTTTCGTCACAATTGCCCTTAATGATCGTCTGTCATGATCACTCAGGACACACTTTCGTCCTCGCTGTCATTTATCAGATGATGTTTTTCCGCTTTTCAAATATGCGGAATAAATCTTCGATACAGTACCTCTTGAAACACTAAACACCTCGGCTACCTTGCTTACGGAAGCACCTACCATACGTGCTCCAACAATTTGCCCACGTTCGAAGTCTGTTAACTCTGACATAATGCAATGACAACCTCACATAACAGTACTCCGACAACAACTGAACTGTTTAGCACATTTACGAAGTTGTATAGGTGGCGTCAGTAGTCAAAAACGCCAGCGCCACCTACATATTTCATTAAAATCAATCTTTCTTTTCAAACATGCATTTCACAAGGTGTTTCCATATTTTTGTCCATCCACTGTACATTTATGCATATTCTTCATTATTTAATTTCTTTAAATGTAATACAGAGCGATAATAATTTGGTAGGTAAGTAGGTAGCTGGCGGAAGACGGGGACGCGTGGTGGCTACCAGAGATAAACAGGCATGTGTCCTTCGCCTTCCACTATCTAATGGCAACAACTCCCTGTGGCCTCAAGAATCCACACAGGGAGCTTATTAAGAGCGCAGGAGTAGTCAAGAGCTAGCCAAGAGCGCAGGAGGTTACATGGCCAAACAGGGGCGACTGATTAACATTGCTTGACTAATTACATAATTACAGGTATGAGACTTGTGGGACGGATTTACAGATGAGGGGCTCAGAGCTAGGTACTAAATGTGTGAAAACACAAAAACATGAAAATGTACAGAAAATACACACGCAGAGGGAAAAAATGGAGGAGAGGGATACACTTGATTAACACTGAAGACTTATGACAAATAAATCCCACTTAAAAAATAATAATAAACATATACCACATTATCAGGTTCAGTGTTTCTCCTTACTTGCTTGGGGAACATTCAAGAACCTGACTCGGAACAGGGAGCTTACTAAAGCTATGTTCGATAACTGTGGGAAGTAGACAAGATACACAGGAAGGGTATACGAAACCCTTTATTTTTCACTCTTTACAATGATTTCCTGACTTCGGAATACAGAGACCAACCACTTGTGGTCTGAACGTAAGAATATAAAAATATTAACTAAACTCTAACTTAACTTTGGAATAATAAACAAGGGCCTACGTGGAAGATTGGCCGTATATTAACAGGAAGCCGTATGTAGTACATATTAACAGGAAGCCGTATGTAGTACAGAGAACTGTTAACACTACAATACGTTTAAAATTATCAAGAGGATTAAACCTCTGGCCTGGAAGGCAACCAGCAACTAAAGCTTTTAATTCTGGCCGGAAGTAGAAAATAAGAAGTGATAGTAAAGATTTAAAATTTAAAAAAAAAAAAAAAAAAAAAAAGGCCAAACAAAATCTGAAATGTTTCAGATTTTAAATTACGTCCAAAGCGGCGTTTTTAACATTTTGTGTGTTACCTTTCTTTATTAAATATCATGTTCCTCGCACTTAAACCATAAGATCCAGTGCAACAGCAATATCGCAAAATAGTTTTAAAACGAGCCTATCTTTAGAATTTCCGATACAGAGACTCACGCGCTGGAGATAAAAATGTTTTTTCTGCACAACGTTGCCATTGCTCGCTTTGAAATCCTTGAGTTTGTTAATCAAAAATTCGTCAAAGTTTTAAAAAATAGGAAATCGATCATAAAACAAATTTCAAATTTCAAATTTGGTCTTCCACATGCTCATATTCGTTGGAGGATTACGTTATTCAAAATTCGATGACTCTATGTACCGTTGTTTTATCACAATACGAGAAATATACATACATTTATGCAGATTTTTCATTATTTAATTTCTTCAAATATAATGCAGGACTCTAACATTTTGTGGCAACAGTTTGAAAAGTGAACCGACATTTATGAGTCCGACGCAAAATGCCAAAACGAAACTAATAGTCCTTCGGGATTCAAATCCCTTTGGACTAAACGTTAGTAAAACTTAAGATCCTTACAACATGTCAGATACATATTTGGTCTCATTGATTATATATACTGTACGTTACGGGGTGTGTTTACAGGCGAGGGGCCATAAGATGCGAATATCATGTGATTGCTGGACATTGATATGTGGGACACGTAGAGGCCCGGCGAATATATATTTGTGGAGCGCATAGGTTGCTGAGTGTATGAGGATACCGAGCGCGGTGACGTGTTAGCAGCACAGGGTGATGTTCATGTTCACTTCTGTTAGTGGCGGACGTTGTGGGATTATACAGCGTCGTATATATCTTGGCCCATAGTTGCGAGCTGGTCAATGACCTTACAGATTTTACTCATTGCAGGTTTGTTTTTAATAATGAACCGTTGAAAGGCGTCTGTAGGAGGAGTGGGATGCTTAATATGGTTGTCTGCTGTGAGTGGGCAAGAGTAGATATAGTGTTCTGGTGATCCAAGTTGGCCGCACATGCAAGCATCTGTAGTGGAGATGTTGTGCCTATAATAATACGCTGGATAGGGGCCGCGTCCCGTTATGAACCGTGTGAGTTGGGGTATAGCTATGAGTCGTGATAGAGAGACTTTGGTTAGGAGATTATTTGTGGCTACAATTTGAAACGCGATACGCCCTTTCTAGTGATTCAATGCAAAATTCGAAAAAAAAAATTAATAGCTCTTCTGAGCTAACGGCCCACCAGCCGCCGAGCGGTAAAGTCTCTGAACACTTGTAGTTCGGTCCGAGGTTTGAAACCTGCGAACGGGCTGGCTGCATGGGCATTTTCGTGGTTTTCTCCATGAGTAAAGTGTATACCAGCCAGTTTCCCTTAGAAAGTCCTCCACGAAGGCATCCCTTCCCTTAAGCAGATAGCCCTCGAGGATTTGCCATAATCACACACACACTTCTGGGCTAACGCCCTTTGGGCTAATAAGGCATTAAGTTTCTTTTATTAAATTTTATGTTATCAAAATTAAACTGTAATTCAAATATATTTACTAGGCAGGAGAAGTGAAATTTTTATTAAAAGAGCTATATTTACATTGTTACATACAGTGGATGGACAAAAATATGGAAACAACTTGTGAAATGCTTGTTTGAAAAGAAAGATTGATTTTAATGAAATATGTAGGTGGCGCTGGCGTGTTTGACTACTGACGCCACCTATACAACTTCGTAAATGTGCTAAACAGTTCAGTTGTTGTCGGAGTACTGTTATGTGAGGTTGTCATTGCATTATGTAAGAGTTAACTTAAAATTCGAACGTGGGCAAATTGTTGGAGCACGTATGGTAGGTGCTTCCGTAAGCAAGGTAGCCGAGGTGTTTAGTGTTTCAAGAGGTACTGTATCGAAGATTTATTCCGCATATTTGAAAAGCGGAAAAACATCATCTGCTAAATCACAGCGCGGACGAAAGTGTGTCCTGAGTGATCGTGACAGACGATCATTGAGGGCAATTGTGACGAAAAATAAGAAGACCACAGCTGCAAAAGTTACTGCTGAAATGAATGTTGTGTTACCGAAACCTGTGAGTACCAAAAGAATTAGAAGGGAGCTTCATAAACAGGGAATTGCTGGCCGTGCTGCAATTGAGAAGCCACTCATCAGTGATGCCAATGCCCGTAACAGGAAAAGGTGGTGTTTAAGTTATAAAGCCAGGACTCTAGAGCAGTGGAAGCGAGTAATATGGTCTGACGAGTCTTCTTTCACATTGTTTCCCACTTCTGGCCGAGTTTACGTCTGGAGAACGCCATCTCAAGCCTATACTACAGACTTCTTGTTGACAAGAGTGAAACATGGCGGGGGTTCTGTTATGGTTTGGGCAGCCATATCGTGGTTCTCTGCTAGCCCCATGATAACTGTGTCAGGGCACATGACTGCCAAGACTTATGTGAACATTTTGGCCGATCAAGTTCATCTCATGGTACAAACTTTGTTCCCCGATGGTGATGGTGTCTTCCAAGACGACAAAGCCCCTGTTCACACAGCTCCCATTGTCCAGGACTGGTTTTCTGAGCACGAGGATGAGTTGTCCCATCTTCCCTGGCCACCACAGTCACCAGACCTGAATATTGTCGAACCTTTGTGGTCTACATTGGAACGGAAAGTGCGTTCTCGTTATCCACAGCCAACATCGTTATCTCAACTTGCCACCGTTTTGCAGGAAGAATGGTGTAATATTCCCTTGACAAACATACAGGAACTGTATTTATTCATTCCGAGAAGACTGCAAGCTGTTTTGGATGCCAACGGGTTTCCTACACCATATTAAGCAAAGAAACATGTTTTTTAAAGGTGTTTCCATATTTTTGTCCAACCCCTGTATATTCTATTTGGTAACGTACAAAAGACTGTACGTTTTATCCCCCTTAAATACTGAGCTTCAGTATAAACTTCCAATTTCAATGTATGCGCCAGTATAAAGTACCAATCCAGTATAAACTTCCAATTTATTTTCAATAAAACTCAGCGTTTTAACGTTGAGTTTTATTGAAAATACCTTCAGCTATTTTGTAAGATATGCAGAATTTTCGATAATTAAGAGACACACTAAAAATTCGTATTTCACGGGTATCGATAATTCACGTTTCTGACAATTAATAACTGATAATTTACACAGTGTCTCTCAAAAGTATTCGCATGCTTTAAGAATTTGCAGGAAAAACATTTTAACTTGAAACTGAATTCGAATATAAAGCAAAATATTTTTTTCATATCATCTGCATGTGATTTTCAATAAAAGCAATTGTTTTTAAATTTTATTACCGATATATTTTCTTTTTCTAAAATTGAAAATGTAAGGACCCATAAAACATACAGCAACTTAGATTTTGTTTTAAAAAAACGAAAGAAATATATATATGTGTGATGTACCAGCTTTTGTCAAAAATAAATAGGTTGGTGAAGAATCATAAATGTAGTCGTAGCTTAAATTATCAGACGATAAGTTTAAAAAACAGGATCCATTTATTATATCAGGAGAAATAGCAGTTACAAAATCCTATTTCCGGAGTAAATAAAAAAGAATTACTAATAACTTTTTGTATGAAGTTTACTGCATAGTTACATTTAACAAAAAGCCCACGATATTCCTTTGCGAGTCCTTTTATAGCCTCAGGCCCACCAGCGGCCGAGTGGTAAAGTCGCTGAACACTGGTAGTTCGGTCCGAGGTTCGAATCCCGCGAACGGGCTGGCTGCATAGGTGTTTTCGTGGTTTTCCCCATGTGTAACGTGTATACGAGCTAGTTTCCCTTAGAAAGTCCTCCACGAAGGCATCCCTCCCTTTAGGCAGATAGCCCTAGTGTGCTTTGCCATAATTAAATACACCACACACACCACACCTTTTATAGCCTCTGGAAAGGCGGAGCTTCCAAGAAATGACGTCAGCCAATCCAGTTCGCTTTAAATATTTCCAGAACATTCTAAAACTGTACGTGTAGAAAAGGCGGGAAAAACAACTAGACTACGGGGCTGTGGATTTAATTCCACGTACTTTCAAATAAGAGAACGTCGCCATTAAAAATGAAAAGAACATACAGTTAGAATTTTAAGCGTATTCTTGACTATGGAATTTTATTATTACATATATATATATATATACATGTGTGTGTGTGATGTATCAGCTTTTGTCAGGAATAAATAGATTGTTGAAGAATCATCAATGTAGTCGTAGCTTAAACTATCAGACGATAGTTTTAAAAAACAGGATCTATTTATTTTATTTCAGGAGAAAATAGCAATTACAAAAATCTGATCTCCGGAGTAAATAAAAAAGAAGTACTAATAACATTTTGTATAAAGTTTACTGCATCGTGACATTTAAGAAAAAGCCCCGATATTCCTTTTGCCAGTCTTTTTATAGCGTCTGGAAAGGCGGAGCTTCCATGAAATGACGTCAGCCTCGTCAGCCAATCCAGTTCGCTTGAAATATCTCCAGAACATTCTAAAACTGTACGTGTAGAAAAGGCGGGAAAAACAACTAGACTACGGGGCTGTGGATTTAATTCCACGTACTTTCAAATAAGAGAACGTCGCCATTAAAAATGAAAAGAACATACAGTTAGAATTTTAATTGTATTCTTGACTATGGAATTTTATTATTACAAATATATACACGTTTGTCGCTAACTCTGTAGGATCCCAAAAAATAAAAAACTTTATTTTTTTATTGATAACTTAGTTATATTTTATTGAATGTTTAAAAATGACTCGTAGTTGTAAGGAAACAACGAACAGATTCGAAAATTGATCATTTTTTATCATAATGTTAAAATCTCGATTCGGAATATTGCGCAATTGGTAAATTTATCCCATTCTACGGTGCAGTATGTGATAAAATGCTTTGAGGAAGAACATCGATTCTACTGATATGTTACTTTCTGCTCAAAGGTTTATAATCATATTCGATTAGAATATCAAATGTCACTGATTTTAAAATAATCAGAATTAGAAAGAAATCAATTTAAAATAAGAAAGAAAGATACTTTCTAGAGACAATAGGTTAATTGGAAAAGACGGAGAGATGAAAATTGAGCAAACGCCTTCTCCGGGAATCGAACCGTGGACCTCTAGAAGACACGCCGAGCGTGCAGACCACCACACCACGAAGGCAGGCCAAGAAGGCGGGAGAAATACCTTATAACCTTAACTCAGTTTTTAATAATTTGTTATGCAACATCCAGAAATTATCAGCAAAATAACTTGACTCCTATTTTCAGACTTCAAAGAAACTTCGATCTAAGAATCTACAACGAGTCGTTTTATATGTTCACTACGATTTTCAATGCAATAATAAGATACACTTTCTTTCAACAATCAGTTCCAGAAACATTTATCCGAAATAAGTACTGGTATTTTTTTCTCTCTTATTCTGCATAATTTTTACATTTGCCTAGTTACAAAAATTGACGAAAGAGTTTGCCCATCAAATTTGTCGTACTATCTTTCATGGATCGTTTGGTCTCATGTAATGATGCCACTGGAATTACTAAGATTAATCGTACATTTTATGCATTATTAGTCCAAAGGGGCAATTTGCCCAGAAGTACTATTAATTTCGTTTTAGCATTTTGCGTTGAATCACTATAAATGTCCGTTTCACTTTTCAAACTGTTGCCACCGAATGGTAGAGACCTGCATTATATTTGAAGAAATTAAATAATGAAGAAGCTGCATAAATGTATGTATATTTCTCGCATTGTGATAAAACAACGGTACCTAGAGCCATCCAATTTTGAATGACGTAATCCTACTGTGAACATGGGCATCTGGAAGCCCAAATTTTAAATTTGGAATTTGTTTTATTATCGATTTCATATTTTCTAAACCTTTAACGAATTTTTGATTAACAAACTCGACGATTTCAAAGCAAGCAATGGCAACACTGTAAGGGAAAAATTAAACATTTTTTTTAATCTCCAGCGCGCGAGACCGTGTATCGGAAATTCTAAATATAAGCTCATTTTAAAAGTATTTTGCGATATTGCTGTTGAAGTGAATTTTATGGTGCGAAGAACGTGACATTTAATAAATAAAGGAAACACACAAAACGGTAAAAAAAAAGCCCCCTTGGGAGTAATGTAAAATCGGAAAGCTTTCACATTTTTATATTTTATTAACGATTATTTACTTTGAATCTGAAACATTTAACATCTAAACATTTGAACGGAATACATACTAACGTCTAGTACATATAAATGAATAATTGTTTTCAATTCGAGATTGCAATTTTACATAAAGTTACAATTTTACACATTACTCGCAGTTTATTTCTTAAAATTTAATCCATTCAAATCATTGACATGTTTGATGACGGAAAATATATATTGTTACGAATTTGGTATTTAAAAAGCTAATGTTATTTCAATTATAAATTAAATGGTTTTATTTCTCGCGCAGTGCAGCGCGTGACGAATATTAAAAGAAAGCTAAGCCGGAAAATTGAAAATACAAGAGCGCGTGCATTAAATAAATAAATCTCTTTTTTTTTTTTTTATTTCGAGAAAGTACTGGAAAACTCTAGCGCGTGATTTTTAAAATCTTATAAAAGGAGGAAAACATCTCAGTTCGTTGTTGTTGCTTAGTTTGTTGTTGTTTAGAAAACTGTTTTTGTTGATTGTAGCGAATTCGCGGATTTGCTTTCTTTAGCTGTTTTGAATTACGTTTTATTGGACATATGAGTAGTTAAAAGATAACTACTGTGAGATATTGTAATACTGCATGATAATTTGAGAAAATTTAAGCATTTTTGTTGTGATAATAATAAATTTTTGTTCATTTTTCATCGGACTTGTGCATTCATTTCGTAACGAACCCGTACGCACGCAACAATTTTTGGTATCAGAAGTGGGGTTTGAATGCCAATAACAAGAGGGATGGAAGAACAATTGAGACAGCTCATTACTGCTTTTGCTGCGTTCCAAGAAAAGATGGAAGCTGGGCAAACATGTTTTAAAGAAGAAATTAAAGAGAAAATGGATGCTGGTCAAAAATCCGTTAAGGAAGAGATGAAATCCCTGAAAGATGAGATGAATTCTGGTCAGAAAAAGTTGGAAGATGGTCAAGTGACTTTTAAAGAAGACATAAAAGCTGTACAAGAAAAGATTGAAGCAGGTCAAGAAGAAATGAAAAGAGAAATCACCTACGTAATAGAAAGTAAATTTGAGGCTATGGAAGACAGAATAGGAGCTGTCGAAAATAAAGTCGGACAAATTGAAGAAAAGGTTTCTTCTGTCAAAGATGAAATAGAAGATAGAGTGTCGGCTGTGGAGCAACGAGTCGAAGGAAGAGTTTCGGCCTTCTAACAACAAATTGAAGAAAGAGTTTCGGCCTTCCAATAACAAATTGAAGAAAGAGTTTCTGGCGTCCAAGGACATATTCAACACCAAATCGAAAACCAAATTGATGATAGAGTTTCTGTGGTCACCAAAGAAGTTGATGATTTAAAGAAATTTGTAGCGACGGCAGGGAACAATAGTGATGGTTTTAAATTTTTACCCATGCCTGCTCGTCCCTCTCTGAAGTTATCCACTTATGATGGGAACACCTCCTGGCAGGTGTATAAGACACAATTTTCTATAGTTGTGGATGCGAATGGATGGGATTCCCAAACTAAGGCCTGTCATCTCGCCGCTTCTCTGAGAGCAGACGCAGCGGATATCCTGCAAACGCTTCCCGAAAACCAAAGACTTGACTTCGAAGCTCTATCCGGCGCATTGGAGCTGCGCTTTGGCGAGAAATATTTAAAAGACTACAGCAGGCTTCAATTAAAATCTCGTCAACAGAAGCCCACTGAATCACTCCAGGAACTCACCACGGATGTTGAAAGCTTTCGATTGCACAACTCCAATTATGTCTAAATATTTAACACTTTCCGGCACGCTACCTATTAAAGTCGGAGTTTTGATTAAAAAAAAAATCTGATGTATACACCACATGACTTCCTATTACGGAATATTAAATTATACGCATTTTTTCTTGCATTTCATTTACACTTATTAGATTGAATTAAACCTACTTCGCCGACAGCGCATAAACCACAATAGAATAAATGCATTCTCTAAAATTCACTTTGTTTACCATAGCGACACTCTGGCGCTAGGTTTACTTAACAGTATTATATTTCGTTCATATTATAACTCAGAATGCACAAAATGTATATCATTTAAAGAATTATCGAATCGTTGCCACAGGTTCTATTCAAATACTATAATAAAGCTAGAACTATGTATAAAAGAAATTAAGCAAATAAAACAAAAACGAAAGTGTTTTTCGGAGACGATTGAGTATTTCTCATTCAATTAATTCCGTTTTTACTTCGCGACAAGGCAAAAATACATAAACTCAAAACATCTGTATTAAAAATTACGAAGTAGATCTTAAACACTTATTTCCTCGAAAAAATTCCAGAAAGGATTAAGCATGATTTAATTCGCAATAATACATGAAGGCGTTATTTTTGTGTTGCGAAGCTTAGTCTCTCTAGATTGGCAACAAATCTACAAGTCTGCTGTTTCAAATGTAAACAAATATGTCCGCCATGTTATTTAAAACTTAACCGCACTTAAACAGCTTTTAAATTTTGATAATTGTACAAATATTACTTCCAGAATTACGAAAGGCATAAAAACTTTAACCGGAAGATAAAAACAACAGAATTCAATCATTTTTAAAGCCAAAAATGTACAATTTACAAACATATAAGAGTAAAGAAACTGAGATCACTGAGCCGGCTAACAGAGTGGATATATATATAAATATATTTATATGCGTTTGGTGCGGCCGATTGCAACCAAAATACGAGGCGCACCTCTACCTGTTATAGCAGTCCTATATACAAAATTTCAACGTTCTGAAATTTCAACGTACTTGTTTTTGAGTTATGAGAGATATGTACATACGTTCGTACAGACGCCACGAAAAATTCTCTTTAGAATTCATTTTAAAGCAGTTTTATAATTTTTTTGGAGGAAAAGAGTGTTTTATTCTGTCCTTACATACAGATATCACGGAAATACATCGTTAAATTGCATTTGAAAGATGTCAAAAAGGGATATTTTCTTTGAAATATGCTACCTGAAACTTTTCGCGATTACAATACTTCTTCTTTACTTCGAACAAGGAGTAAAAAAGGCAGGCAGTCTAATTAGGCCTAGAGGAGTACACAAGTAAAATTTTCTGAAGATAGCACTTACCGGTTTAATTATGTAGGTGTGCCCAAATGGACGTCTATATTACGGACAATTATGGACGTCTATAGAGGCAGCATGGCTCAATATTCCTGCAGGGGACTTCCAACGACTTGTTGAGTCCATGCCATGTCGAGTTGCTGCACTTCGCCGGGCAAAAGGAGGACCGACAAAATACTAGGAGGTATCCCATGACTTTTGTCACTTCAGTGTATAACATGCACGTAAAAGTGTTGCCGTTCATTTTAATTAATTAAAACCTCATTTTCGTTTCCATTTTCAACATGCAGTACATACATTAATTAATTAAAGTGTACGTAGCCCCTTTCTCAGGAAAAAATCCATTTATCCGAATTTTTGATTATCCGAATAGTGTCCGTCCCATTTGATTCGGAAAATTGGATTTCTACTTTACTAAAAACAAGAGCACAGAAACTCTAAACACAGAAAAAGTTTTTAAGTGGAGAAAAATGTTTTTGATGCGAGAGGAAACAAATAATATTGACTCTACCAAAAGTTAAAACATCCAATAACTTAACACCATTTTTTTATTTTTGTTTCGTAAAATATACTTCTAATTTTTGGCAGCTCGCCAGTCGATTCTCTTATTTATGTCTGGCCCAACGTAATAAAAAATATTTATTTTATAATGTCTCCTCGGAAAATACGATGACATATTCGATAAATTTTAAATACTGCGATCAGATAAATCTTTTGAATTGTACGCTGGATATGCGAGTAGAAACGATAAGCTAAAAAGCCTTAGGGAAGACTGTATTTTGCATAAAAAACATAGTTTGTTAAAACGCATTTTCAAATCTAGTACACTGTTTATGTCGTAATAATTTATTCTTTATTTAAGCTGGATTTTCTGTTTGAGCCCTAACTAGTCAATCGCTTTATATTTTAGAATTTTTAAATTTTTAAGAGAATCTTTCTAATTTAGAGAATTTAGTTTTCAAACTAGGTTCAGTTACAACCTAAAATTTTATTTAATCTCGTAATACTTGAATTTGAAACTGTAAGTGAGAAACGCTTTCAAAATACTTTAAAACATGATCGTCGTTAACCAGTTCACAGTTTTGCCCGAACCCCATTCGGGTACTTGGAAATGGCACTTTTTTGATTTTCCCGAGCGGTGATTTTCCCGAGCGAACATTTTTTTCTACACTCATGTCCATAAATTAAGGATAATTCGGTATCACGCGGAAATCGAACTCTAAAATAAATATATCACCTGTAAAATCACTACACACATCTTCAAGAATCATATGCAAATTTCAGGAAGTAACCAGATGACACCGATGGTACGTCAAAATGACGAGAGTGTAAGAGAGTGATATATAAGGAATACAGGCAAAGAAGTAAAATTGTTCGCAGGCGTTTTATAAGCATTTCAGTGCAATAACCGAATAGTTATGACACTAAGGACGCATTTGGATGATTTTTTACGTGGCAGAATTATCGGCCGTCTGGAATGTGGACGTCCCAACTGGAAGTATCAGACGAACTTGGAATTGCCCAGAGTGTCATCTCCAGGCCTTGGCAACGAGTCCAAAATGATGGTCATGTGAGTAGACGTTACAGCACAGATCGCCCCAGAGTTACAACGCCGAATGAGGACCGGTATTTGGCAGTTACTGCCAAAAGAAACAGGCGGAGCACAGCCTCAGACCTGTCTCGTCAGCTCTCTTCAGCCACTGGTACGACAATTTCAAGGCAGATCGTGTACAGACGCTTAGGGCAGATTGGTCTATATGCTCGTAGACCTGTCAGATGCGTTCCACTTACTGCAACTCACTGTCGCTTGCGGTTAGCCTGGAGTAGAGAGCATGCATTGTGGACATCGCAACAGTGGGCTTGTGTGATGTTTTCGACGAGTCCAGGTTTAGCTTGAAGTCTGATTCTCGCCAGACTTTCATATGGAGAGCTTCAGGTATCCGTTATCACCAAGAAAACATCATTGAACGACACCGTTACGGTGGTGCAGGAGTGCTCGTTTGGGGTGGAATTATTCTGCGTTCTAGAACTGACCTGCATGTTCAAATTGGAAACATGACAAGCCAAATCTATCGGGACGTCATTCTGGAACAACATGTACGTTTGTTTCGGGGCGCCATGGAGCACAATTTGCGTTTATGGATGACAACGCCCTTCCTCACAGTGCAAACATCGTAAGCGAATGTCTTCAATAGGAGGATATCACACTTATGGACTGGCCAGCATTCTCATCGGACTTGAATCCAGTAGAGCACGTGTGGGATATGCTTGGCCGACGAGTTGCAGCCCGTCAACCTCCTCCTACATGTCTACCGGAACTTCGGAGAGCATTACTTTTTGAGTGGTGTAACATCCCCAAGATCAGATCGATAATTTGATACTCAGCATGCCTAGGCCTTATACGGGCTGTTATTGCATCGTATGGGAAACATACAATGTATTAACAATCATACCAACCATGTAATATTGGTTTTTTGTAAATAGTTTTTTTTTTTTTTTTTTTTTTTTTTTTTTTTTTTTTGTAATTTGCTCCAGGGAGAAAAAATCGCTAATTTTTTTAATAATATCAAACATATAGCATCTTTTTTTGCTCTTTACCTTTTGTTTAATAAAAAAGCTTTACAAATAAATCAAATTTGTTTTGCTTATAACTCTTCCTTTGCCGGATTTTGCATTATCCTTTGCGAAAAATCTACAAAAGCGAAAAGATTAAGATACTGAAGTGGTTATGCTGGGTTTCTACTAGGTAAAACACAGTACTTCCCAGCGTCATGAAAGAGTTCCAGAAGGATATGGCTTCGATGGTAAATCAGGTGAATCCTGCAGCAGAAAAACATCATAAGGACAAAAGCAAGAAACAGGTCACAGATCATCAATTGTGTAAGTAGCATCAGCCTCATCGACTCTTACTACCATATATCACTTCGAAAGTCTTTCATGGGGTACGTCAAATCCTGGGCTTTCTTAGAAGAAGCCTAGATAAAACTCCATTGGTCCATCTAGAGTCAGTTGCACTAATGTTCAAAAGTACACAAATTCAAAAATTTCTAAATTAATTAAGAGAGCTTGTAAAAATACACTGTAACTTGCAATAATAACAGAAAATATAAGTAATAAGAGAAACATTTAAAAAAATATGTACAAGTCCGAATTTCTATTTTTTCTCGTTCGGCTGGGATCGAACGCTTGATCTTGTCAAAAATCGCTTAAAACTCTTTATATGAAGAGTTGAAGTGCCTGCAATGCAAATTCACTTGATTTGTGACTTGTGTCGAATGGAAAGAGTGACAGCACGCGAAAGCGCGCTTTTAGTCTGCATCAGGTAAAAGAATGTCTGGAGCAACAAAAGGAAAATATGAACAATCAAGATGGTAGAATGAGATATTTCACCTAGCTGCCATCAGTCGGCGAAGAAAGATGAAATGAATGAAAATAGACCAACAATGTGAAAAAAAGTTGGATCAGTAAGGTAGTAGGTACTTCAAATAATTAACAAAATGTTAGGTTAGACTATCCGAAGGATATTTGTGTTTTGCTCTAGGAAAAGGTGAGCATCGCAAAGAGCTCATACAGCTGTTTGGATGTAATGGTACAGAAAGGAAAAAATTTGTTGCAAGTTTTTTTATATAATTTTGTACCGTATCAATTTGAAGATCTCTGTGAATATATGAATTTGGGATGAACCAGGGTGCATTAATAATTTCACGAAGGGTTTTATTTTGAATAACTTGGATCTTTTTTAAATGCAAATTCAAGCTCGCTGTCAATCATATTTATACCCTACAGGCGATAGGTACAAGAGCCGATAGCGCCATCTGTTGGCAGAAATAGTAAACAAAAATGAAGGGTTAAGTTATTAGAATTTTAAAGGCATTAGGCAAGATTGGACTCACAGGACAAATTTTTGTGAATCTGAAAAGCTTCAAGAAAATCTAATTCCTTAATAGAACCAGCTTTATGGATAATTTTAGCGGAACCAAAATCAAAATTGTGATTGAATTTCCAACCACGGTTAGCAATTGAAGATTTGTTAATTTCGCCTTTTCAGACGTAAGCACATGTTATTTTATGCGAAACTTTAAAGCTCTTTTTGTTCGGCCAATATAACTAAGCCACACTGACACGATATGCTATAAATTACCCAAGAATTAAACTCAGAAATAGAATCTTTAAGAACCAAACCTTGGATTTTATTTACAGGAGAGAAAACAACTTGAGAATTAAACTTGTGTAAAATCCGTGCAATTTTGTAACAGATAGAAGGATGAAAAGGAAGCACAACAAGGTTATTAATGTTATTTTTAACATCAGAATGTGTTCTTAGAACGTACGATGAGAACTTTCGAACAGCTTTATCAATGACACCGGAAGAAAATTCTCGGTCAAGAGCAACAGATCTTAAATAATTGATTTCATTAGCAATATGAGATTCTGAGGAGCAAACTTTGAGAGCTTTTGCAGAATTTTTTGCTTCTGATGAATGGGGACCTGTTTTACCTTCGAAATCGATTGGAATTCTACGCCGAATACAAGGTTGTCGGTTTGCCTGTTTTATTTTCCACGTCGGCGCCTTGATCTCTATCTCTAATTGAATAATCTTGTAATTGTTTATTTCTTTTTAAACGTCCTTCATTTTCGAACTGCAGTAACATATTATTCAGTTCTCATTATGATATATGGGTGACTCTAACCAACAAGATGAATAGAGGGCGCTAACTCTCAATCTGAGGGGAGACAAAAATTTTAGTTTCTAGCAGGAAGACCTACAGAGAGAATCTACATCTTTTTTTCACGTATAGTGTTGCCATTGCTTGCTTTGAAATCGTTGAGTTTTTTAATCAAAAGCTCACAAAATATGAAACAGATACCGTCTTTTTCTGAAAATAAGGCATCCTCCGAAAATAAGCCCTATCGTGATTTTCGGAACTTTTTGTAAAATAAGACATCCTCCGAAAATAAGCCCTATCGTGATTTTCGGAACTTTTTGTAAAATAAGACATCCCCCGAAAATAATCCCTAGTTAAAATAATGCGACAAAAAGAATTCGTTAAAAAATGCTGTTGATTTATTAAGTATAAGTAATAATATGTTTAGCTTTCCTACTACCCGTATTTCAGAGAAATGTTTAAAACAAAATATTCCGAGAAAATAATTGTTTACCTCTACAGTTCGTTTCAAATTAATTCTTGGAATTTATCTTAACCAGTTCACCGTTTGCCCCCGAGAGACATACGTTCACAGAAAGGCATCGTCATCCGTTAGCGTCGGCAGACTCTCGTCGGGGTGAAATTTGCGCTGAACGGTAAACCCCGAGACACATATTTTCTTGCTGAGATGGTGTGTGGTGTATTTAATTATGGCAAAGCACACTAGGGCTATCTGCCTAAGGGGAGGGATGCCTTTCGTGGAGGACTTTCTAAGGGAAACTGGCTCGTATACACGTTACACATGGGGAAAACCACGAAAACGCCCATGCAGCCAGCCCGTTCGCGGGATTCGAACCTCGGACCGAACTACCAGTGTTCAGCGTCTTTACCGCTCGGCCGCTGGTGGGCTTCTTGCTGAGAGGAAGATTGATCAAATAATGATTCCGGCAGGAATGACTGGTTACCTCCAGACACTTGACATTGCAATAAACAAGCCATTCAAGGATCATTTGCGGATGGAAATCAATGTATATATTGAAAACAGAATGGTGAGAAATCATCGAGGTAATTTTTTAAAACCAGGCTTACAAGAAGTTGTGAATTGGGTAAAAAATTCACTTGACAAAATAACTGATAGTGATGTTTCCAATGCACTACGAACAGGTTACTTATACAGGAAGTATTCATTTAAAGATAGCTAAAGACATGAGAGATTCGGACCAATGATTCAACAGGAAATGGATTTGGAAGGAAATCGGAATATAATTCAGAATTTTATTTATCACGATGTTCCAGAAGAAGATGACATGACTGTAATTGAATAAATTTAAATTTCTGTATTCTGTGTAAAACAAAATATTAAATAAAAATAGATAAATATACTTTTATTTTTGCCCTCCCCCGAAAATAAGCCCTAGCGCGTATTTTAGATCAAAAACGAAAGTAAGACAGTATCTTATTTTCGGAAAAAGACGGTAATAAACAAATTCCAAATTTGGGCTTCCAGATGCCCATATTCGGGTGGAGACGTACGTTATTCAAAATTTCATGTTTCTAGATACCGTTGTTTTATCACAATGCGAAAACATACTCGTACATGCATTCATGCAGGTTCTTCATTATTTCATTTCTTTAAATATACAGGGCTGTAATTAACATATAAGGCGTATACAAGGCTCTAATATTGGGCGGCAACAATTCAAAGTGTGATTCGCTGTTTATAGTGAATCAACACAAAATGGTAAAACGAAATTAATAGCTCTTCTGAGACAAATTGCCGCTTTGGGCTATAAGTAATCCCAGCGGACGAATATTTAAACTAAAGTTACACATTCCATTCACTAAACTTTTCCTCAATGTAAATATTATAATTTTTTTTGTTTAATTTGAATACTATGCTATTTTTGTTAGCAAGATTATCTTTTCTGTCTATGTATACAAACCAAAGGGAATTCATTAGTTAAGGCCGATTTACAGACTTTTCTTCGCACATGTCTAAATCTGTCATATTTACACGCTAGAGGAAATGGTACTAAAAATATTTTAACAAAACTTTATTTTCTTTATGGATTATGCATTCTGAAACACCTTAGATGATAAATGCTCTCTCTGAAACACTGTTTCTCTAAACAAAGCTTCTTAATTTTTGTCAAAGCTCCAAGGGGTATCAGCAATCACTATACCGACAATGTTAAATTGGCCATTTTCGATGTACCTTTTATCAAAATCTGCTGGAGGTGCACGCTTGAAATGTTTTGTGTAATTAAAGTGTACCTATCTGATTATACTAAAATGAGCTTTTTAAACATTTTGAATTTTAGAGTAATTTACAGAATACTTTGTTAGGCATAGTAAAATTTAGCACTTTTCTCACACAAAAAAATTTAAAATACTTTTTTCCTTGATTTATCACCAAAAGCTCATTTCAGTAAATATTAAAAAACATAATAAAAAAGCCATAAAAATTTTAGATACCTGTGAGCAGCAGTTCCTGAGGAAAAATACATCGAGTATAAAGAAAAAGCACGTTTGGAGAAAAACGCGTTTTTAGGTAAAAATCCTCATTGATCAAAGCAGTCGATGACAAATTAAAACTAGATTTTTCACAGCTCTAATTTTCATAGACATTAAAGGATGGTATTTTTAGAAAAATAAAAGTGTAGAGAATTTGAAAATGCAAAAATCCGAAATCACAATTTTTTAAAGATTTTGGGGTTCTAACACCCCTTAATACTTATTTACATTGTTAAACCTGAAATATTTTTTAAACCTCTAGCCGGTTTCCTTAGCCGTGATATAAATTTATAAAATACATTATTATTCTGCATTAATACTACTAAAAATTTAATTTAGTATTAGTTTCCTTCTCATATAAATGAACAAGCCTACGAATAATGAATTATTGCTCGGGAATTGAATTACTCTGTTGTGTTATACATATAAATTTATACTGTAAGCCCACGGCTCAACGAGCGCCACCTGTCGGCCGCCGTAGCAGTTTTTTTTCCCCCTTCGCCGTCTTCTATCCTGTTATGGGTATATTGTGCTGCACTTGAAGCGCCCTTCTATGGGACACGAAGTTCTGACAGCTGGAACGCAGCATGAATTTTTTATGCTAATCTCGGCCAGTACAGGTCAGTTCGACGCCAACGGTTCGAACGCGGGGTCAGTTCAACGCCTTACTTTTTTTTCCTTTTGTTTGACGCCATACTTTTCGTATTTTTATTTATTTTTAGAATAAGTTTGCATCATCATTCAAATAAATTTAGTGTCATCATCATTTGATGTTTTACATTCTGTCCCACATTATGGAAATTCATAGATGGTCTCAGGCGTGTTCAAAAATCAATTGATCAATGTTATGAACAATTTGTACGTGGAGATGAACCGCAGCCCAAGCGGAATAGGTATCTGCGAGCTGATATGAGAATTAAAGTAATAGTTGAAGGTTTTGCAAATAGAGAAATGATGCAATACCTCAAAGGTGGGGCGCATAATTTTGCAATGGATTAGTATAATAACAGTTCTGTGATGTAATCTTACTTACTTCTAATCTTATTTATCTGTAATTATATTTGTCTGCAATATAATATAACTACTTTTTAACCATATGTTTATTTACCATTTGTGTATATTGCCTTTTGATTCTGTCCCTCATGTCCCGGAGCGTTGACATTGGCGAGGGTGTTTCTCACTAATCTGGGACACAAACAAAAATCTAGAACACTTTCACACATATACACACATATATTTATTTCAAATATGCATGCAAACAATCCCTAATTCAATAAATAAAAATCCGTCATATTACTTATTAAAACTATTGACTATTATTGACTGATTTTTAAGTCATATTACTTAATAAAAATCAGTCATATTACTTCATATTTATTCTAAAAGTAAATAAAAATACAAAAAAATATGCCGTCGAACTGTCCCTGCGTCGAAACGTACGGCGTCGAACTGCCCCGGTGTCGAAACGACCTGCTTCGAATCTCGGCATACAGCTGACGTTGGAATTAGTTGATAATATTCAGCCCTTGATTACATAATTAACTTGTTTCAATCGTTTGCGAAGTTGAGACCTTGCGAACCAAAGATGTGCATTTGAGCGTTTGCCATCCAAATCTGGACTCTAATGAACATTACGAACGCTAAGTTTTCGGTTTTATCCATTTTGTGCACTCTGTGTGAGTGTGTCTTTATACTGACTGTGCAACTTTTGGTCTCGTTCATTCGCTCTCCCGGCAGCGTAATGGCAGACCGCACATTGAGTTGAACAGTGTTAAACGAATGTCGCATACTGCGCATGCCCAGAAAACAATTTGGCGTAATTACTATGTTGGCGCGATTTGAAAAGAAGATAAATACGGTATATGGTAGATGTATCGCCATCTAATTGTAAACAAATCTGGCGTTTAAATCTTCGTAGAGTATAATGTAAATGTAAATTAATTACTGTGTTAAAGTACTATTTTTTGCTGTACTGCTCAAACAACTAGAAAGCTGAAATTATTGCGAAGCAATGTGAAGCTGTGCTTACATTCAAAATGTAAAATATAATACTTATGAAATTCTGCACATTCCTTTGGAACTGTACAAATTTTTGTTCAGAAAAAGACTGAAATTAAGGATATATTAGTTGAAAATTTATTCATTATACTTTTAAGCAATAAAAACAATTCAGGATTTACAATACGTTCCATTCGTACATACATAAAGAAACACTGAGGAATATAACAAGTGCTTGCAAATAACACTGCAGAAATTTTACAATTCCTTAATGCTAGTTATTAAATTCTTTGAAATGAGAAAATAAAAGCGCGAATATACGCTAACAAACTCTGAGATACTCCAGTTTACAAATACTGAATTATAACATGTAAACAAATATTAAATGCACTGTTATTGACAAATTAAAATGAAACATTTATTAGAAAAATAAGCAAGTGCAATCGGTATGGACGTTAAAATAACTAATCAAAGTTCCACAACATTGCAGTTTTAAACATCACTCGAACACACTCGACAGCCATGGAGATCACGAATAAGCTAACGTAGGGTGCTTAGTCGCCAATATTTCTCCCCGCGCCAAAGGTACACCATCAAGCATGCGCTGTAAGCGAAATTCGCTTAACACTGTTCAACTCAATGTGCGGTCTGCCATTACGCCTCCCGGCACTGCTGTAAGTTCAGGTTGAAATTCTAATATTCCACTTTTATGCCTCTCAGAGTCGAATGCCACCCTATGTCCTATGGTAATTACAGCTCATCTGGATAAGTATTATCACCCTTCGTAATCTACACTCATGTCCATAAATTAAGGATAATGCAAATCAGGCAAAAGAAGAGTTATAAGCAAAACAAATTTGACTTATTTGTAAAGCTTATTATTTATTAAACAAAAGGTAAAGAGCAAAAAAAGATGCTATACGTTTCATATTATTAAAAAAATTAGCGATTTTTTCTCTCTGAAGCAAATTACAAAAACACATATTTACAAAAATCCAATATTACATGGTTGGTATGATTGTTAATACATTGTATGTCTCCCAGAAGATGCAATACAGTCCGTACAACGCCTAGGCATGCTGAGTATCAAATTATCGATTTGATCTTGGGGAATATTACACTACTCAAAAAGCAATGCTCTCCGAAGTTCCGGTAGACATGTAAAAGGAGGTTGACGGGTTGCAACTCGTCTGCCAAGCATGTCCCACACGTGCTCTACTGGATTCAAGTCCGGTAAGAATGCTGGCCAGTCCATACGTGATATCCTCCAACTAAAGGCATTCGCTTACGATGTTTGCACGGTGAGGACGGGCGTTGTCATCTATAAACACAAATTGTTGCTATAAGGTCTACTCACATTACCAACGTCTTGGAATCGTTACCAAAGCCTGGGGATGACAGTCTGGGCAATTCCAAGTTAATCTGATACTTCCAGTTGGGTACGCCCACATTCCAGACGGCCGATAACTCTACCACTTAAAAAATCATCCAAATGCGTCCTTTGTGTCATAACTATTCAGTTATTGAACTGAAATGCTTATAAGGCGCCTGCGAACAATTTTACGTCTTTGCCTGTGTTCCTTATATATCACTCTCTTACACTCTCGTCATTGTGACGTACCATCGGTGTCATCTGGTTACTTCCTGAAATTTGCATATGATTCTTGAAGATGTGTGTAGTGATTTTACAGGTGATATATTTATTTTAGAGTTCGATTTCCGCGTGACTCCGAATTATCCTTAATTTATGGACATGAGTGACAAAAGCAATTTAGAATCACCCTATATTTTTATAGTCTTCTTCGCTTTTTATTTTAACTTTAATTCTTTTTATTTAATTTTTTAGCTACGTTCACAAAGTTTAAACTCTATAAGCTAATAGGTCCTCCCTTGTAATTTTGACTAATAGCAAATCGCTATTAATTTTATTTTGTACATTGGCATATAACCAGACCATTATGTATAGTTTCTTCTTACACCTTAATGTGTTTTTCCAAGCGGGAGCATCGGGAAATGGAACAGCAAATTGAGACTAAAGTCTATGACTAAGTTTTTTTCAATTAATATTCAAAAAGAGTTTCGTGTACAGTTTCAATTGTCTGTTTCGACGAAACGCGATATAGAATTAGCTGGATTCGAAAATCAGTATAAAAATTTCCCCTGAAAAGTCAATAATGAGATTCGAATTGGGCTAATCTACCATTTACTGCTTTTTTGTTTTTGTACTTTCGTTTAAGTCTTATATCACACTTTTATTCTATTGTTTAAAGTATGCCTTACGTTGATCAGAATGTTACTTACAATTAGTTTTGAATTTTATTTGTAAATATTCTAGTGTTAATATTGTTTATTTCATGTTTACACTTTTCATTGCACTTTATTTTACTTAATTTAAAATTGTCACCGGAACCACAGTATCTAAGCTACTTTTTAGCGTATGCACTAAGAATTTTCTTTTAATTTATTTTCTAAGTTTTGAAGCTCAATGCGCAAAGTTCTTGACCACAAAGGTCTTTTTTAGTTCCTTCTCTTTTCTTTAATTATGTATAATTAAAGATATATATATATATGTGTGTGTGTGTGTGTGTGTGATGTACCAGCTTTTGTCCGAAATAAATAGATTTGTGAAGAATCATAAATGTAGTCGTAGCTTAAATCATCAGACGATAAATTTAAAAAATTGATCCATTTATTATTGGTCAGGAGAAATAGCAGTTACAAAATCAGATATCCGGAGTAAATAAAGAATTACTAATAACTTTTTGTATGAAGTTTACTGCATCGTGACCTTAAGAAAAAGCCCCGATATTCTTTTGAGAGTCCTTTTATAGCCTCTGGGAAGGCGAAGCTTCCAAAAAATGACGTCAGCCTCGTCAGCCAATCCAGTTCGCTTTAAATATTTCCAGAACATTCTAAAACTGTACGTGTAGAAAAGGCGGAAAAAACAACTTTACTACGGGGCTGTGGATTTAATTCCACGTACTTTCAAATAAGAGAACGTCGCCATTAAAAAGGAAAATAACATACAGTTAGAATTTAAATGTATTCTTGACTACGGAATTTTATTATTACATATATATATTTCATGAGTTACAAGGAGTGTGAAGTGGGCTATGAAGATGCTGTGTCTCCATAATTTTTTCCTTCAATACTTAATCTGGGTGCCCTTTTTTACATAATACATTATCGCATAATCGCGCCGAATTCAGCATAATGATTTGGAAGAAGACAGACCTGAAACTATTCGCCAGCCCGTAAGCATATCAAATCGTGCGACGTTTACTCAAAATACCAGTCACGTTTTGCCATTAAACTCCAAAAAAAAGAAACATCTCGTCCACCGAGTATTTTTGTAGTTGCAATTCACAGAACAATGCCAGTGGGGTGTGGAAGAAAAGAGTTCTGGAAAAGGTGTTATTAAAAGAACAATTCCTTCTCTAAAAATACTTTCACCCAGAAAATTTCAAGCACTGTTCGAAACATGAAAGTCGTTTTCTACCGTTTTGGAAAGTAGACGTAAACCAGAGTTTTCTCACTCTGTGAAAATATTACTATAAAAAATGTAACGTCTTTGAAGAAAGGTACAAATTTAATAAACTTTTCAGTCTTTTATTGATAATAAAAATCAAATAGATAAATGCCTCCAAAAGTGAGAATTTTCTTTAATATTTCCGAGATAAAAGTTAAATAAGTAATTTTTTTTAGAATAGTAAGACATCAGATTTCTTAATAAACTTCTCTTTTGCTTATAAATTCCATACATGAGTGATTTCCCATTTGGTATTTAATATCTGGTGGCAATTTAAAATTCCAAACTAAATTGCTGGCTGTTGAAGCTTCTGAAACATTGTTTTTCTTAGAAGTTTGAGATACATATATTATATAAATTCCTCGAGAATTTGCACAATTATGTGCTTTCAGCTTTCCCTTTGTTGCGAATGAATTTTCGCTTTCGTACTTACGTCAAAATACAAACTCCAAGAACACCGACTATAAGGTATTTCTTTCGTCTTCTTAGCATGCCTTTGTGGTATAATGGTCAACACACTCGGCGCGTATTCGAGAGGTCCGAGTTTCGAGTGCCGGCGTGGGCATTGCTCATTTTTCATTACTCCTTCTTCAAAATAACCTGATGTATCTACAGTGGTGCCCGAACTAATAACAGTGGTGGATGATGATGATCCACCACCAGGATTTGTGGATTGGGTCTCCTAATATCCAGTAGTCCTTTAAAAGGGGGAGTATATAAGGTATTTCTCCCGCTTTCTTAGCATGCCTTCATGGTGTAATGGTCAGCACACTCGGCGCGTATTCGTGAGGTCAGAGGTTCAAGTGCCTGCGAGGGCATTGCTCATTTTTCATTACTCCTTCTTCAAAATAACCCGATGTCTCTATAGTGGTGTATGATGATAATCCACCACCAGGATTTGCCGACTGGATCCTCTAATATCCAGTCGTCCTTTAAAAGTCCTTGAATTTGAGTCGTCCTTGAATTTGAACTCGATCCAAGAGTTCCCAATTTCGTCTAGCCAGCACCAAAACTGCCTTATTTACTCGACAGCCATTATTTCATGTTGTGTAAAGTCTATGTCTCTATCGAAACATAATTTTTTAAAAGGACTCTTGAAGAATTATCTTCTAGCCTCCTAAAACAAAACAGAAATCAAAAGAAGGGTGTAAAAGGCTGATATCAAACTTGCATTTGTTTCATACGAACAACTGTTAAGGAAAACTTTTTCTGCTTGGTTTACTATTGAAAGAAAGACGCGCGATCTTCTCCTTCCTTACGAAAAAAATTGCAAGTTGTTCGTTTTCAACCAATCAGCTATCAGCTTGTTTATAATGGAGAACCAGTTTCCCATTTACATGTTAACACTAAAAGTGATCTGTGGTGATTGGCTGTTGTGACAAAGTAGAAAAATTGTTCCAAACAGGTTTTCTTCCGAAACAAACGGATGTGTGATGTCAGCCTAAGACACTTTTATTCAAAAATAAAATTAACAATGATCCAACTTGGGTTACAGGAAACCAATCATTTCTGGCTTAACAGAATAACGTAGCAAATACTAATTTCAAGGTGTAGTAGATTAGCCTAACTGCTCACAGAATACTTGACACAGCAAAGGCTCTGGTTTGTGGTAAACCAGCGAGACAGGCTTAATGGCTGGAACACTCAACGTCGCTAATGCAAGTCGCTAATAATCACAGCCCAAGGTGGCCTGGAATAGGCAGACACGCTCTAAAACTAACTTCGGAAACTCTTGCTTAAATTGCACTTCATTGTACCTTAATCTGGATAAACTCTCGCTATCTCATTTACATTCTGGCATAAACAGCGTGGGTGAAAAGAATAATAGGAAAGCTTTCTCAACTTAAAATGAACTATTAGTTAAAAACATGTAATTTAAAAAAAAATTTCAATGCCTACTCATGTCAACAAAGAAAAAATTTTAATTTAGTTACTTTTTATTGACGTTATTAAAATTTTTTCGTTTCTAATTTATGAAGCTGATGGGGGTCTATAATTTCTCATTCTATCCATCTCTATACAATTCTTTAATTCCATACATTTAAAATTTTTTACAACTCTGTTTTACTGTTGCCACTTATTTTTTATTAAATATTACAATCCCATTGATCACAGACATGTACTATTATTTATAATTTGCCATAAAATTAATTTTTACAGCAAGTGCGAATTTCTAATAAACGGTCATTATTTGTAAGCCTTCTAATATATTTTAAAAATCTGATGTGTACACCACACGACTTTCTTGTACAGAATATTAAATTATACGCATTTTTTCTTGAATTTCATTTAAATTGTTTGGATTGAATTAAATCTACTTCGCCGACAGCGCATAAACCACTGTAAAAAAAATGCACTCTTTAAAATTCACTATATTTGTTTACTATAACGACACTCTGAGTGCACAAAATTTATATCATTTGAAGAATTATCGTTGCCGCATGTTCTATTCAAATACTATAACAAAGCTAAAACGATGTATGAAAGAAATTAAGCAAACAAAACAGAAAAGAAATAGTTTCTCACAGACGATTGAGTATTTCTCATTCAATTAATTAAGCTCTCACTTCGCGACAAAGCAAAAATACATAAAAACTCAAAATATCTGCATTAAAAATTACGAAGTAAATTTAAACACTTATTTCCTCGAAAAAATTCCAGAAAGGATTAAGCATGATTTAATTCGCAATAATAAATGAAGGCGTTATTTTTGTGTTGCGAAGCTTAGTCTCTCTAGATTGGCAACAAATCTACAATTCTGCTGTTTCAAATGTAAACAAATATGTCCGCCATGTTATTCAAAACTTAACCCACTTAAACAGCTTTTAAATTGTTGATAATTGTACAAATATTGCTTCCAGAATTACGAAAGGCATAAAAACATTAACCGGAAGATAAAAACAACATAATTCAATCACTTTTAAAGCAAAAAATGTACAATTTACAAACATATAAGAGTAAAGATATTGAGATCACTGAGCCGGGTAACAGAGTGAATATATATATATATTTATATACGTTTGGCGCGGCCGATCGCAACCAAAATACGAGGTGCACATCTACATGTTACAGCAGTCCTATATACAAATTTTCAACGTTCTGAGGCTACTCGTTTTTGAGTTATGCGAGATACGTACGTACATACGTTCGTACAGACGCCACGAAATATTCTCTTCAGAATTAATTTTAAAGCAGTTTTATAATTTTTTTTGAGGAAAGGTGTCTTTTATTCTGTCCTTACGTACAGATATCACGCAAAAACATCGTTAAATTGCATTCGAAAGCGGTCAAAATGGATATTTTCGTTGAAATATGTTGCCTGAAACTTTTCGCGATTACAATACTTTCTTTTTACTTCGCACAAGGAAGTAACAACAGCTTACCTTTAGTTCCGATAAAGAGGGATAAATAAGTAGGAATTGATTTTAATATGTGAAAAAAGTATTAATATCCAGTGTCATCCACTACAAGTTAAAAAAATGTATTAGAACTTGAGTGGATGAATAAAAAGCATTTTATTA
The DNA here is from genome assembly GCF_044657685.1 of Stegodyphus dumicola. Classification (NCBI taxonomy): domain Eukaryota; kingdom Metazoa; phylum Arthropoda; class Arachnida; order Araneae; family Eresidae; genus Stegodyphus; species Stegodyphus dumicola. The sequence continues at coordinate 280,318,587 of NC_140769.1, read as the reverse complement.
ACGATTGAAAATGTGAACAAGACATAGGGAGAGTGTGATCTAATAGTAGGAATTTAATGAATAGAAAACCCTCACAGTTCAATCTTATTTAAGAGTGCTGAAATTTATTTCAACAGAAAAATTTCATAATAAAGCTGTATATTTTGTAGAGACTCTCTATAAAAAGTTTTCATTTTTATCACAGTTTTATTACTCTTCATCACTTCTTAAGATTTTCCTCTACATTTTACCGATTCCTCTTCGCCCTATTAATTATTTAATACTATTGTATTTTGCCCTAATCTTTCCTTAATTTTCTTAATTTTATTGCATATTTTCCAAAGCGATAGAAAACCTACAGTAGCTGTTACAGTACCAATAAGATAATGGCATTTTAATACGCCATTGGAAAAAAGCCAGCAATTCCAAACTTCTAATCTACCAGTGGATTAGATGTTCGACACACATTTAATGGCGACAGAGATTTCTGCGTGCCATTAGTGTAACTTATAAAGGACCACCTAAAAACCATAGTCTTAACAACCAAGTTATAATACTTTCAGCCAGATTCATCGAAGAAATTCTATGCAATGTAATTTTTATAACTTTTTTCAGTTTCTTTAGGAACGAAAAGAAAACATATCGTTCGGCAACGATAGAAAATTTTTCCTGCCTTCCACTTACATATTTGTTATAAATATTCTTTCATTTTTTCCATTGAATTTGAGCCAATTTGTTACAAGAATTTGTTTGATATAAGAAAAATAATTTCGTTTGGGGTAATTTATTGTTGCTGAAATAAAAGTCTCGTCTTATAAATTCTTCGTCTGGAAGGAAATATAATCAAAATGTAATATTTAATATAAAATATTTATATTTTTATCTTCTTTTCCTGAAACGTGAATTTTATGTTTCGACTCTCATGCGTTACGTCTCGTCTTAATTTAAAAACTTTAATTAAGATGAGACAATTTAAAAATTCTATATATATAGAAGGAAATACAATCAAAATAAAGTCTCTCTCTCTATATAAAGAAGAATGTCTGTTTGTTCGTGATTAACTCAGTCACTACTATAGCTATCGTCTCCAAACTTAATTCTTTTTTGGGTTCTGGGAAAAGTCGACGTTCATTTTTTTCCCCTAAAAAAAGAAAAGAATTTATCGCTAATTTGAAAGCGAGAAATGGCAAATTCTCCAAAATAAAGCAATTTTTATCGCCAGCGTGCGCGACTCCTGCAGCTCGGGAAAAATGAGTTCGAAAATGAGCGTTTTCAGAATTTTTTAATTAATATCTCGGCTGATTAAAGCCGTGCAAAGACTGGAACAGTCGAAATGGCTTCCTGCGAATTTTTGGAAAAGAGAATAATTATTTAATGTTTGGCAATGCTATTTATACTAATCCAGAAGACAAACAACAAAAATCAGCGTTATATTTACAAAATTTCCACAGGACTAGTTTCGATGGTTTTACCGAACCACCATCCTCAGCTGCAAAACCGCAAATGAACAAGATAGGAAAAATGATTAGATAAGATAAGAAAGCCTGGACAAGAATAAGCAAGTGGCGCCATCTGTTGGTGAAACGAGAACTAAAACATAATTTCTTTAAAGGCCGAACGCAAATTTGGATTGGAATTAGGATCGTTAACTAGAACAGAAAGATTTTTATGAATGTGAACATACATAAAAACATTCATAAAACATGTTTCACATTCATAAAAATCTTTCTGTTTCATGTGTTTTCACATTCATAAAAATCTTTCTGTTCCATGTGTTTTCACATTAATAAAAATCTTTCTGTTCTAGTTAACGATCTTAATTCCAATCCAAATTTGCCTTCGGCCTTTAAAGAAATTATGTTTTAGTTCTGGTTTTACCAACAGATGGCGCCACTTGCTTATTCTTGTCCAGGCTTTCTTATCTTATCTAATCATTTTTCCTATCTTGTTCATTTGCGGTTTTGCAGCTGAGGATGGTGGTTCGGTAAAACCATCAAAACTAGTCCTGTGGAAATTTTGGAAATATAACGCTGATTTTTGTTGTTTGTCTTCTGAATTAGTATTTATTCGGCGTGTTATTGTGTCTTAATGCTATTTATATTTCATTTTTTATTGAAATTACAAATTTTTATTAACAAACTCTGCGATTTGAAAGCGAGCAGTGGCAACACTTCGAAATACAGCAGATTTTTATCTCCAGCGTGCGCAGCTGTTGCCACTTGGAGAAAATGAGTGCGAAAATTTGCGTTTTCGGAGTTTTTAATTAATATCTCCGCTAATTAAAGTCGTACGAAGATGGGAATTGATGAAATGACTTCCCACGAATTTTTGGAATCGGGGGGGGGGGAATCTCTCTCGAAACTGAACTCCCAGCCTTTCAGGAGGAGATAACGCCACAAACAAACAAAAAGACAGACACAGATTTTGACAAAATAGATTCCAAATCTCTTTTACAACCATTATATAATTATTAATCATCACTACATAGTATAAAACAAAGTCGCTTTCTCTGGCCCTATATCCCTATGTATGCTTAAATCTTTAAAACTACGCAACGGATTTTGATGCGGTTTTTTTTAATAGATAGAGTGATTGAAGAGGAAGGTTTATATGTATAATAACATCCATTAAATAGTGGAGAAATACTGTTATTTTTGAGGTTTATAATGTGATGTCGTAAATAATTACATTTTTTCCGCTTACATTGCAAACGCAGGCTGAACCCTACGAGGATTTATCAAAATAATGTACTAAGTATTGTACACATTGAAAAGGTCTCCAGATTTAAAAATTGCAGGACGTAGCGTTTGCGGCGGTACCGGCCGGCCGGGGCGGCGGAAGCGTGCCTATAAATAGCGCGTCGGAGGCCGCGGTTCTCCCTATAGCACTTTGAATTTAGCAGCGATCGGACGCGTTTATTATCGGAGCTCTCTAGCGAGAAAAATAACAATATACTTAATAAAAAAAAAATCTGAAATGTTTCAGATTTTAAATTACGTCCAAAGGGGCGTTTTTTTAACGTTTTGAGTGTTACCTTTATTTATTAAATATCATGTTCTTTGCACTTAAACCATAAAATTCAGTTCAAGAGCAATATCGCAAAATAATGTTAAATTAAGCATATCTTTAGAATTTCCGATATACACAGTCTCGCGAGCTGGAGATAAAAGTATTTTTTTTTATATATAACGTTGCCATTTCTCGCTTTTAAAGCATTGAGTTTGTAAATCAAAAATTCGTTAAAATTTTACAAAATATAAAATCTATAATAAAACAAATTCCAAATTTGGGATTTCAGATGCCCATATTCGCAGTAGGATTTCGTCATTCAAAATTCGATGGCTCTATGTACCATTGTTTTATCACAATGCGAGAAATAGACAATCATTTATGCAGATTTTTCATTATTTAATTTCTTCAAATATAATGCAGGACTCTAACATTTTGTGGCAACAGTTTGAAAAGTGAACCGACGTTTATGAGTCCGACGCAAAATCGCAAAACGAAAACAATAGTCCTTCAGGGACAAAGCCCCTTTGGACTAATAAAAACGTGCTTTTGAGCGCGACAACGTTTCTGTAATATGTTAATTGTTGTAAAAATAAAATAAATAGGTAAAAATGTAAAAAGTAAATAAGTAAAAATGTAGTGTATGTATTTAGATTTTCCAAAGATAGCAGGAAATCTTCATGGTATAGGGAAAGGGGAATTGTTTTACTCCAAATTTAACGCGTGCGGGCCACGGGCAGTAATGAATAAATCAAAACTACTGGATCGATTTTAATCATTTTTTTAGTGAGTGACATAGGCTATATATTTTATACCCGTGCGAAGCCGGAGCGAGTCAGTCGCTAGTTTAATTACATAATAATGAACATATAATTATTAATTTTACATCTAAATATCTCTTCTCCTACTTTTATGCGTTCCAGCGGAATAAGCACGCAATAAAAAATTTTTAAAACCTCAAATGTACTTCCGCCGGAAACTAAAATACAGAATCCAGCTCGCTTTCTAGGATTTTTTTTTCTCCTATTTGTAAAAGAAGTAAAAAATCGCTGCCTCTTCACAATGGAAACAGAATCGGATTGCTGACCAAACTCAATTTCTTCACGATCCCAGGCGTTCTTGACGTGTTACCCTTTTCATGTCACGTCCAGCTGAATATTTCCTACTCACTGCCCCCTCCCCTCCTCCTTCTAGAGGGTTGGTTATCGTCGTTTGCAGCAACCGACTGACGATTGATAACCAGTGTCCACTATACACGTGTAAATGGGCGGAGTGTATCCTGCATTTGATTGCTGGTGTAGAACTCTTTTAGGTGTTCTTCTTATCAGCGGTTCGTAAGTTTCCATCCCGTGTTCCACAAATGCGATTTCTGTATATGTCGAATAATGTTTTAAGCGAGTTCATATTAGACATTTATTTTAAACAAAAGTCAGGTTTAACACATGTAAATCAAAAATCTTTAATAACAGTCTTTAAGTGAAATCTATATAATAATTCTTTCTTAAACCATGCATGACTGGATATGTACACTGCGCAAAAAAGGAGGGGCAGTTCCATAGCTCCCCGTTCTACTAAACCGATTGACAAAATTCAACTTGCGTTTTTATTGCCTCGTAAGAGCGACTTAGGATACGTATTAGATTTAAATAGAAATGAAGCAGTAAATGCTTTGAGAATAAAGCACGCTAGTACTAAAAGGATTAGCGAAAAATGCTGCTAAATAATAATTTAAGAGTTTAAAAGCATTAAAAGTTTCAACTATCAGTAATAAGACTCGAATTTTACAAAGTTAATAAATCAACTACATAAAAGAAAAATGTAAGAAAAAAATCTGATGTATGCACCACATGACTTCCTAGTACGGAATATTAAATTATCTCCATTTTTTCTTGCATTTCATTTAAACTTTATTGGACTAAATTAAATCTACTTCCTCGATAGCGCATACAGCACAACAGAATAAATGCACTTTTTTAAAATTCACTATATTTGTTTACCATAGCGACACTCTGGCGCTATTTTCACTTAACACATATTTCGTTCATATTATAACTCAGAATGCATATAAATTTATATCATTTTAAGAATTATCTAATAGTTCCATTCAAATACTATAACAAATCTAAAACGATGTATAAAAGAAATTAAGTAAACAAAACAAAAAAGAAACAGTTTCTCACAGACGATTTAGTATTTCTCATTCAATTAATTCAGTTCTCACTTCGCGAGAAGGTAAAAATACATAAAAACTCAAAATATCTACATAGCAAATTACGAAGTAAATCTTAAACACTTTTTTCCTCGAATAAATTATAGAATGGATTAAACATGATTTAATTCGCAATAATATAAGAAGGCGTTATCTTTGTTGTTGCGAAGCTTAGTTCCTCTAGATTGGCAACAAATTCGATATTTTGCCAAGTTTAAATAGTAAACAAACATGTCCGCCATCGCAAAAATGTTAGGCTTAGCCGCACTTAAACAACTTTTAAATTGTTGATAACTTCACAAATATTGCATGCAGATTTGTTAAAAGCATAAAAACCTTAAACGGAAGATAATAACAACATAATTCAATTATTTTTAAAGCAAAAAATGCACAACTTACAAATATATAAGAGTAAAGAAACTGAGATCACTGAGCCGGGTAACAGAGTGGATATGTATATATATATATATATGTGTGTGTGTGTGTGTGTGTGTGTGTGTGTGTGTGATGTATCAGCGTTTGTCCAGAATAAATAGATCGTTGAAGAAATATAGATGTAGTCGTAGCTTAAATTATCAGACGAGAAGTTTAAAAAACAGGATCCATTTATTATTATTCAGGAGAAATAGCAATTACAAAATCAGATATCTGGAGTAAATAAAAAAGAACTATTAATAACTTTTTGTATGAAGTTTACTGCATCGTGACATTTAAGAAAAGCCCCCCGATATTCCTTTGCGAGTCCTTTTATAGCCTCTGGAAAGGCGGAGCTTCCAAGAAATGACATCAGCCAATCCAGTTCGCTTTAAATATTTCCAGAACATTCTATAACTGTACGTGTAGAAAAGGCGGGAAAAACAACTTGACTACGGGGCTGTAGATTTAATTCCAGGCACTTTCAAATAAGAGACCGTCGCCATTAAAAATTGAAAAGAACATACAGTTAGAAATTTAAGTGTAATTTTGACTATGGAATTTTACTATTACATATATATATATATATATATATATTTATACATACATATATTAATTGAAAAAGAAAATGTAAAGCTAACAAGTAATTAGACGTAAGACCTATTTGGTCTTAAAAATTTATGCGCATAATGCTGCAAAAAGATATGAAATAATAGTAGTAGGTAGAAACACTGCAGCGATCTTGCTAAAAAGTTACCAGGAGCTGTAGCTCCACCAAATATTTTAACCCAGTATTAAAAAAATAAAAACTAAGAAGAAATTTGTCTGGAAAAACTGGAAAAAACTGTAAACACGCGAAAAACTGCCAAAGTTAATGCTGGAAGACTTGCTAATGCACGAACAAATTAATCTGACCGTCGTGATATGTGAAAAGTTAACTCACATGAAAAATAGATCGATGGAAAAAAATATATAAGGAAAGTACATATAGAAAATATAGATTGAAAAAATGCCAATACATAAAAAGTAAAAATTAAAAATTAAAAATTAAGACACAAATTGCAACAAAACAAAATACAGTAATTAAATAGCAGAAAATGGTAAATTAACCCACTCGTACTCTCAATTGGCTTTTCAAGGAAAAAAACTGATTGTCGAACTACAGGGGTTGGACAAAAATATGGAAACACCTTTAAAAAAACATGTTTCTTTGCTTAATATGGTGTAGGAAAACCGTTGGCATCCAAAACAGCTTGCAGTCTTCTCGGAATGGATAAATACAGTTCCTGTATGTTTGCCAAGGGAATATTATACCATTCTTCCTGCAAAACGGTGGCAAGTTCAGATAACGATGTTGGCGGTGGATAACGAGAACGCACTTTCCGTTCCAATGTAGACCACAAAGGTTCGATAATATTCAGGTCTGGTGACTGTGGTGGCCAGGGGAGATGGGACAACTCATCCTCGTGCTCAGAAAACCAGTCCTGGACAATGTGAGCTGTGTGAACAGGGGCTTTGTCGTCTTGGAAGACAACATCACCATCGGGGAACAAAGTTTGTACCATGGGATGAACTTGATCAGCCAAAATGTTCACATAAGTCTTGGCAGTCATGTGCCCTGACACAGTTATCATGGGGCTAGCAGAGAACCACGATATGGCTGCCCAAACCATAACAGAACCCCCGACATGTTTCACTCTTGGCAACAAGCAGTCTGTATTATAGGCTTGAGATGGCGTTCTCGAGACGTAAACTCGGCCAGAAGTGGGAAATAATAAAGAAGACTCGTCAGACCATATTACTCGCTTCCACTGCTCTATAGTCCAGGCTTTATGACTTAAACACCACCTTTTCCTGTTACGGGCATTAGCATGACTGATGAGTGGCTTCTTAATTGCAGCACGGCCAGCAATTCCCTGTTTATCAAGCTCCTTTCTAATTGTTTTGGTACTCACAGGGTTCGGTAACACAACATTCATTTCAGCAGTAACTTTTGCAGCTGTGGTCTTCTTATTTTTCGTCACAATTGCCCTTAACGATCGTCTGTCACGATCACTCAGGACACACTTTCGTCCGCGCTGTGATTTAGCAGATGATGTTTTTCCGCTTTTCAAATATGCGGAATAAATCTTCGATACAGTACCTCTTGAAACACTAAACACCTCGGCTACCTTGCTTACGGAAGCACCTACCACACGTGCTCCAACAATTTGCCCACGTTCGAAGTCTGTTAACTCTGAAATAATGCAATTACAACCTCACATAACAGTACTCCGACAACAACTGAACTGTTTTAGCACATTTACGAAGTTGTATAGGTGGCGTCAGTAGTCAAAAACGCCAGCGCCAGCTACATATTTCATTAAAATCAATCTTTCTTTTCAAACATGCATTTCACAAGGTGTTTCCGTATTTTCGTCCATCCACTGTATTTACCACTTATTATCGCCATGGATCATTTCATCGTCTCTTCACAATTATACAAGGAACCTTTCGGAGGCATACTTGAGTTCGTTGTGATTACAAAAAAATCGCAAATATCCAGTTATTCTACCATCAAACTAATTAATTACCAAAATAATTAAATTTGTCTTTACTCATGTATTTCAAAATTACTTAGCATTTAATTGTGGTTCTACTCGCATTGACGCACAGTGCACAACAAGGAGACGTTATCCCGAATTCAGATGACTAAAATTCCATACGTGCATTAATTTAATACGCATAAAACTGAAAAATGAAATCTTCGACTTTCTACATGTTATCAAACGATGATGCTATTGTCTTTGTGGCTTTCTGACTTTCGGAAGTAATCAACAATCAGAGTTAGTTTCATCGATATCATGAATCTGGTTTTCTACCTGAAGAGGTCATTCAGAATTGGCAGTTCCAATGAAAATAAGGCGTATTAAGGCAAAAGCACAGGACCAGATTAAGAAAATATTGAAAGAGTCAAAGAGAGTTTTAGACGCAGCCTGAAGAAATAAAAAGACAGGTTTACTGAGAATAAGCTGCACAAGACCAAAAGCCTGCATAATCATAAAAACAACATTCTTACAGACGTACAGACAATAACAAAGGAAATGCTGGCAAGAATTTTGTTACCGTCTTGACAATGTTCATGTAAATAATATGTCCTGCCTAAAATCATTTATTCTTGGAAGCTTTTAAAGAATTCGTATTTCTTAAAGTCTTGATTTTATTTTTGATTTTTTCTATCTTTTAGCAATTGTGAGACAGATTTATAAAGTAATTCGATTTTTAAAATCCTTCTTATTTTGAACTGGACATTGTTGTCTTCTTTAAGATTTCTTTTTAGCACTTAAAATTCGATTCTTTTTAATTTTAGAAGATGTGGTGTTACTCTTCATTCTCAAAAATAAAAAATCTGATGTTAAATTACCACATGACTTCCTTGTACGGAATATTAAATTATACGCATTTCTTCTTGCATTTCATTTAATCTTATTAGATTGAGTTAAATCTACTTCGCCGACAGCGCATTAACCACAATAGAATAAATGCATTCTTTAAAATTCACTCTAGTATTTGTTTACCATAGCGACACTCTGGCGCTAGATTCACTTCACAGTATTAATAATTATATGACAGTTAACTTATATAATAATTATATAACGGAAACTAAGTTAACTGTTATATAATCCAACAATTATATAACAGTTAACTTATGTATTTCGTTCATATTATAACTCATAATGCACAAAATTCACATCATTTAAAGAATGGAATTATCCAATCTTTGCCACATGTTCTATTCAAATACTATAATAAAACTAGAATGATGTATAAAAGAAATTAAGCAAACAAAACAAAAAAGAAACAGTTTTTCACAGACGATTGAGTATTTCTCATTCAATTAATTCAGTTCTCACTTCGCGAGAAGGCAAAAATGCATAAAAACTCAAAATATCTATATTAAAAATTACGAACTAAATCTTAAAAACTTTGCCACATGTTCTATTCAAATACTATAATAAAACTAGAATGATGTATAAAAGAAATTAAGCAAACAAAACAAAAAAGAAACAGTTTTTCACAGACGATTGAGTATTTCTCATTTAATTAATTCAGTTCTCACTTCGCGAGAAGGCAAAAATGCATAAAAACTAAAAATATCTATATTAAAAATTACGAACTAAATCTTAAAAACTTATTTCCTCGAAAAAATTCCAGAAAGAATTAAGCTTGATTTAATTGGCAATAATAAATGAATGCGTTATCTTTGTTGTTGCGAAGCTAAGTTTCTCTAGATTGGCAACAAATCCACTAGTCTCTGTTTTAAATGTAAACATCAATGGCCGCCATATAAAAAAGGCTTAGCGGCACTTAGACAATTTTAAAATTGTTGATAATTCTAAAAATATTGCAGACAGATTTACTAAAAACATAAAAACCTTAACCGGAAGATAAAAACAACATAATTCAATTATTTTTAAAGCAAAAAATGCACAACTTACAAATATATAAGAGTAAAGAAACTGAGATCACTGAGCCGGGTAACAGAGTGGATATGTATATATATATATATATATATATGTGTGTGTGTGTGTGTGTGTGTGTGTGTGATGTATCAGCGTTTGTCCAGAATAAATAGATCGTTGAAGAAATATAGATGTAGTCGTAGCTTAAATTATCAGACGAGAAGTTTAAAAAACAGGATCCATTTATTATTATTCAGGAGAAATAGCAATTACAAAATCAGATATCTGGAGTAAATAAAAAAGAACTATTAATAACTTTTTGTATGAAGTTTACTGCATCGTGACATTTAAGAAAAGCCCCCCGATATTCCTTTGCGAGTCCTTTTATAGCCTCTGGAAAGGCGGAGCTTCCAAGAAATGACATCAGCCAATCCAGTTCGCTTTAAATATTTCCAGAACATTCTATAACTGTACGTGTAGAAAAGGCGGGAAAAACAACTTGACTACGGGGCTGTAGATTTAATTCCAGGCACTTTCAAATAAGAGACCGTCGCCATTAAAAATTGAAAAGAACATACAGTTAGAAATTTAAGTGTAATTTTGACTATGGAATTTTACTATTACATATATATATATATATATATATATATTTATACATACATATATTAATTGAAAAAGAAAATGTAAAGCTAACAAGTAATTAGACGTAAGACCTATTTGGTCTTAAAAATTTATGCGCATAATGCTGCAAAAAGATATGAAATAATAGTAGTAGGTAGAAACACTGCAGCGATCTTGCTAAAAAGTTACCAGGAGCTGTAGCTCCACCAAATATTTTAACGCAGTATTAAAAAAATAAAAACTAAGAAGAAATTTGTCTGGAAAAACTGGAAAAAACTGTAAACACGCGAAAAACTGCCAAAGTTAATGCTGGAAGACTTGCTAATGCACGAACAAATTAATCTGACCGTCGTGATATGTGAAAAGTTAACTCACATGAAAAATAGATCGATGGAAAAAAATATATAAGGAAAGTACATATAGAAAATATAGATTGAAAAAATGCCAATACATAAAAAGTAAAAATTAAAAATTAAAAATTAAGACACAAATTGCAACAAAACAAAATACAGTAATTAAATAGCAGAAAATGGTAAATTAACCCACTCGTACTCTCAATTGGCTTTTCAAGGAAAAAAACTGATTGTCGAACTACAGGGGTTGGACAAAAATATGGAAACACCTTTAAAAAAACATGTTTCTTTGCTTAATATGGTGTAGGAAAACCGTTGGCATCCAAAACAGCTTGCAGTCTTCTCGGAATGGATAAATACAGTTCCTGTATGTTTGCCAAGGGAATATTATACCATTCTTCCTGCAAAACGGTGGCAAGTTCAGATAACGATGTTGGCGGTGGATAACGAGAACGCACTTTCCGTTCCAATGTAGACCACAAAGGTTCGATAATATTCAGGTCTGGTGACTGTGGTGGCCAGGGGAGATGGGACAACTCATCCTCGTGCTCAGAAAACCAGTCCTGGACAATGTGAGCTGTGTGAACAGGGGCTTTGTCGTCTTGGAAGACAACATCACCATCGGGGAACAAAGTTTGTACCATGGGATGAACTTGATCAGCCAAAATGTTCACATAAGTCTTGGCAGTCATGTGCCCTGACACAGTTATCATGGGGCTAGCAGAGAACCACGATATGGCTGCCCAAACCATAACAGAACCCCCGACATGTTTCACTCTTGGCAACAAGCAGTCTGTATTATAGGCTTGAGATGGCGTTCTCGAGACGTAAACTCGGCCAGAAGTGGGAAATAATAAAGAAGACTCGTCAGACCATATTACTCGCTTCCACTGCTCTATAGTCCAGGCTTTATGACTTAAACACCACCTTTTCCTGTTACGGGCATTAGCATGACTGATGAGTGGCTTCTTAATTGCAGCACGGCCAGCAATTCCCTGTTTATCAAGCTCCTTTCTAATTGTTTTGGTACTCACAGGGTTCGGTAACACAACATTCATTTCAGCAGTAACTTTTGCAGCTGTGGTCTTCTTATTTTTCGTCACAATTGCCCTTAACGATCGTCTGTCACGATCACTCAGGACACACTTTCGTCCGCGCTGTGATTTAGCAGATGATGTTTTTCCGCTTTTCAAATATGCGGAATAAATCTTCGATACAGTACCTCTTGAAACACTAAACACCTCGGCTACCTTGCTTACGGAAGCACCTACCACACGTGCTCCAACAATTTGCCCACGTTCGAAGTCTGTTAACTCTGAAATAATGCAATTACAACCTCACATAACAGTACTCCGACAACAACTGAACTGTTTTAGCACATTTACGAAGTTGTATAGGTGGCGTCAGTAGTCAAAAACGCCAGCGCCAGCTACATATTTCATTAAAATCAATCTTTCTTTTCAAACATGCATTTCACAAGGTGTTTCCGTATTTTCGTCCATCCACTGTATTTACCACTTATTATCGCCATGGATCATTTCATCGTCTCTTCACAATTATACAAGGAACCTTTCGGAGGCATACTTGAGTTCGTTGTGATTACAAAAAAATCGCAAATATCCAGTTATTCTACCATCAAACTAATTAATTACCAAAATAATTAAATTTGTCTTTACTCATGTATTTCAAAATTACTTAGCATTTAATTGTGGTTCTACTCGCATTGACGCACAGTGCACAACAAGGAGACGTTATCCCGAATTCAGATGACTAAAATTCCATACGTGCATTAATTTAATACGCATAAAACTGAAAAATGAAATCTTCGACTTTCTACATGTTATCAAACGATGATGCTATTGTCTTTGTGGCTTTCTGACTTTCGGAAGTAATCAACAATCAGAGTTAGTTTCATCGATATCATGAATCTGGTTTTCTACCTGAAGAGGTCATTCAGAATTGGCAGTTCCAATGAAAATAAGGCGTATTAAGGCAAAAGCACAGGACCAGATTAAGAAAATATTGAAAGAGTCAAAGAGAGTTTTAGACGCAGCCTGAAGAAATAAAAAGACAGGTTTACTGAGAATAAGCTGCACAAGACCAAAAGCCTGCATAATCATAAAAACAACATTCTTACAGACGTACAGACAATAACAAAGGAAATGCTGGCAAGAATTTTGTTACCGTCTTGACAATGTTCATGTAAATAATATGTCCTGCCTAAAATCATTTATTCTTGGAAGCTTTTAAAGAATTCGTATTTCTTAAAGTCTTGATTTTATTTTTGATTTTTTCTATCTTTTAGCAATTGTGAGACAGATTTATAAAGTAATTCGATTTTTAAAATCCTTCTTATTTTGAACTGGACATTGTTGTCTTCTTTAAGATTTCTTTTTAGCACTTAAAATTCGATTCTTTTTAATTTTAGAAGATGTGGTGTTACTCTTCATTCTCAAAAATAAAAAATCTGATGTTAAATTACCACATGACTTCCTTGTACGGAATATTAAATTATACGCATTTCTTCTTGCATTTCATTTAATCTTATTAGATTGAGTTAAATCTACTTCGCCGACAGCGCATTAACCACAATAGAATAAATGCATTCTTTAAAATTCACTCTAGTATTTGTTTACCATAGCGACACTCTGGCGCTAGATTCACTTCACAGTATTAATAATTATATGACAGTTAACTTATATAATAATTATATAACGGAAACTAAGTTAACTGTTATATAATCCAACAATTATATAACAGTTAACTTATGTATTTCGTTCATATTATAACTCATAATGCACAAAATTCACATCATTTAAAGAATGGAATTATCCAATCTTTGCCACATGTTCTATTCAAATACTATAATAAAACTAGAATGATGTATAAAAGAAATTAAGCAAACAAAACAAAAAAGAAACAGTTTTTCACAGACGATTGAGTATTTCTCATTCAATTAATTCAGTTCTCACTTCGCGAGAAGGCAAAAATGCATAAAAACTCAAAATATCTATATTAAAAATTACGAACTAAATCTTAAAAACTTTGCCACATGTTCTATTCAAATACTATAATAAAACTAGAATGATGTATAAAAGAAATTAAGCAAACAAAACAAAAAAGAAACAGTTTTTCACAGACGATTGAGTATTTCTCATTTAATTAATTCAGTTCTCACTTCGCGAGAAGGCAAAAATGCATAAAAACTAAAAATATCTATATTAAAAATTACGAACTAAATCTTAAAAACTTATTTCCTCGAAAAAATTCCAGAAAGAATTAAGCTTGATTTAATTGGCAATAATAAATGAATGCGTTATCTTTGTTGTTGCGAAGCTAAGTTTCTCTAGATTGGCAACAAATCCACTAGTCTCTGTTTTAAATGTAAACATCAATGGCCGCCATATAAAAAAGGCTTAGCGGCACTTAGACAATTTTAAAATTGTTGATAATTCTAAAAATATTGCAGACAGATTTACTAAAAACATAAAAACCTTAACCGGAAGATAAAAACAACATAATTCAATTATTTTTAAAGCAAAAAATGCACAACTTACAAATATATAAGAGTAAAGAAACTGAGATCACTGAGCCGGGTAACAGAGTGGATATGTATATATATATATATATATATATGTGTGTGTGTGTGTGTGTGTGTGTGTGTGATGTATCAGCGTTTGTCCAGAATAAATAGATCGTTGAAGAAATATAGATGTAGTCGTAGCTTAAATTATCAGACGAGAAGTTTAAAAAACAGGATCCATTTATTATTATTCAGGAGAAATAGCAATTACAAAATCAGATATCTGGAGTAAATAAAAAAGAACTATTAATAACTTTTTGTATGAAGTTTACTGCATCGTGACATTTAAGAAAAGCCCCCCGATATTCCTTTGCGAGTCCTTTTATAGCCTCTGGAAAGGCGGAGCTTCCAAGAAATGACATCAGCCAATCCAGTTCGCTTTAAATATTTCCAGAACATTCTATAACTGTACGTGTAGAAAAGGCGGGAAAAACAACTTGACTACGGGGCTGTAGATTTAATTCCAGGCACTTTCAAATAAGAGACCGTCGCCATTAAAAATTGAAAAGAACATACAGTTAGAAATTTAAGTGTAATTTTGACTATGGAATTTTACTATTACATATATATATATATATATATATATATTTATACATACATATATTAATTGAAAAAGAAAATGTAAAGCTAACAAGTAATTAGACGTAAGACCTATTTGGTCTTAAAAATTTATGCGCATAATGCTGCAAAAAGATATGAAATAATAGTAGTAGGTAGAAACACTGCAGCGATCTTGCTAAAAAGTTACCAGGAGCTGTAGCTCCACCAAATATTTTAACGCAGTATTAAAAAAATAAAAACTAAGAAGAAATTTGTCTGGAAAAACTGGAAAAAACTGTAAACACGCGAAAAACTGCCAAAGTTAATGCTGGAAGACTTGCTAATGCACGAACAAATTAATCTGACCGTCGTGATATGTGAAAAGTTAACTCACATGAAAAATAGATCGATGGAAAAAAATATATAAGGAAAGTACATATAGAAAATATAGATTGAAAAAATGCCAATACATAAAAAGTAAAAATTAAAAATTAAAAATTAAGACACAAATTGCAACAAAACAAAATACAGTAATTAAATAGCAGAAAATGGTAAATTAACCCACTCGTACTCTCAATTGGCTTTTCAAGGAAAAAAACTGATTGTCGAACTACAGGGGTTGGACAAAAATATGGAAACACCTTTAAAAAAACATGTTTCTTTGCTTAATATGGTGTAGGAAAACCGTTGGCATCCAAAACAGCTTGCAGTCTTCTCGGAATGGATAAATACAGTTCCTGTATGTTTGCCAAGGGAATATTATACCATTCTTCCTGCAAAACGGTGGCAAGTTCAGATAACGATGTTGGCGGTGGATAACGAGAACGCACTTTCCGTTCCAATGTAGACCACAAAGGTTCGATAATATTCAGGTCTGGTGACTGTGGTGGCCAGGGGAGATGGGACAACTCATCCTCGTGCTCAGAAAACCAGTCCTGGACAATGTGAGCTGTGTGAACAGGGGCTTTGTCGTCTTGGAAGACAACATCACCATCGGGGAACAAAGTTTGTACCATGGGATGAACTTGATCAGCCAAAATGTTCACATAAGTCTTGGCAGTCATGTGCCCTGACACAGTTATCATGGGGCTAGCAGAGAACCACGATATGGCTGCCCAAACCATAACAGAACCCCCGACATGTTTCACTCTTGGCAACAAGCAGTCTGTATTATAGGCTTGAGATGGCGTTCTCGAGACGTAAACTCGGCCAGAAGTGGGAAATAATAAAGAAGACTCGTCAGACCATATTACTCGCTTCCACTGCTCTATAGTCCAGGCTTTATGACTTAAACACCACCTTTTCCTGTTACGGGCATTAGCATGACTGATGAGTGGCTTCTTAATTGCAGCACGGCCAGCAATTCCCTGTTTATCAAGCTCCTTTCTAATTGTTTTGGTACTCACAGGGTTCGGTAACACAACATTCATTTCAGCAGTAACTTTTGCAGCTGTGGTCTTCTTATTTTTCGTCACAATTGCCCTTAACGATCGTCTGTCACGATCACTCAGGACACACTTTCGTCCGCGCTGTGATTTAGCAGATGATGTTTTTCCGCTTTTCAAATATGCGGAATAAATCTTCGATACAGTACCTCTTGAAACACTAAACACCTCGGCTACCTTGCTTACGGAAGCACCTACCACACGTGCTCCAACAATTTGCCCACGTTCGAAGTCTGTTAACTCTGAAATAATGCAATTACAACCTCACATAACAGTACTCCGACAACAACTGAACTGTTTTAGCACATTTACGAAGTTGTATAGGTGGCGTCAGTAGTCAAAAACGCCAGCGCCAGCTACATATTTCATTAAAATCAATCTTTCTTTTCAAACATGCATTTCACAAGGTGTTTCCGTATTTTCGTCCATCCACTGTATTTACCACTTATTATCGCCATGGATCATTTCATCGTCTCTTCACAATTATACAAGGAACCTTTCGGAGGCATACTTGAGTTCGTTGTGATTACAAAAAAATCGCAAATATCCAGTTATTCTACCATCAAACTAATTAATTACCAAAATAATTAAATTTGTCTTTACTCATGTATTTCAAAATTACTTAGCATTTAATTGTGGTTCTACTCGCATTGACGCACAGTGCACAACAAGGAGACGTTATCCCGAATTCAGATGACTAAAATTCCATACGTGCATTAATTTAATACGCATAAAACTGAAAAATGAAATCTTCGACTTTCTACATGTTATCAAACGATGATGCTATTGTCTTTGTGGCTTTCTGACTTTCGGAAGTAATCAACAATCAGAGTTAGTTTCATCGATATCATGAATCTGGTTTTCTACCTGAAGAGGTCATTCAGAATTGGCAGTTCCAATGAAAATAAGGCGTATTAAGGCAAAAGCACAGGACCAGATTAAGAAAATATTGAAAGAGTCAAAGAGAGTTTTAGACGCAGCCTGAAGAAATAAAAAGACAGGTTTACTGAGAATAAGCTGCACAAGACCAAAAGCCTGCATAATCATAAAAACAACATTCTTACAGACGTACAGACAATAACAAAGGAAATGCTGGCAAGAATTTTGTTACCGTCTTGACAATGTTCATGTAAATAATATGTCCTGCCTAAAATCATTTATTCTTGGAAGCTTTTAAAGAATTCGTATTTCTTAAAGTCTTGATTTTATTTTTGATTTTTTCTATCTTTTAGCAATTGTGAGACAGATTTATAAAGTAATTCGATTTTTAAAATCCTTCTTATTTTGAACTGGACATTGTTGTCTTCTTTAAGATTTCTTTTTAGCACTTAAAATTCGATTCTTTTTAATTTTAGAAGATGTGGTGTTACTCTTCATTCTCAAAAATAAAAAATCTGATGTTAAATTACCACATGACTTCCTTGTACGGAATATTAAATTATACGCATTTCTTCTTGCATTTCATTTAATCTTATTAGATTGAGTTAAATCTACTTCGCCGACAGCGCATTAACCACAATAGAATAAATGCATTCTTTAAAATTCACTCTAGTATTTGTTTACCATAGCGACACTCTGGCGCTAGATTCACTTCACAGTATTAATAATTATATGACAGTTAACTTATATAATAATTATATAACGGAAACTAAGTTAACTGTTATATAATCCAACAATTATATAACAGTTAACTTATGTATTTCGTTCATATTATAACTCATAATGCACAAAATTCACATCATTTAAAGAATGGAATTATCCAATCTTTGCCACATGTTCTATTCAAATACTATAATAAAACTAGAATGATGTATAAAAGAAATTAAGCAAACAAAACAAAAAAGAAACAGTTTTTCACAGACGATTGAGTATTTCTCATTCAATTAATTCAGTTCTCACTTCGCGAGAAGGCAAAAATGCATAAAAACTCAAAATATCTATATTAAAAATTACGAACTAAATCTTAAAAACTTTGCCACATGTTCTATTCAAATACTATAATAAAACTAGAATGATGTATAAAAGAAATTAAGCAAACAAAACAAAAAAGAAACAGTTTTTCACAGACGATTGAGTATTTCTCATTTAATTAATTCAGTTCTCACTTCGCGAGAAGGCAAAAATGCATAAAAACTAAAAATATCTATATTAAAAATTACGAACTAAATCTTAAAAACTTATTTCCTCGAAAAAATTCCAGAAAGAATTAAGCTTGATTTAATTGGCAATAATAAATGAATGCGTTATCTTTGTTGTTGCGAAGCTAAGTTTCTCTAGATTGGAAACAAATCCACTAGTCTCTGTTTTAAATGTAAACATCAATGGCCGCCATATAAAAAAGGCTTAGCGGCACTTAGACAATTTTAAAATTGTTGATAATTCTAAAAATATTGCAGACAGATTTACTAAAAACATAAAAACCTTAACCGGAAGATAAAAACAACATAATTCAATTATTTTTAAAGCAAAAAATGCACAACTTACAAATATATAAGAGTAAAGAAACTGAGATCACTGAGCCGGGTAACAGAGTGGATATGTATATATATATATATATATATATATGTGTGTGTGTGTGTGTGTGTGTGTGTGTGTGTGTGTGTGTGTGTGTGTGTGTGTGTGTGTGTGTGTGTGTGATGTATCAGCGTTTGTCCAGAATAAATAGATCGTTGAAGAAATATAGATGTAGTCGTAGCTTAAATTATCAGACGAGAAGTTTAAAAAACAGGATCCATTTATTATTATTCAGGAGAAATAGCAATTACAAAATCAGATATCTGGAGTAAATAAAAAAGAACTATTAATAACTTTTTGTATGAAGTTTACTGCATCGTGACATTTAAGAAAAGCCCCCCGATATTCCTTTGCGAGTCCTTTTATAGCCTCTGGAAAGGCGGAGCTTCCAAGAAATGACATCAGCCAATCCAGTTCGCTTTAAATATTTCCAGAACATTCTATAACTGTACGTGTAGAAAAGGCGGGAAAAACAACTTGACTACGGGGCTGTAGATTTAATTCCAGGCACTTTCAAATAAGAGACCGTCGCCATTAAAAATTGAAAAGAACATACAGTTAGAAATTTAAGTGTAATTTTGACTATGGAATTTTACTATTACATATATATATATATATATATATATATTTATACATACATATATTAATTGAAAAAGAAAATGTAAAGCTAACAAGTAATTAGACGTAAGACCTATTTGGTCTTAAAAATTTATGCGCATAATGCTGCAAAAAGATATGAAATAATAGTAGTAGGTAGAAACACTGCAGCGATCTTGCTAAAAAGTTACCAGGAGCTGTAGCTCCACCAAATATTTTAACGCAGTATTAAAAAAATAAAAACTAAGAAGAAATTTGTCTGGAAAAACTGGAAAAAACTGTAAACACGCGAAAAACTGCCAAAGTTAATGCTGGAAGACTTGCTAATGCACGAACAAATTAATCTGACCGTCGTGATATGTGAAAAGTTAACTCACATGAAAAATAGATCGATGGAAAAAAATATATAAGGAAAGTACATATAGAAAATATAGATTGAAAAAATAATAATACATAAAAAGTAAAAATTAAAAATTAAAAATTAAGACACAAATTGCAACAAAACAAAATACAGTAATTAAATAGCAGAAAATGGTAAATTAACCCACTCGTACTCTCAATTGGCTTTTCAAGGAAAAAAACTGATTGTCGAACTACAGGGGTTGGACAAAAATATGGAAACACCTTTAAAAAAACATGTTTCTTTGCTTAATATGGTGTAGGAAAACCGTTGGCATCCAAAACAGCTTGCAGTCTTCTCGGAATGGATAAATACAGTTCCTGTATGTTTGCCAAGGGAATATTATACCATTCTTCCTGCAAAACGGTGGCAAGTTCAGATAACGATGTTGGCGGTGGATAACGAGAACGCACTTTCCGTTCCAATGTAGACCACAAAGGTTCGATAATATTCAGGTCTGGTGA
Organism: Stegodyphus dumicola; assembly: GCF_044657685.1. NCBI lineage: Eukaryota > Metazoa > Arthropoda > Arachnida > Araneae > Eresidae > Stegodyphus > Stegodyphus dumicola. The sequence goes on along the minus strand of NC_140769.1, from coordinate 280,298,017 downwards.
CTGTGGTGGCCAGGGGAGATGGGACAACTCATCCTCGTGCTCAGAAAACCAGTCCTGGACAATGTGAGCTGTGTGAACAGGGGCTTTGTCGTCTTGGAAGACAACATCACCATCGGGGAACAAAGTTTGTACCATGGCATTAACTTGATCAGCCAAAATGTTCACATAAGTCTTGGCAGTCATGTGCCCTGACACAGTTATCATGGGGCAAGCAGAGAACCACGATATGGCTGCCCAAACCATAACAGAACCCCCGCCATGTTTCACTCTTGGCAACAAGCAGTCTGTAGTATAGGCTGGAGATGGCGTTCTCCAGACGTAAACTCGGCCAGAAGTGGGAAACAATGTGAAAGAAGACTCGTCAGACCCTATTACTCGCTTCCACTGCTCTATAGTGCATGCTTTATGACTTAAACACCACCTTTTCCTGTTACGGGCATTAGCATCACTGATGAGTGGCTTCTCAATTGCAGGACGGCCAGCAATTCCCTGTTTATGAAGCTCCCTTCTAATTGTTTTGGTACTCGCAGGGTTCGGTAACACAACATTCATTTCAGCAGTAACTTTTGCAGCTGTAGTCTTCTTATTTTTCGTCACAATTGCCCTTAACGATCGTCTGTCACGATCACTCAGGACACACTTTCGTCCTCGCTGTCATTTATCAGATGATGTTTTTCCGCTTTTCAAATATGCGGAATAAATCTTCGATACAGTACCTCTGGAAACACTAAACACCTCGGCTACCTTGCTTACGGAAGCACCTACCATACGTGCTCCTACAATTTGCCCACGTTCGAAGTCTGTTAACTCTGACATAATGCAATGACAACCTCACATAACAGTACTCTGAGAACAACTGAACTGTTTAGCACATTTACGAAATTGTATAGGTGGCGTCAGTAGTCATAAACGCCAGCGCCACCTACATATTTCATTAAAATGAATCTTTGTTTTCAAACATACATTTCACAAGGTGTTTCCATATTTTTGTTCATCCACTGTAGGTTAAATACCATTACGCATTTCGCCGAAACAGACCATTGAAGCTCTTGTTTAATGCGAAAAATTTTTTTATAAAAGAACATTAGTATTCCCGAATATATTTTTTTTGGAATAAATCCTTTTTTGGAGCTTCACTGCTCTGTTCCTTTTTCCCGACGCGTCCGCTGAAAAACACATTAGGGTGTTAAAAGCAATTGCAACTCCTAGCAATGTAAAATTTTCGCATTAAACAAGAGCTTCAATGGTCTGTATTGGTGAAATGCGTAGTGGTATTTAACCTAGTTCGACAATCAGTTTTTTTTCTTGAAAAGCCAATTGAGAGTACGAGTGGGTTAATTTACCATTTTCTGCTATTTAATTACTGTATTTTGTTTTGTTGCAATTTGTGTCTTAATTTTTAATTTTTAATTTTTACTTTTTATGTATTGGCATTTTTTTCAATCTATATTTTCCATACGTACTTTCCTTATATATTTTTTTCCGTCGATCTATTTTTCATGTGAGTTAACTTTTCACATATCACGACGGTCAGATTAATTTTTTCGTGCATTAGCAAGTCTTCCAGCATTAATTTTGGCAGTTTTTTCCAGACAAATTTCTTCTTAGTTTTTATTTTTGTAATACTGCGTTAAAATATTTCGTGCTCCTGATAACTTTTTAGCAAGATCGCTGCAACCTACTACTAGTATTACATATATTTATATACGTTTGATGAGCCCGATTGCAACTAAAATACGACGTGCACATCTACATGTTATAGCAGTTCTATATACAAAATTTCCACGTTCAGAGGCTACTCGTTTTCAATTTATGCGAAATACATACGTACGTACGTACAGACGCCACGAAAAATACTTTCAGAATTCATTTGAAATCAGTTTTATAATTTTTTTGAGGTAAAAACGTCTCTTATTCTGTCCTTACGTACAGATGTCAAGCAAAAACATTGTTAAATTGCATTCGATAGCGGTCAAGATGGATATTTTCGTTGAAATATGATGGCTGAAAATTTCCGCGATGACAACACTTCCTTTTTACTTCGTACAAGGAAGTAAAAAGGAGTGTCTCAAAAAACTGTATTGAAGAAAAGTAAAGAAAAATGTAAATAAAAGAGTCTGATTTTATGCAAGGAATGCTAATAAAAAGAACAATTTGAAATACTATTTGTAATAAGAGTAGAAGTGGCTTCAGATAAAAGAAATTCGACTTGGAACGAAGCATTTTGCTGAAATAAAAACAAAAGAGTGGAAAAACCCCATAATTAAAAATATTTCTATTTCAATTTCAAAATGAAGGGGCGAAACGAAATAGGTAAAGCTTTGAAGAGAGAGCTTAAGCAGAAATGAAATTACATAAATATAAATGAAAAGAGCCAGGAAAGGGAAAAAAATTGGAAGCACTTATTCTGAACGCGACAAGGAATAAAATCGCAAAATTTGATGCACTGAAAGTTTGCCATAAACCGTTGTGAAAAAAGGTTACCAAAGCAAAAACGTATATCTTAGCGAATAGCAGTTCAAACTATAAGTTGACGTGTCCTTGTGAGATAGCATTGTTCTAATATAAGTATTTTGACACAAAATCGAACTTGTTCCGAAATGACGTGCCGGTTTTTTCTCATATTTCGATTCTACGACTCAAGTTTTGTAAAAATGCAAGAATAGGTTTTAAAAAAATAGCTGTCAAAATTTTAGCTCCTCACTGTTAATTGAATTTGATATATATTTATTAATATCTCTTTTAATTAAACATATTTGATGCCTTCTTTCAGAATTCAAAATTTAAACTTACAATTTGCACATATTTATGATATATTTTTAAATACATTTTATAAATTTTTTGGAAAGATTTTTGCATAATAACTTATAAAATTTTTAATATCTTAAAGTAGATGTATTTCTAGGCAAACCTGAAAAATTAGAGTTTTTCATTTAAAATTTCCTAAAATATACGTGCGTTATCTCAAAATTAATCCGCACTGCGCCATTGTCTAAGAGTAGACTTAATGATATTTTTTTACCCAATCTTCGTTCGACATTAAAATCAAGAAATCAAGTCTATAAATATCACTGCTACTAATGCGCAGCCCTTTTTCCCGCTTCGCTTGCTGCTGGCAACATGGGCATTCTCATAGCTCTGCTTTATCTGATGTTCTAAAAATGTAAGCAGTATAGTATTGTGGAATGCATATCGCACCCTATAATGGCGATGTATAAACAAGAATATATGTCGAAAATTTAGCTATCAGGAAATAATTGTGTTCGAACTTACGGTTAGTTTTGTTAGTACTTCAAATTACGGTTAGTACGGCTGTAGAGTCATTAGGTATATTTTTGGAAGCAGGCAAGATGAAAAATTAGCAACCGCCTTCGCCGGGAATCGAACCACAGACCTCTGGAATACCGGCCCAGCGTGCTACCGTTACACCACGAAGGCACAAAGACTAGGGATTTTAGGGGACCTATTTGCCAAATCCTAGGTGCAGAGAATCATCATCCACAACCCTTTTAGTTAGGGCGCCACTTGTAGAGTCATTAGGATTTTGGAAGCCGTAGAGATGAAAAATTAGCAATCGCCTTCGCCGGGAATCGAACCACGGACCTCTGGAATACCGGCCCAGCGTGCTACCGTTACACCACGAAGGCACGCTAGGGAAGTGGGAGAAATACCTTATACGGCAAGTTTTGTTAGTTTGGTTTAGCTTTAAAATTAATGGCAAAATGTGACGTCATCATATAGTTTACGAAAATTAAATATTGTTTTCATCTGCCCGTAACGTTTGTTGTCTTTCGCACATAAACGCATTTACTAATTTCATATGCAATTTGGTAAACTGTAAAATGCTTGCTGAACAAAACCTAAAATTATTCAATATTATATTCAATGACATAACACAAGGCTAACTGAAACATCAATCTCTGCTTATATCATTGTTCTGGGAAGACAGAAAAACAGAACATTCTCTAATCTCCTTCCCATTTATCGGCCGACAAAACAGAATATCCACTTTTAATCATTCCTAGGGCTTTTCAAAAATGTATTATCTAGAAAATTCAAGAATATCGCCAAGTTGGCAAGAAATCGCATAATAACTTCTAGGTCCAGTAGGGATCTTCTGCTTCTATTTCTATTTTTCTCGTAAGCTATTTCCAAAATTTATATGTTAATCGAGTGAGACTTAAAATGCTATACGAAAAAATACATATACCAAACACAAAAAATATATAAACACAAAAAGGTACAATAAAATATGAAAGCTTTCAGCTTTTATATTACCCCCAGAGGGAAGATTTTATTAATGTTTTGTGTGTTACCATTATTTATTAAACATCGTGTTCTTCGTAATCAAAATCGTAAAAACAACCTTGTATTTAGCGTAAGTATAATGAAACACTCAATCGATTTCGAGGGCAGCTAAAGGTCCCTCCTCATCACGAGAAAGAAATACTAGAAAGAAGAAAATAAAGGAGAATGAGTCTCAGAAACACGTGGTCCTTATCAGCACTGCACGTGGTTATAACTGGATTTTTAATCAGAGTTGCACTGGTCGCCTACTTTTACTGAGCCAGGCTATCTGATCAAGCATAAAGGACAAGAAAAATTAGCGAAGTTAAAATATGGAGAGAGGGGCAAATGCACCTTCACGCTCAAAATCTGAAATTCAAATAATGGAAAGCAACCCACTGAACGGCTATTTATACCCTCTGGTAGTACCAAACGTGAGGAGGTTACGCCATCTATCGGCAAAAATAACTGAATTAAGATAGTAAAATTTTAAAGGCATTAGGAAGGACTGGATTGGACTTCAAATATTATCCTTCTGTTAGCTATAAAATTGCACGGATTCTCCAGAAATTCAATTTTCAAGTCGGTTTCTCCCCTATTAATAAAATTCACCCTTCGGTTCTAAAAGATTGCATTTCTGTCTTGAATTCTTGGAGAATTTATAGTATATCGTATCAGTGTGGTTTAAGATATATTGGCCAAACAAAAAGAGCGTTGAAGTTTCGTATCAAGGAACATGAATCTTATGTCAGAAAAGGCGAAATTAACAAGTCTTCAATAGCGTATCATAGTTGGACATTTAACCATAATTTTGACTTTTGGTCTGCAAAAATTATCCAAAAGGCTTCTTTCCATGGGTGAATTGGATTTTCTTGAGGCTTTTCACATTCACAAAAAATTAGCAGGTTTAGTTAATGATTTGAAGTCCAATCCAGTCCTTCCTAATGCCTTTAAAATTCTACTATCTTAATTCAGTTATTTTTGCCGATAGACGGCGTTACCTCCTCACGTTTGGTACTACCAGAGCGTATAAATAGTCGTTCAGTGGTTGCTTTCCATTATTTGAAGTTCAGATTTTGAGCGTGAAGGTGCATTTGCCCCTCGCTCCCTATTTTAACTTCGCTAATTTTTCTTGTCCTTTATGCTTGATCAGATAGGCTGGCTCAGTAAAAGTAGGCGGCCAGTGCAACTCTGATTAAAAATCTAGTTATAACCACGTGCAGTGCTGATAAGGACCACGTGTTTCTGAGACTCCTTCTCCTTTATTTTCTTCTTTCTAGATATTTCTTTCTTCTGATGAGGAGGGACCTTTAGCTGCCCTCGAAATCGATTGTTTCATTATACTTACGCTAAATACAAGGTTGTTTTTACGATTTTGATTGTCACATTAGCGTGTTTCTCTTCTAGTCTAATATTCTTCGTACTTAAACTATGAAATTCAATTCAACTGCAGTATCACAAAATATTTAAAAGAACATATCTTCAGAATTTCCGATACAAAGTCTAATGCACTGCAGATTATTTTTCCCCGTACAATGTTGCCCATGCTCGCTTTGAAATCGTTGAGTTTCTTAATCAAAACCTCATAAATGCTTTACAAAATATGAAATAGATAATAAAACAAATTTCAAATTCGAGCCTCCAGATGCCCATATTCGAGTGGAGACGTACGTATTCAGAATTGCATGGCCTTTAGACAACGTTGTTTTATCACAATGCAAGAAACATAGATGCATTTATGCATATTCTTCATTGTTTAGTTTCTTGAAATATAATATTCGGTGGCAACAATTTGAAAAGCGAGACGCCGTTATCTCGAAGCGAAATTAATGGCTCTTCTGGGCAAATTCTCCCTCTGGGCTAAGAAAGGGTTAAACATCAAAGATTTTACGCAAATTCTAATGCCATAATTACTCAAAAAATGGAACGAACAAAGAAATATATGAAGGGAAACAATACACAACAATACAAAAATGTATTAAAAATAAAGATAAATAATTTCAGATTACGAACTTAAATTTAAGTTATAGTATACGCTTTAAAACATTATTATGTAAAACTCTTACATTTACTTGCATTAAAAACTCAAATGTAGGGGAAAAGCGAAAAAGAGAGAAAGCCATTTTAGAAGCTTTTCAATTATATATTTATTTTGGTGAAGCACTCTTAGAAGAAAAGTTTAGTTTTGAGTAACGTTCTCCGATTCTAAATAAAACTGCATGTGTATTAAAGTGGTTTATGTTCCTTATAACATATTATAAGTGCTGTAATTTAATGGATAAAACCGCCACTTAAATGTGCCGGGAAGAAGTAACAAAACTTTTATTTTCACAAACAACTTTACCTTTTTGAAAGATCCGTGTTGCAGAATTTTCATTGAATTTGTAATTTTTTAAGAAGCGAATTTTTTTTTTCATTCTAAGTTTTAAACATGCTGTAAAATTTATTCTTATAGCATCTTCCCCCCAAAAAATAAGTTCGGAAATTTATTATTCTATTAGGCTTTCTTTCATTAAAGCGTTTCTCAAAAATTCACACAGCTTAGACATTTGTTACATTAATAAAATGGAGTTTCTTTGCATAATCTTGACTGAAAGACGAATAACTGCGTTTATTTAATATATTCAGAATTAACAATAAAGATGTAACTGAGCGGTTCAAAGTTGTTATAAATGAATTTCCAAATTCAAATGTAAGAAAGAACACACCAAAAAATTTCCTAACATAAATGGATGGGAGTAGGACACTTTGACGTATTATGGATTTACCAAATGAATAAAGAGCTTCATGGCAAAACGTTTTCCTCAGGAAAAATAAGTATTTAATAGAAGCTGGTTTTAGCCGAGAAATGTTTGACAGAAAGAACAAAGGTCTTGAAATGTAATTTATTATACTTCGAGATATTCGTTTCAAGACAATGTTAAGAAACTTCTTTCTTAAAAGTAAAACAATCTGATGTGTACACCACATGACTTCCTTGTACGGAAAATTAAATTATACGCATTTTTTCTTGCATTTTATTTAAACTTATTAGATTGAATTAAACCTGCTTCGCCGACAGCGCATAAACCACAATAGAATAAATGCATTCTTTAAAATTCACTTTGTTTACCATAGCGACAGTCTGGCGCTAGATTTACTTAACAGTATTACATTTTCTTCATATTATAACTCAGAATGCACAAAATATATATCATTTAAAGAATGATCGAATCGTTGCCACATGTTCTATTCAAATACTATAATAAAACTAGATCTATGTATAAAAGAAATTAAGCAAAGAAAACAAAAAAGAAACAGTTTTTCACAGACGATTGAGTATTTCTCATTCAATTAATTCAGTTCTCACTTCGCGAGAAAGCAAAAATATATAAAAACTCAAAATATATATATTAAAAATTACGAAGAAAATTGCAAACGCTTATTTCCTCGAAAAAATTCCAGAAAGAATTAAGCATGATTTAATTGGCAATAATAAATGAATGCGTTATCTTTGTTGTTGCGAAGCTAAGTTTCTCTAGATTGGCAACAAATCCACTAGTCTCCTGTTTCAAATGTAAACATCAATGACCGCCATTATAAACAGGCTTAGCGGCAATTAAACAACATTAAAATTGCTGATAATTCTAAAAATATTGCACACAGATTTACTAAAGGCATAAAATCCTTAACCGGAAGATAAAAAGAACATAATTCAATCATTTTTAAAGCAAAAAATGTACAATTTACAAACATATAACAGTAAAGAAACTGAGATCACTGAGCCGGGTGATAGAGTGGATATATATATACGTTTGGTGCGGCCGATTGGAACCAAAATACGAGGTGCACATCTACATGTTATAGCAGTACTATATACAAAATTTTAACGTTCTGAGGCTACTCGTTTTTGAGTTATGCGAGCTACGTACGTACATACGTTCGTACAGACGCAACGAAAAATTCTCTTCAGAATTAATTTTAAAGCAGCTTTATAATTTTTTTGGAGGAAAAGAGTATTTTATTCTGTCCTTACGTACAGATATGACGCAAAAACATCGTTAAATTTCATTCGAAAGCGATCAAAATGGATATTTTCGTTGAAATATGTTGCCTGAAACTTTTCGCGATTACCATACTTCCTTTTTACTTCGTACAAGGAAGTAAAATACGAGGGCCATCCAGGAAGTAGATTACGTTTCCGTCTGTGTCCGCTAGGGGCGGGGCTAGCGCGGCCATCTTGGGGTCAGAGCGTTGCGCAGCTCAGTCTGCATCTAGCCGTGCTAGTGAGAGGTTCGTGCTGTGCTCCGTTCAGATACTGTGACGGTTTGAAATGTCTGCGTTAATTGAAAATCCCGCGAGCTGCGAAGTGCGCTCAGTAATAAGGTTTCTGACTGCAAAAAACTGTAAACCGATAGAAATCTATCGGCAGCTTCGTGAAGTGTATGGGGACAACATTATCACTGAAGGTGGAGTGCGTCAGTGGGTCATAAGATTTCAAAATGGCCGAACCAATGTTCACGACGAAGATCGAAGTGGGACCAGCATAGTGACCGCCGAACTTCTCGAAAAAGTCGATGCTAAAGTCCGTGAAAATCGAAATTTCACAATAACGGAACTTTCTTTGAGTTTTCCACAAATTTCGCGAAGTTTGTTGCACGAAATCATCAGCGAAAAGCTTGGTTACCACAAGTTTTGTGCAAGATGGATTCCAAAAATCTTGACAGAGGACCACAAAAATCAGCGAATGGCTGCAGCGTTGAACTTTTTGGACGCTTACCATAAGGATGGTGACTCTTTACTCGATCGCATCGTTACTGGTGACGAAACATGGGTGAAACATGTGAACTGTGAAACGAAATTGCAATCAATGCAGTGGGGGCACACAAGTTCTCCCCCAAAACCCAAGAAATGCATGCAAACAATGTCGGCAAGGAAGATGATGGCGACTGTTTTTTGGGACAGAAAAGGTGTAATTTTGGTGGACTTCCTGGAAAGAGGCACTACAATAAACTATCAAAGGTATTGCCAAACTCTCCAAAAACTCAGAAGAGCAATTCAAAACAAGCGCAGAGGAATGTTGAGCTCTAAGATCTTGTTGATTCACGACAACGCCCGGCCCCACACGGCAAATGTCACTCGTAAAGTTCTTGAATCTTTTAAGTGGGAGTTGTTTCCTCATCCGCCGTACAGTCCCGACCTGGCACCGAGCGACTTCCACCTATTCCCAGCAATGAAGAAGTGGCTGGCTATGCAGCGTTTTGATGACGACGCACAGCTGCAAGAAGAGGTAACGAAGTGGTTGAAGGCGCAGGCGGCCGAATTTTTCGACGAAGGAATTTCCAAGCTCGTACATCGCTACGATAAATGCCTTAATTTGTATGGTGACTATGTAGAAAAGTAGTATTTGAGTGTGGCTTTCATCTGTATATAATAAAATTTGTTTCCTATACTTTGTTTATTTTTTTATTCCAAAACGTAATCTACTTTCTGGATAGCCCTCGTAGAAAGTGCTTTAGTGTTGGCTATCTTCACAAATAAAAAACCAATAATCATCTCACTTAAATCCATTTATACTTTTTGAAAGATAAGGAGTAGATTTACGTGAAATTATTTAAAAATAGTGTAGACGCTATTTTTTCAAATCGGAGAAATTAAACATTTTGCGGATGTCAGTTTCACAGAAAAGGTCAACTAATTTTGAGAAAGGTTAAAAAGGGTTAAGATTTTAGCCAAAGCAGAATTTGTAAGTTCTACATATCCCTGAAAAGAAAATATATGCAAACATTTCAGTATGAAAGAAATTAGTGCATTCTTCCCTAGCAAAAACCAATTCTCAAATTAATTTTTTTATGTCTAACCAGGAAACAAAAATCTTTGGCACTTCAGGTTAATACGTATGAGGTCATGATTTAAATTTTATGTAATATAAGAAAATTAACTCAGTATTAAAAACGAATTAACGTGACATTAATTAACGAATTATCGTGTAATTATACTAAACTGAAACAAAAACGTTGCCAACAGCAGCTTTTTATTTAAAATCCTGATATCAACGGACAATTTTCGACCTATAGTGACGTCACATCCAATCGCACGCTTTCCTCAACGTCTGACCTTATATAATAATAATATGGTTAATTTTTGGCAATGTTTTTTCTTTCATATTTTGTACAACGTAAAATTTTTTACTAACAAACTTAGTAGTGGCAACACTTTTCGAAATAAAGTATTTTTATTGTCAACGCGCGAGACTGTTGCCACTTGGAAAAATGAGTGCGAAAATTTAGCGTTTTCAGAGTTTTAATTAATATTTCGGCTGATTAAAGTTGTACGACGATGTGAATGGTCGAAATAGCTTCCCAGGAATTTTTGGAATCCGAAATATTATATTTAATATTTGGCAGTACTATTTTTATTTCGCATTTTGTAAAACTTAGAAATTTGTTATTAAGAAACTCTACGATTTGAAGATGAGCAGTGGCAACACTTCTCGAAATAAAGCAGATTTTTAACTCCAGCTTGCAAGACTGTTGTCACTCGGAAAAATGGGGGCCAAAATTAGCGTTTTCAGAGTTTTTAATTAATATCTCCGCTGATTATAGTAGTGCGAAGATGGGAATTGGTCGAAATAGCTTCCCACGAATTTTTGGAATCCGCTCGAATTTTAAATCCCCACCGTTCCGGAGAACATAATGCCACAAACAAACAAATAGGTACAAATAGATTTTTCTTCCATGTACGGAGTGATAGAGTCCATCAAACTTTCAAAAATTACGAAAATTCCAAACTTTAAATTAATGGGAAATTGTTTCACTGTATAACACCTATACTACTACAACTAATATATCACTTGAAAGTTTAGCTTGTTAATACTGCTACCTTTAAAAAACGTTTGCTTGATGCAATATAAAGACACATGCTTTTATGATTGAGCATTACTTCTAAACTATAAAATTTCATGGCGTTTGCTTCTTTCTCGTACTCTAATATTTTATTCTCAGTTAATCCGAACTCAGAAAAGACGGGCGAATGCTCCAACTTAGTCATTAGCGGAAAGTCATTATTCAAGAATATTTAGGAAGATTTCTTTGCTTCGACCACTTGATCGTGAGAATGCGTTGCGAAGTAATGCTGAACCATAAAAGTTCAGAAAAAAACTTACCTCCATCTTTCACCAAACAATCGCTTTTTGAATCGCCAAGCATTAATTGCAAGCAAAATTGTAAGTGATAACCATATATGAGTAAGATAAATTGAAACAATTTTTCATTAATATACATTTTGGAATTTTCAAAAATATGGACCACCCTGTATATTAAATACCCATTAGTAGCATTTTTAAACGTATAGCGAATTATCGCCTTTTTCCGCGCATGCTCTCCTTGTAAAGTGGTGGCACATCGTGGTTTGAGTCCTTGTAAAAGCACAAATGATTTTTTATGTTTACTGCTCTAACGTATCTAAAACTATGCACAGTATCATTCGAACAGTATTAAACCTATGCACAAATAATCGAATTTAGCTATGGAGAACGATAAATCCTCACCGCCTGGACTTACTGGATTAGCTCTTCTACTTTTCTCTATTCTCTTTAAAGGAGAATGTAAGGAATTACCGCATTCATTCGTTTGTGCTCTAGCGGGGTAAGTGATTAGCATGTCTAACTAGCATTGAAATAACAATGGGAGAGTTCTATATCTCCCGTTCTACTGAACCGATTGACGAAATTCAACTTGCGTTTTTCATGTCTCGAAAGCGTGACTTAGGATATATATTAGATTTATATATAACATTGTTCTAACGTTGGTCAAAATTTTAGCTACTCGATGTTAATCGAATTTGATATATATTTATTAATATCTCCTTTTTTATTAAACTTACTGCATTCCTTTTTTCCAGAATTCGAAATTTAAGCTTAATCCACATTCAATTCGCACAGTTTCTATGATTTAGTTTCAAAATTTGCAATTTTAAATATTTTTTATAAATTTTTCGTAAAACATTTTGAATTAACTATAAAAGTTTTACCATCATCTTGAAGTAGATGCATTTCTGGGTACATCTGCGAAAAATTAGAGTTTCTTATTCAAAAATTTCTAAGATATGCATGGCTTTACATATTGGCGCGTTTTGAAATTTGGCATGTTTGTTATAAGCGATAATAACGCCAGATGTTGCAAATGTTACGCACTTTGTCAAAATTTATTTGAAAGTTTGAGAAACGACTTTTTTCTGGTCGTGTACAATGAAAAAAAAAGGAAAGGAAAATAGGTTTCTATAAATTAAAAAATTCGCTAAGTGAATTATTCTTGGCGCAAACTGAAAAGAATGCGCCAAGATAAAAAGTTTTTGAATTTCTCCGTAAATTTCGCATCAAAAATTACAAAATTTAATATCTAGGCATAATTTGAGTGGTAGAACCTAAATATGGAAGAAATTAGCATGTCATTTCAGAAAAAGTCCGATTTTGTGTCAAAATACCTACGTTAGAACAATGCTATATATAAATCTAATATATATTTAAGTCGCTCTTTCGAGACACGAAAATCACAATTTGAATTTCGTCAATTGGCCCAGTAATACGGAAAATATAGAACTGCCCCCCTTTTTTGCGCAAAAGTAATAGCTACAGACGTGTACGGCTGATATATGTAACCTCCGTATAAAGATTTTAATAGTTAACACAAAAGTTCAGTTTTCTGATAATCTAACTTACTCGCAAAATACGTAGACAAAAATGAAATATCTATATGAATTTGAAATTATGATTGTAACCCCGAAGAAGACGCATGAGAAAACTGCATCTGGTTTCAAGACCTGAAAATATTATACCTAACTGCATGAGTGTATGTATGTTTTTCGCGCTGAGAAACAACAAGAGAGATCAAACGTTTAATAAGTTGTCCTCTACTAGAATATGGGGATCTGGAAGCCATAACTCGGAATTTGGAATTTGTTTTATTATCTACTTTATATTTTGTAAAACTTGAAGGAATTTTTGATTAACAAACTCGACAATTTCAAAGCGAGCAGTGGCAACACTGTAAGGGAAAAAAGTTTTCATCCCCAGCGCGCGAGACTGTTTATTATCGGAAATTCTAAAGATATGCTATTTTTAAATATTTAGGGATATTGCTGTTGAACTGAATTTTATGTGTTTTAAGTGCGAAGAACATGATATTTAATAAATAATGGTAAGACACAAAACATTAAAAAAATGCCCTTTTTAGCGTAATATAAAATCTGAAAGCTTTCACATTTTCCTTTTTATTTTTGTTGTTGTTTAGTTGTTCTTCTATTTCTCGCATTTTGGTTTAACAATATTCCGTACACAATTATGTTGAAATTCAATAAAGTGTAAAACATATACCTTTTAAATTTAATCAACGAAATCGGCTATTAAAAAGCAGCATGTTCTCATTGCCCGAAACAAAATACTGTTATCTTAAGTATTCCCGTTCGTCAGTGAAACGTAAGATATTTAAGTTTCAAACTTAATCAGTGTACTATGGATTTACAAATTAAGGGATTTAAGTGAAATAAATGCATTTTTAATAATAATCTAATTTTAATCCAATGAATTTAAATAAAAATGGATTTAATTGCCTTGAGCACCTGGAGTGGTTAATAATTCGTACAAAAATTCTCCAGCATTAATTATGCAATTTCTCATACATCTTGTAATAATATCGCTTTAACCCTTTGCGGCACTGTGTGTCCGGTATGAACACACCTAAAAATTTCCTTCTGTACCATGGAGGTAGGAAAGGAAGGAGGGGCCAATCGACACTAGAAGTGAAGCACTGCTTTGAAGCTTGGGTCACCAGATGGGGTGTTCTTTGTTTACATTCAGAAGCTCGATTGACAGGATTCTGATAGTATTTCGACACACGACAGTTCCATACAAATTGAAGAAGGGACACTTTCGCATGAAAGAAACATTCATAGTGTGATGGATAATAGCAATTTGTATAGTTTAGTGACATTTACACAAAAATCACATCTTGGTTATTTTTCGATAACTAACAACAGCGATTTTGATTATGAATTTGTTTTATAAAATTCAAAGCTGTTGAACTACAAAAATATAGATTTTAAGAAAAATGTTATGCTTAAAGAATGAAAAATACCTTACGGTACATTTAAAATTGTATACGTCTTTCGATACCCTTGATAGAGTATTCGCTACTTTTATTTTATTTTCCAAACGCCAAAATGTTTTAAATAAAACACATTTTTTTCACATCTATATATTATTGTTGCATATTATTGCAAAAGCCATGTATCTGCCTTTGACAAAGTACATAAATATTCATTAAATTATTTATAAATGTATTTAAATGAAGAATTTATTCACTTATAAACAACTGTGAAAGTACTGTGATGAAATCTAATTATTAAATGTATCTAATTTATAATAATTATAAATGTTATCTAAATATATAATAACCTTAATACTGAATTGTAAACATAAATTGAAATCCCGTTGACAAATACGTTATAAAACTATTTAAGCAAGAAATGTTCGTATTGGAAAGCAATCTGTTAAAAGGTATTGTAAAGCAAATGCTATGAGATGCGCACTTAAGAACGTAATAAAGAGTTTTGGAATATGTATTGTTGAAATGAAGGGTAAAAAAAATCTGATAAGTATAATTAAAAGAATTATTCCCCTTACATTTTATAATAACTCAGTTACAAGTTTTAAATAATACTTCAAAAAAAACTTATTTTATTCCCTTTCAGAAATGTTCAGAGAAAGTCAAGTACTATTTAAAGTATTTCGCTAATTCCTAATAATTCTCTAATTTAAAAGGAACCGAATAGAGCATTAATTATACATTGACTTATAAATTGATTTTTCGATTTAAAAGATGCCTCAGAAGACAAAAAATTATGTCATATTTAAGAAAGTATTTTAGGAAGAAGCTCTATAAATAGAAGAGAAATAATGCATAATTTTAATATTAATAATATAATAAACATTGATCTTAATTTTTGTACCTTAACCGAATAAAATCGAATTACCTTATTTTTTTTAATGTAATTAATGAAAACTTGTGAAAATATTTCATTCAAATTAAACCATTCTGAGAAAACTGTCCTGTGAAAAGTATAGCATTTAATTCCATTCAGAATGAAATGTTGTTTAAAAATATGTTGTTTTCACATACTTAGGACTCTGAAGTGTATATATATACATTTATGTGTATATTTGCGACGTAATTACAAAATATTTACACCCGAACGCATCAAATCCCATAGAACTCAATGGTAAATGACCCAATGTTTTGGTCACCAAGTAGGGATCGCCGGTGCTTCACAGCAGGGTACGGAGAAACTTGTTTAGGGCGACTACATCTTACTTCCTACCTCCATGTTCTGTACGCATAGAAAAATTGAATGAAAAAGGATTTATAAATTACTATAGGTTACTCTGAACCTTCTTTATTTATTGTAGATGGCAGCTCAACACAAATCAGTCCAAATAATTTAGCCATGTTTAGTTTTTTAAGACCCTCATTTTTCAAAGAAATCTTCCAAATTTTTTTAGGGTATAAAAGGAATTGTTTGAAAAGAAATTTCTACGTTATTTTTTTGGCTGTATGCTAATCTTCTTATTCTATATTAGTTTAAAATTTTGACCTTGAAATCTTGCCTAAAATCAAACGGCGAACCCTAGGTGTGCCCAGACCGGGCTTACCGATAATCTAGGACAACTGAGACAACTTTTACATTCTTTGTTTCTCTGCATGTCATCGGTCAGTTCATTGACAACAATGCTCTCTTCAGCACTCTTTTCGAAGCTCTATTCAATCAATGTGCCCACTTTATGCACACCCACAGAATTAAAACGATAAGGGCTATCTTCACAAAATTTTACTTGTGTACACCTCTAGGCCTAATTACACTGCCTACTTTTTTTTTCTTAGCGAAACTCCAACTTTGATAGGTAGCGTGCCGGAAAGGGTTAAGTTTTTTTAGCACCGGATATGATTATAGATTTAAAACTCACTTTTTATCCGTATCATTTTTGCGCCCTTTGGTACCACTTTTCAAACTGTCGCCACCAAATGTGTTCTCCATGTACAAGAGGCTTTTCGCACATTTTTAGAGTGCGTAGCTTTGATATAAAAAAAAATTCGCCTACTTCGAAAAATATCTTTTAACAGCAACATTATTTTTGGGAAGTGTAACTATATTATCGTCTGCTGTTTGACAATTTTTGTTTGCATGCAAAATGGCGCTTTTAAATAAGCAATGGCCCGGAAGACTATGTTTGTGTTCTTTCAGGAGAAAATTATTCGTATCTGGTTATTAAAAAACGTTGTGAGAAGCATGGTTTTCTTATGTCTAAAGTTATGGTAGGTAATGTTGTCAATAACAAAGTAAACAAGTGTCAAACTATAGTTTCAAATGGAAAAAATTTTGCAAATACGTCCGCCGAGTCACAGGAGGCGAAATAACGTAATTTGCTTCGTCTTTCTCTACGACATATCGCCGAAAGCAGAACGCGCCATAGAATTCTCCATGAGAAACAATTATTCGGGCAAAAAAATGAAAGAATGTTATCACAATAGATGAATCTTGAGTATATTTAAATCCTCTCAATAAAAAAATAGTTGCATTTATTATCATCAAATGAAAGAAAAAAATTTTAGAACATAGTTCAAAGAACATAAACAAAGTTTTTCAAAGGGATTAATACTTGTTGTTGGTTTTTGATACAACGACAAAGAAAAATTAAAGAGTTTAGAAAACTGTTAAATGTCAACTCCAACATATTGTATACTCTATAAGGTATTTCTACCGCTTCTCTAGCGTGCCTTCGTGGTGTAGTGGTTAGCACACTGAGCCGGTATTTCAGAGGTCCGTGGTTCGATTCGCGGCGAATGAGCCAACTGTGGAGACATTAGGTATTTTTTGGAAGCAGGCAAGACGAAAAATTAGCAACCGCCTTCGCCAGAAAACGAACCACGGGCCTCTGGAATACCGGCCCAGCGTGCAGAAGCACTACACCACGAAGGCACACTACACAAGCGGGAGAAAAACCTTATAACCCAATTTTCAAGTATGAAATAACATCCCTTATTCCACAGTGCCCTCCATCAATAGAACTGCATCAAGACCAAACAAGCAGCCACGTCAAAATCCTCTGCTAATTTCCTGGTAAAAATAGGACAAAAAAGGTACATCAAGGCCATACCCTTCACTCATATCTCAATCTTCTGATGTATCATCCTCGGATTTATGCGCTTTTAGACTTTTAAAAATCAAATTGTCCAAACGACCAACAACCCTTCTTGGACTTCTGAAAGTTCTTCAAGATTAATGGGATGAAGTACCTCTTTCGATACTAAAAAAGGCTTTCTTGTCTTGGAAATTCAGATATCGAAAGATAGTGAAGAATTAGGGCTATCAATGGAACATTTAAAACAAAACAAATAGGTAAATATTTCTGTAAATACAATAAAAATCGTCTAACAATTGTGCGAAGAACCTATTATTCAAAAATATATAAATGATGAAAAATCCGCATGTGTGTGTGCATGTAAGAAGAAAGGGTAGAATGTTATTTACATTGCATGCGTAGTACTTTATATTATTTAAGGAATTGTTATTAAATAATATTAAACAAAATATTAAGTCATTTGACTCTGTAGTGCTTAATTTCTTAAAGATATATTCTTCATAGCCGTAGGCTCTTTTTAACCGACTAACGAAATAAAGCATTTTTAAGAACAGCATTTTTATACATAGCTGTTATCCCAAATTAATATAACCCAAATCACCCTTTACAATCCTTAGCCTAGAGGAGCGTTAGCTCAAAAGGGCTATTAATTTCGTTTTGCCTTTTTGCGTCAATTCACTGTAAATATCCGTATCACTTTTCAAACTGTTGCCACCAATATTATCGCCGTGTGTCATATTTAAAGAAATTAAATAATGAAGAATCTGCATAAATGTAGGTATGTTTCTCGCATTGTGATAACACAACGGTACCTAGAGCCATCCAGATCTGAATAATGTAAAATTCCATAGAATATGGACATGTGGAACCCCAAATTTGGAATTTGTTTTATTATCAATTTCCTATTTTGCAACACTTTAACGAATTTTTGATTAACAACGTTTATCTTCCGGTTAAGGGTTTTATGCCTTTCGTAATTCTGGAAGCAATATTTGTACAATTATCAACAATTTAAAAGCTGTTTAAGTGCGGTTAAGTTTTAAATAACATGGCGGACATATTCGTTTACATTTGAAACAGCAGACTTGTAGATTTGTTGCCGATCTAGGGAGACTAAGCTTCGCAATAACAAAGATAACGCCTTCATTTATTATTGCGAATTAAATCATGCTTAATCCTTTCTGGAATTTTTTTGAGGAAATAAGTGTTTAAGATTTACTTAATTTTTAATAATTAGTAATTTAATTTTTAATAATTAGTAATTTTTAATACAGATATTTTGAGCTTTTATGCATTTTTGCCTTGTCGCGAAGTGAAAACTGAATTAACTGAATGAGAAATACTCAATCGTCTGTGAAAAACTTTCTTTTTTGTTTTGTTTGCTTAATCTCCTTTTTACATCGTTCTAGCTTTATTATAGTATTTGAAAAGAACATGTGGCAACGATTAGATAATTCTTTAAATGATATACATTTTGTGCATTCTGAGTTATAATATGAATGAAATATAATACTGTTAAATGAACCTAGTGCCAGAGTGTCGCTATGTTAAACAAATAGAGTGAATTTTAAAGAATGCATTTATTCTATTGTGGTTTATGCGCTGTCGGCGAAGTAGATTTAATTAAATCCAATAAGTTTAAAAGAAATGCAAGAAACAAATGCGTATAATTTAATATTCCGTACAAGGAAGTCATGTGGTGTGCACATCAGATTTTTTTTTTTATGTAGCAACCTTCCTTTCTGAAAAAGAAAAATAATACTAACGGTTTAAAATTTCTTTCAATGCAATTTTGCTATACATAAATCATTTATTTTCCTCCTTACTATATCTTCAGTTTACTTTGCTAAAGGAAAAATATATTTTCTTAAAAAAATAAAAAACCAAAATGCGAGCTTCGAAAATTTAAACGATGTTTAAATTTCATAAATATTTTTCCTTTCAGTATTCCATTTTATAACGCAAAAATAGCTTTTTAAAACCACACGTTTTTATAATATGAACCGCAAACTGTATTACGTTTACGTAAATAGCTTTTGCAAAACTTTGAATTTTTATCTTTTTTTGCTTGTTTATCTTTCACCTTATTGTTATCATGTTTTCCTTTTCGTGCCCTTTCTATCAAACTTTAATGTTCGATGAATCCAACGTCTGCCTGCATACTGAGTAACTGTAACCGTGCTAACGAGTGATATCGGAAATCATAAAAATTTATCGTCGATTTCTTGGTGCTCCCAAGCAAAGGTGGGAACAAAAATAACGATAAGAAAGGGGGTGAAAGTTTGCTGGAAAATAATTTAGCTTTTTATCGCCATTTTTTTTTTCACGCTTCAGATGAGGATAATTTTTGAAAGAGTTTTCTCTCAATTTTCATTTACTTTTTTCATGTCTCTGAGGACATTAAAACCAATTGGAATTGCTTTTAGCGTCAATTACACACATAGAGAGAAATAGAGCGAATAAAAGATAACTGCTAATAGAAGCAATCCCAGTTTTCGGCTTTAATTGCCGTATAACAAATTAGGTGGAAAGCACTAAACCAAAATCCACTTATCTGATAATTAAAAACTTCCTACTTTTTTCATGTAAATGTTTATTTTATTTAAAAAGATGCTTCTTAATTTTTTCCCTCAACACTGAATATAAATGAAAGGAAAATTACTCTAGAAAACCAACCTTATTTTTAATTTTAAACGACAGAACTACATTTTTTCGACATTTCATTATATTTAAATGAACCGTGAATATATGTATTCTTAAGAAATCATAAAACTGTGAACATAGCCTTAAATAAACGCTTTGGGCTCCTCTATACATTTTAAGATATCTTTAAAAGCTATAGACAGGCACAAAAGTATATATCGAGAAACATTCATACATTTCTTTATAAAGTTATTACAATTTGTAAAAAATGAAACCAAACAAACAACAATGTTAACCTCCTGTTTAGCCCCAAAATGCAGTTTGCCTAGAAGGGGTATTAATTTCGTTTTTCTATTTTGCGTCGGTTCACTTTTCAAATTGTTGCCACCAAATATTAGAGCCGTACATTATGACGAATTGTAGCCACCAGATATTAGAGCCATAAATTAAGAAGCGGGAGAAATATACACACATTCATGCAGATTATCGAATACTTAAAGAAATTAAATAATCGAGAATATGCATGAAGGTATGTCGTATGTTTTTCGCACTGGGAAATAACAACGGTACTTAAAGACATCCAATTTTGAATAACGTATTACTCCATTCTAATATGGGCATCTGAAAGATTTTTTTTTATTTTTTATCGTTTTTCGAAATATACACTGGTGTGCAAAAATTAACGATGAGACGGTATTTTCAATATAACTTTGTACAAAAGCTTTCCAAATCAACACATTTAATACCTTAAGATCCCCAATACGTAAGGGCATGAGTAATGTAAGCAACACTTACTAAAAGGGAAATCAGAGGGATAAAAAGAAGCTTTATTGAAAAAGTAGCATTTAGCGCAATGCGACTGAAGTCGCATTGCGCTAAATGCTATTATCCACATCCTCGTCCAGCAAGAAACATCCGGTCTTTAATAGAGGATATGATCTCCCCTGACTGCTAGGCAGGTTTCACAGCGTCTGCCCATGCTGAGAATGAGGGTGTCAATGAATTGTTGAGGCATTGCTGCCCATTCGTCTTGCAGCGCCAATCGAAGCTCCGGAATCGTTACTGGTCGTAAGGTACGAGCTGCGAAGCGTCTGCCTAGAAAATCCCATACATGCTCGAAGGGATTGAGATCCGGAGATCGTGCCGGCCAATCCATACGTTCAATATCCTCACTCTCTAAGAGCTGTACGGCAGCTACTGTGCGATGACATGGTGCATTGTCGTCCATGAAAAGGAACTGCGGACCCATAGCGCCTCTAAAAAGACGCACATATGGAAGAAGGATCTCGTTACAATAACGTGTCCCGTTGACTGAACCTGCGACGAAGATGTGAAGGTCTGCACGACTACCAAGCATGATGCCTGCCCAAACGAGAACA
The DNA here is from genome assembly GCF_044657685.1 of Stegodyphus dumicola. Lineage (NCBI taxonomy): Eukaryota > Metazoa > Arthropoda > Arachnida > Araneae > Eresidae > Stegodyphus > Stegodyphus dumicola. The sequence goes on along the minus strand of NC_140769.1, from coordinate 280,276,534 downwards.
CCGCCACCTCCATACCTGTCCCTTTCAATGATGTTCGAGGGATGATTGCGGCTTCCCCGCTCTCTCCAGATGAGTATGCGATGAGAATCGCTACTCAGACTGAATCTGCTCTCATCTGTAAAGAGTACTTGTCCCCATTCATTGTCTCTCCAATTCCGGTGTTCCCGGCACCACAGAGAACGCCTTCTCCGATGGGCAGGCGTTAGAGGTACACACCGTACAGGGCGTCGTGCAAACAGACCACCACCGTGCAGTCTTCTGGCCACGGTAAAACGCGATATCGGTCGTCCAGTCGCCTGTGTCGTGTGTCTAGCGATTTCTCGCGCTGTCTGCCGCCTGTTTCGTCTGGCCTGTCAGGCAATATACCGGTCATCTGCGGGTGTGGTTCCTCGTGGACGACCACTACTAAACCCACCGATAGCTGTTCCTGTAGTTTGAAATTGTCTCCAAAGTCGTGAAACGATGCTGTGAGCAATTCCGAACTCTGCAGCCACACTTGTCACACTGCGGCCTTCCTCCAACTTCCCAATGATTCGACCTCGGGTAAAAGCATCCAGATGTCGTCTAACAGATTGATTATTCGCCATTTCTCGCTGAGGCAGCAACTCGGTGTGATTTTAACTGCTATACGGCGTGCAATCTCTTTGCCAGAAATACTGATCTTACACCGACAACATGCTTTATACTACTCAGACACTCCCCCATTACGTCTACCTGCATATCTGCTCATGTGCTACCGTACATCACCTTACTTAATCTCCTGATTGGTCTTTCTGTCCGCTCTGCCTCTTCGTTCAGCTGATATGCTAATTTTTCGACTTCGTCCTTAATTTTTGCACACCAGTGTAAGTAGTTTTTACAGAAAACTCGAAAACTTAATGTTTAACAACGGTACGAAATTTTATTTTTAAATAAGAAAGAAAACACCTCAAGTTGAAGATAGTCACAAATCGTAAACCCTCACAATGTACTGCACAATATAACTTCGAAACGTTTTAAGAAAGGCGGTTCAATCATAAAACAAAAACGAATTGGCCAGTAGAGAGTGACATCGCAACGTGGTGATCGAGCTTTGTTTCGAAAATCAGAAGAAATAAGAAACCATTCTTGTGAGCTTGTTGCAAAGTTATCACAGGAATTTCGGGTCTCAGAATTTGTTATTAAATGATGAAAACTTTGTGTGTAGACATGCATGTTCCTCGCACTGTGGTTAAAGGCAGCATCTTCGCCCACCAAATTTCAAATAGCCGTACTTCTCTGCTGAAACACATGTACACTTCCAAAGCTTGAATTTCGAAATTTTTTAGCCCCAAGGGGCGTTGGACCCAAAAGGCTATTTATTAGTCTCAAAAGGGCAATCTGCATCGTTTCACTTTCTACGTTGGCTCACTTTAAACTTTCTGGTTGGTTTCACTGTTGCCACAAAATAATACCGCGAGTATTATATTTAAAGAAATTAAATAATGAAGAATCTGCATGAATGTATGTATGTATGTTTCTCGCGTTCTCGCATTATGAAAAAACGACGGTACCTAGAGACATCGAATTTTGAATAACGTATTCTTCCACTTTAACCCGGCGGATGTCGCACCAAGAAAAGTTACTAGAGTGGGCGCGTGGGGTATCACATACCCCAATATTTAAAATACGATAAAAATAGTTTTCTTTAGTTTTAAATCTGTTTTTCTTGTTCTCGTGTATTATAAATACGTGAATAATAATTGGGTTTCAAAAAATTAATTTCCAAAATAATCTTAGAGTTAAAATTAAGATAAATGAAAATAATTAAAAAATAAACATCATGTCAAGTTTCATTGCATCTCTAATACACAATGCTTATTTTATTTCTTCACACTTTGAACGAAATACATTCGTGTGTTCTTGGCACAGAATGTTTTCACATTTTAAACACTGCATTCACGTTCTTCTGTCCTTGGCGCACGGGCAATTTATCACATCTTTCACACTTAGTTATTTCGAATTTCATGTATTCGTTTTAATTCTTCGTCGAAACTTCTGCTTTTGTTTTGCATGCAGTAAGTCAGTTTCTTTGAAAAGTATTTATCTCTGATCTTTGTTCAATACGTTTTTTCATTAATTGTAATGCTAAGTCCTTCAAAAACAGATTTCTGTTTCTGGTTGGTGGATTAGTAGTTGAATGTAATATAATTCAGGTATTTATTACAGCAACATTCAGTGCAGGAAAGAAAATTACCATTGGCCACCTCCTTGTTATTCTGGCAATTGAATAATTGGCTGACATTTCATACCCCATATCCACTGCTCCTTTAGTCGTATTATTAAAACATATGATTTCTTGCGTTTTATTTTCTCCAATAGTATCATCTATAGTATGATCGTTATACGAGGGCTATCCAGAAAGTAGATTACGTTTTGGAATAAAAAAATAAACAAAGTATAGGAAACAAATTTTATTATATACAGATGAAAGCCACACTCAAATACTACTTTTCTACATAGTCACCATACAAATTAAGGCATTTATCGTAGCGATGTACGAGCTTGGAAATTCCTTCGTCGAAAAATTCGGCCGCCTGCGCCTTCAACCACTTCGTTACCTCTTCTTGCAGCTGTGCGTCGTCATCAAAACGCTGCATAGCCAGCCACTTCTTCATTGCTGGGAATAGGTGGAAGTCGCTCGGTGCCAGGTCGGGACTGTACGGCGGATGAGGAAACAACTCCCACTTAAAAGATTCAAGAACTTTACGAGTGACATTTGACGTGTGGGGCCGGGCGTTGTCGTGAATCAACAAGATCTTAGAGCTCAACATTCCTCTGCGCTTGTTTTGAATTGCTCTTCTGAGTTTTTGGAGAGTTTGGCAATACCTTTGAGAGTTTATTGTAGTGCCTCTTTCCAGGAAGTCCACCAAAATTACACCTTTTCTGTCCCAAAAAACAGTCGCCATCATCTTCCTTGCTGACATTGTTTGCATGCATTTCTTGGGTTTTTGGGGAGAACTTGTGTGCCCCCACTGCATTGATTGCAATTTCGTTTCACAGTTCACATGTTTCACCCATGTTTCGTCACCAGTAACGATGCGATCGAGTAAAGAGTCACCATCCTTATGGTAAGCGTCCAAAAAGTTCAACGCTGCAGCCATTCGCTGATTTTTGTGGTCCTCTGTCAAGATTTTTGGAATCCATCTTGCACAAAACTTGTGGTAACCAAGCTTTTCGCTGATGATTTCGTGCAACAAACTTCGCGAAATTTGTGGAAAACTCAAAGAAAGTTCCGTTATTGTGAAATTTCGATTTTCACGGACTTTAGCATCGACTTTTTCGAGAAGTTCGGCGGTCACTATGCTGGGTCTCCCACTTCGATCTTCGTCGTGAACATTGGTTCGGCCATTTTGAAATCTTATGACCTACTGACGCACTCCACCTTCAGTGATAATGTTGTCCCCATACACTTCACGAAGCTGCCGATAGATTTCTATCGGTTTACAGTTTTTTGCAGTCAGAAACCTTATTACTGAGCGCACCTCGCAGCTCGCGGGATTTTCAATTAACGCAGACATTTCAAACCGTCACAGTATCTGAACGGAGCACAGCACGAACCTCTCACTAGCACGGCTAGATGCAGACTGAGCTGCGCAACGCTCTGACCCCAAGATGGCCGCGCTAGCCCCGCCCCTAGCGGACACAGACGGAAACGTAATCTACTTCCTGGATGGCCCTCGTATAATGTTGAAAGCATAAGAATAGTTTTTCCTTTTTTAGGAACATCAGGAATTAATGTTTTATCTTTTTCGAAACCAAAACAGTGTAGAAAATATTCCTAGTTTCATCTTCAGTTTCCGAAATGCAGTCTTCATCGCTTTCAAATGTTTCTAATAAATATCACAGGCGTTGCATCTGCAATTCATAGGGAGTCATACTTTTTATGATAATGTGGTTAGAAATTTTCAAGAATTTAATGTCAAGTACTTTAAAATCACTTGCGAGTAGAAATATTTACTGTTACACTCCAAAAATAAATTTCTGAACTAAATATTCAGTCAGAAAAACACGTACGCGAACAGGCGCGTGGGGTGTGTCATACCCCAGTTCCAACAAAATACCCATGAATCTGTTTCTGAAACACACAGGCAAAGAAAAAGCTATTCTGAAAGTCAACCACAACTAGAAACTCAGCTACTGAATGCAGCACAGAATTTCAGTTTCACAAGTTAGGAATATTCCACTTTTATGAAGGGGTGGGGTATGACACACCCCACGCGCCTTCCCGCGGGTTAATACGGGCATCTGGAAGCCCAAATATGAATTTTGGAATAAACATTTTTATGTCGAGCACGCAAGACTGTCTCTCGGAAATTCTAAAGATATGGTGTTTTGCCGTTTTTAAATATCGTGTGTTATTGCTGTTGAATTGAATTTTATGTGGTTAAGACCATGATATTTAATAAATAAACGTAACACTAAAAACGTTACAAAAACGCCCCTTTGGGCGTAATGTAAAATCTGGAAGCTTTCAGAAGCAACAGAAGACTTCTGTGTTTAATTTTTTCTAACATATGCGTCATTTTCCTTGACGCGAAATTTTAAGGCTCTCTTAGTTTGGCCAATGTAAATTAAACCACACTGGCAAGGAATCCTATAAATACCCCAGGAATTCATATCCGGAATGAGGTCCTTGAGTATGGAACTCGGAAATCTATTATTGATGGGAGAATAAACAGCCCGAAAATTAAATTTCTGCAAAATATGTGCAACTTTATAACTAATTGATGGAAAGAAGGGAATGACAACAGAATTTTTATAATCTCCTAAAACAAAAGTGTGCCTTTTAATGTGTTGAGATGAGAATTTTTTAACTGCTTGATTAATACTATTGGGTGAAAAGCCCCTGTGAATAGCTATTGCTTTTTAATAATTTAGTTCTTAATTAAGGGATTGTTTGGAGGAGCAAACTTGAAGATCACGGAAAACATAGGAATAAAATGAAGCAACATCTTAGTTCAGTTCTTATTAGTCCAAAGGGATTTGAATCCCGAAGGACTATTAGTTTCGTTTTGGCATTTTGCGTCGGACTCATAAATGTCGGTTCACTTTTCAAACTGCTGCCACAAAATGTTAGAGTCCTGCATTATATTTGAAGAAATTAAATAATGAAAAATCTGCATAAATGTATGTATATTTCTCGTATTGTGATAAAACAACGGTACATAGAGTCATCGAATTTTGAATAACGTAATCCTCCAACGAATATGAGCATGTGGAAGACCAAATTTGAAATTTGAAATTTGTTTTATGATCGATTTCCTATTTTTTAAAACTTTGACGAATTTTTGATTAACAAACTCAAGGATTTCAAAGCGAGCAATGGCAACGTTGTGCAGAAAAAACATTTTTATCTCCAGCGCGTGAGTCTCTGTATCGGAAATTCTAAAGATAGGCTCGTTTTAAAACTATTTTGCGATATTGCTGTTGCACTGGATCTTATGGTTTAAGTGCGAGGAACATGATATTTAATAAAGAAAGGTAACGCACAAAATGTTAAAAAATGCCCCTTTGGACGTAATTTAAAATCTGAAACATTTCAGATTTTGTTTTTTTTTATTTAGTTTATTTCTTATTTTCTACGTTTTAGACCAAAAGTGCTGATCTCTGTACCCCGAAGTGAGGGAACGGCTGTATGTTGTGAGAAATAAGGGTAAAGTTAACACTTCTTAGTGGTGTTGTTTGTCATCCACACACACGAATATAGTTTGAGTAAGCTAGTAGTAATAGTTTGAGTAAAATAGTAGAGCTTCGTATTTTGAAGTGTAACTGACGTGAAGTTTTGAAATTTTAGTGAAAGTATTGCAACTGCATTCAAGATACAGTCATTCTTAAATAGCTTTCAGATTAAGATATAATAAATAACACGCCGAACAAGCATTAATTTAAAAGTGAAACGACAAGAAGTAGTGTTATATTTTCAAATTTCACAGGACTAGTTTCGAGGGTTTTACAGAACCATCATCCTCAGCTGCAAAAACGCAAATGAACGAGATAAGAAAGACTGGACAGGAGTTAAACTGTCAATCTTGTAATCTAACTTAATCTTGTAATAATCTTGTCAATCTAAGCTGTCATCTTGTAGCGCCATCTATTGACGAAACAAGAACTAAAATATAACCTCCTTAAACGCTGAAGGCAAAAATGAATTGCAATTAGGGTCGTTAACTAGAAATGAAATAATCACTATATCTTATCTCGTTCATTTGCGCTTTTGCAGCTGAGGATGATGGTTCGGTAAAACCATCGAAACTAGTCCTGTGAAAATTTGAAAACATAACGCTCATTTTTGTTGTTTCACTTCTAAATTAAGTTCTCAAATATTTCACAGATTACATTATATGTATTTCAGTGCTAAAATTGAAGATTTTTAACCATGTTGAAATATATTTTATCTTGTCCAATATTTTCTGCACACTTGGCGGCCAGGGTTTTCGCTAAGGAAGCACAAATTTCCAAAAACTACTAGGAGAACAATTTTTTTTTTTTTTTTTTAATTTTAATGCAAAAACTTTCCTGGTATTTCATACCTGGATTTGCTTTCTTTTGATATATTGCCTTGATTCCGTTGACATATTTTAATATTAAGACACAATAACACGCCGAATAAATACTAATTCAGAAGTCAAACAACAAAAATCAGCGTTAATTTATAAAATTTTCAAAGGACTAGTTTCGATGGTTTTACCGAACCATCATCTTCAGCTGCAAAACCGCAAATGAACAAGATAGGAAATAATGTTTAGATAAGATAAGAAAGCCTGGACAAGAATAAGCAAGTGGCGCCATCTGTTGGCGAAACCAGAACTAAAACATAATTTCTCTAAAAGCCGAAGGCAAATTTGGATTGGAATTAGGATCGTTAACTAGAACAGAAAGATTTTTATGAATGTGAAATGCCTCTAGAAAATTCAGTTCTCCAATGGAAGATGTTTTTTGAATAATTTTGGCAGCAGAAAAATTGAAAGTGTGATTTTCGGACCAACAATGTTGAGCAACAGAAGACTTCTGTGTTTCCTTTTTTCTAACATATGCCTCATGTTCTTTGACGCGAAATTTTAAGGCTCTCTTAGTTTGGCCAATGTAAATTAAACCGCACTGGCAAGGAATCCTATAAATACCCCAGGAATTCATATCCGGAATGGGGTCCTTGAGCATAGAAGTTGGAATTTTATTGATGGGAGAGTAAACAAAAGTTAGCTTCATTTTATTCCTATGTTTTCCGTGCTCTTCAAGTTTGCTCCTCCAAACTAGCCCTTGATGAAGAACTAAATTATTTAAAAGCAATAGCTATTGACAGGGGCTTTTCACCCAACATTATTAATCAAGCAGTTAAAAAATTCTCATCTCAACACACTAAAAGCCACACTCTTATTTTAGGAGATTATAAAAATTCTGTTGTCATTCCCTTCTTTCCATCAATTAGCTATAAAGTTGCACATATTTTGCAGAAATTTAACTTTCGGGTTGTTTATTCTCCCATCAATAAAATTCCAACTTCTATACTCAAGGACCCCATTTCGGATATGAAGTCCTGGGGTATTTATAGGATTCCTTGCCAGTGTGGTTTAATTTACATTGGCCAAACTAGGAGAGCCTTAAAATTTCGCGTCAAAGAACATGAGGCATATGTTAGAAAAAAGGAAACACAGAAGTCTTCTGTTGCTCAACATTGTTGGTCCGAAAATCACACTTTCAATTTTTCTGCTGCCAAAATTATTCAAAAAACATCTTCCATTGGAGAACTGGATTTTCTAGAGGCATTTCACATTCATAAAAATCTTTCTGTTCTAGTTAACGATCCTAATTCCAATCCAAATTTGCCTTCGGCTTTTAGAGAAATTATGTTTTAGTTCTGGTTTCGCCAACAGATGGCGCCACTTGCTTATTCTTGTCCAGGCTTTCTTATCTTATCTAAACATTATTTCCTATCTTGTTCATTTGCGGTTTTGCAGCTGAAGATGATGGTTCTGTAAAACCATCGAAACTTGTCCTGTGAAAATTTTATAAATTAACGCTGATTTTTGTTGTTTGACTTCTGAATTAATATTTTAATATGCCTGTATATATACGTTCTTACAGATATCACAATAAATATTCTAGGCCGTATATATACGGCCTCGCCGCTTAGAGGGATAAAAGAGGGTGTATATAGAGTATTTTTCTCCCTAATTCCGGCATGCTTTCGTGGTGTAACGGATGTACACTATTATTATTATAATAGTGTATTATTATTATAGCTTACACTATTATTATTATTATAGCGCGTATTAGAGAGGTCGAGGTTCGTTCATTTTTCATGTACTTCTGCTTCAAAATAACCTAATTACTCTACAATACCCGTTATAGAGAAAGTTTTATACTCGTTATGAAAACATAAAAGTATAAGAAGTTTGTCTCCTGTACTACGAAAATTGACTGGCATATTTAATTTCAAAATTTGCAATTTTTGATGTCATTTTTAACTTGCCTTGAGAGATCGCTTAATTAAGTTATAATAATTCGAGAAAATAAGTTTAAATGAAGTGCAGCAAAAAGGAAATGTGTATAATTTATTAGGCTGTGCAAAAGTGTCTAAATCAGATTTTTTTTATATTAAAATTTTTCACTTCTATTTCCTTCCGATCATACAAAGAAGTAATGCTCTGAGGATGAAAGCCCAAATATTAGGAAACTTTTCATTTGCTACAGAAATATTATTGCTTATTTTATCATGCAAGAAGTTTCTGCAAAAATTACTTGGATAAAAAATCTTCACCAGCTTATTGTTATACAGAATTTAACCACAACAAATTCATTTTGAAATGTCACATTTTTGTTAAGTCTAACAGAAAAGTCTCCATTTAGGAAAAAAAATCAAATTCTTCCTTAGTTACTGTTTAATTTTAAACTAAAGCTCACTTTTATTATTTGTTATAGGATAGCATATGCTAATTGTGCTCATATGCTTTACATTGCATATTCTCCATCCAATTACGTCCTGCATGCTACCGAAGCATCATGAAATGTAGCTTATTTTAATTGCACGGTTTCGTGACAGTTCAAAACTTGACCCAGCGCATGGCGTAGAATTTTAACACCATAGAGCAACCCTTCCCTGTTCGCTTGTCCGGGGCTTAAAAGGTCAGAGGTCAGAGAAAATAAACGAATTCCGCGCAGCTGTTATCTTTGTCAGCGAAAATTCATTTCCGATTCGTAGAAGCATAAAACTTTCCGGCGCTTTAACGTGGAAACAGCAAATTAATAACTCTCGTTTAATTGACAAATTCTTTTGTTGTGTTAATATCCCTAGCTGCGGTTGTGTTTCGCGTAGCCACTTGCGGATAACTAATTTAAGGATACTTATCCCGGGATTTTATAGGATACATTTTAAACTGTAAGCAGGTACTTTTTGATTTATTTCAAATTTTTGATATCGTGCAAAATTTAACCGAGCTTTATGCTGAAATTTTTTTGAATTGGTATATAAACCTTAATAATATATTATTTTACGTGTGAATGCTATATTTAATGTATCTTAAAATAATATTTCTGTAGCAAAGGAATTTTTGTTCTTATTTACTTAAGCTTGCATGAAAATATAATGTAAAATGAAATGCTATAGTACAAAACTTTTAATAACAGTAAAATTTATAACATTAAAATACATTTCCACGATAGAAGGGTTCGCCTCACGTGACTTTTTCTAGAGATACAGTTAAGGACAAAAAAAATGTGATTTCGAGATTTTTTTGCCCAAAGGACGTTAACGCAGAGGGGTTATTAATTTCGTTTTGGTATTTTGCGTCGAAAACATTAGATGTTCGTTTCACTTTTCAAATTGTTACCACCAAATATTAGAGCCATGTATTATATTTAAAGAAATTAAATAATGAAGAATCTGCATAAATGTATGTATGTTTCTCGCATTGTGATAGAACAACGGTACCTATATCCATCCAATTTTGAATAACGTACGTCTCCACCCGAATCTCCACCCATTATCTCCAGCACGCGACACTGTGTATCGGAAATTCTAAAGATATGCCCTTTTAAATATTTTGAGGTATTGCCGTTGAATTGAATTTTACGGTTTAAGTGCGAAGAACGTTATATTTAAGAAGTAAAGATAACACACAAAATATTACAAGACGACTCTTTGGACGTAATATAAAATCTGAAAGCTTTCGAATGTTCCAAAGGGATTTGAATCCCGAAGGACTATTAGTTTCATTTTGGCATTTTGCGTCGGACTCATAAATGTCGGTTCACTTTTCAAACTGTTGCCACAAAATGTTAGAGTCCTGCATTATATTTGAAGAAATTAAATAATGAAAAATCTGCATAAATGTATGTATATTTCTCGTATTGTGATAAAACAACGGTACATAGAGTCATCGAATTTTGAATAACGTAATCCTCCAACGAATATGAGCATGTGGAAGACCCAATTTGAAATTTGAAATTTGTTTTATGATCGATTTCCTATTTTTTAAAACTTTGACGAATTTTTGATTAACAAACTCAAGGATTTCAAAGCGAGCAATGGCAACGTTGTGCAGAAAAAACATTTTTATCTCCAGCGCGTGAGTCTCTGTATCGGAAATTCTAAAGATATGCTCGTTTTAAAACTATTTTGCGATATTGCTGTTGCACTGGATCTTATGGTTTAAGTGCGAGGAACATGATATTTAATAAAGAAAGGTAACACACAAAATGTTAAAAAACGCCCCTTTGGACGTAATTTAAAATCTGAAACATTTCAGATTTTTTTTTTTTCTTTTTCTTTTTCATTTTTTAATTTCTTTCTACCGTCTAGACCAATTCTGATCTTGTTTCTGTAAACAGCTATACAGTTTGAAAAGAAATTTCTACAAATAATGCTGCCGAAAATTGCAATGTTTCCTACAAGTATTTTGGAATTCAGTAACGGATTTCAGTTAGGGGGTTTGGGACACAGTCACGGTTTAACTGAAGGGGAATATTGAGATTTCAAGTAGGATACCGGTACATTATCTCAAGAAATATTCATATTTTTATGAAAATGAATGGTCTGCAATGTATAATCCAGTAATTACATTCCGCGAAATTTACATAAGAAATTATTTTTATTAGGCTAGGAAATTATAAATAATTTAATTAAATATTTAACTTCTGCACAGTTTTATGTTCACTTAAATTTATAAAACTGGAGATATTTTTTCTGTTACGTATGCTTTAAATTTCACGGTAAATAATTAGATTTCTATCAAAACCAGTAGATACTCCACCCTCCCTTAATTTTAACTACCAAAATATGCACAAGAACACTTTTAGTGGTTTGTTTCTTATCTTTATGGATAGCACAGTGGTTAGCTGAAGCAAATCATATGCCTCTTTAGCTGTCTGCTATTCCAGTCTTAAGTAAGCTCATATCATACCTAAGCGATATGTGATTGGCATACCTAAGCGATTTAGAGGCACTTAAAATCGTTCGGAATGGAAGCTGTCTTGAGAGGTTGATGGCAAAAGGGGAAGAGAAACTCAGATACCTACGCTTTGATGTCTAAATCCAAAATGAGATGGAACTGGGCAAAATTCCTTATTGTTTATTATTAATGGTCTCCAAAATATCCTGCAAAATGACGTAATTACTGTTTTCCGATGAAAATTATTCAAAAGGGTCTAGGATACGAATAACACTGGTTTTCATTTTAGAGCTCCAATTATTTTTCAGTTTACAGAGATTTAATTTATTATTTATTTCGATATTTATTCGATTCGAATGGCTAATGTTCACTTCTCTGACCTTTAGTCAGCCCAACCCCACAAAATTCCTGGTGGCAAGGAGCGCAATTTTACGCCTGACGTTGGCAACCGCCTTAAGCACCTTACAGTTCGATTTATCTCATTTCCGCTATTTTGAGGGAAAGCACCCCGGAAACACTACCAATACGATCACCGACCGTAGGACTTAACGAGCCTCTCGGTGTAATTATCACGTTGGCAGATGCCATCTAATATCTGCTATCCGTGGTTACAGCTAGCAGGCAGGATGGCAATTTTAACAATTTTCCAAACGGTTACAGTTTTACATAGACATTGTTACATATAATATTGTTGCGTGCGTACGGGTTCGTTACGAAATGAATGCACAAGTCCGATGAAAAATGAACAAAAATTTATTATTATCACAACAAAAAATGCTTAAATTTTCTCAAATTATCATGCAGTACTACAATATCTCACAGTAGTTATCTTTTAACTACTCAAATGTCCAATAGAACGTAATTCAAAACAGCTCAAGAAGGCTAATCCGCGAATTCGCTACAATCAACAAGAGCAGTTTCCTAAACAAACAACAAACTAAGCAACTACTACGAATTGAGATGTTTTCCTCCTTTTATAAGATTTTAAAATCACGCGCTAGAATTTTCCAGTACTTTCTCGAAATCAAAAAGAGATATTTATTTATTTAATGCACGCGCTCTTGTATTTTCAATTTTCCGGCTTAGCTTTCTTTTAATATTCGTCACGCGCTGCACTGCGCGAGAAATAAAACCATTTAATTTATGATTGAACTAACATTAGCTTTTTAAATACCGAATTTGTAACATTATTGTACATTTTCGATGCTAGGATGTTAAATAAAGCTATTTGTTATGACTTACTTAGTAGTTAAATTTCCTGTCTGTTGGTAATTGTTAATGATTCAGTTTACTAAACAGTTTGAAGAGGCTACTTTGCAAAAGGGTTAACAGAGCACATTATTAATTAAATACAAAAGTTACAGTTGCACAGGGTTAATAGATACGGTTATGAATTGAATACCAGATTTACACTTTTATAAAAACTAATAGTTACAACAGAATCGATTAAAATCAGCGTACCCAAAGGACCAAAGTAAAAATATTATAAAAACTTATTATAAAACTATGGGGAATGGGACCGAGAGTCTCCCACCCCTTTTCTCCTGACACCAATCTCTCGAGAGGGCTTTCGGCCCGCCGCATATTTAGAGTGCCCCTATGCCGCACAGACACTATACTATTACAGACATCTCTGCTACTTGAACACTCCTTGCCACAATGTATTTCGTGGGCTTCTTCTAATGTTACTGTCAGACAAGTCAGATAAGTCACCACAACAACACTATTCATTCCGATACCCAGGAGGCCACTAATACATTTCTAGGGAAAAAAATACTTCTCCAATAATTCAGAATAGCTAGGACGAAATTTATCTTGTCCATCCTTAAAAAAAAACCCAAAATATTTGCAGAATTTGTATCCGGAATTAAATGCTGTATTTCCTCCACCCAAAACAACCTGTCTCATACAATCCATGGATTAAACATTGATAGTTAACAGTTAAATGATATTATGTGAAGACGATAATGAGTTAAACCATCAAGGAAACTGACAACGAAGGTTGGACTATACACTGATTACCAATAAGTATTTGAACACCTGTGATAGAAAAGAGAAACTATATTCAAAATCTATAGTCGGTAGAGCATCCACGAGAGATAATTACAGCGTGGACCCTCCGGGGCATACTTTCCACAAGTCTTTGTATGACAACTAGTGGTATTTTCTTCCACTCGGCTTGGAGAAGACATAGAAGTTCCTTCACCGATTTTGCACGTGTAGTGCATCCCTGAATTCGACGATGCAGCTCGTTCCAGAGGTTCTCGATAGGGTTCAGGTCTGGACTCTGGGCAGGCCAGTTCATTCGATGAACTCCATTGGCACCATACCAAGCCTTGGTTAACGTCGAAACATGACAACCGGCACTGTCATCCTGAAAGTAACAGGAGTTCAACCCGTAAAGCTGCCACAACGTAGGAAGCACATTGTCATCCAAAATAGTGCAGTAGGCATCGGAGTTGAGCTTACCATGAATGGGGACCAAGGGTCCCAGCCCATACCAGGAGAAACAGCCCCAGACCGTAATTCCACCTCCGCCGAACTTGACTGTTGGCACAATGCATTCTGGCAGGAGACGTTCTCCAGGTAGACGCCAGACCCAGACCCTGCCATCCGAAAGGTAAAGGGTGAACCTTGATTCGTCACTCCAAAGAACCCGTTTCCACTGATCTACGGTCCAATTTCGATGCGCTTTGCATCACATTAACCGAGCAGCGCGGTTGGACTTTGTGATCAAAGGCTTATGGGCAGCAGCACGACCATGAAAACCAAGCAGATGTGCTTCCTTACGGATGGTATTCATTGAAACAATACTCCCGGATGCCTGTTGAAACTCCTCCCGGATGAGAGCCATCAGTTGGGTGCGGTTCTTCCGAATTTCTCTGCACAGCACTCGTCGGTCTCTATCTCCCAGTTTCGTTGGTCTGCCGACTCGGGGCACATTCCGACAATGACCGCTCACCTTCCACTTCTTAATCACATAGGCCACTGTCGATTTTGGGTACTTCAGATCGCTAGACAGTCCCTTAAGGATCGGCCACATTTGTGGTACCCGATAATTATACCTTTCTCGAAATCAGAGAGCTCCGAACTGCGAGGCATCTTGCATGCGACTAAAGCCGATGCTGTTTCCTACACGATATATACCGGCGGAGTCCGTGACGTACCTTAGGACCGAAGATATCGTCATTTGCATAGGTGTCCAAATACTTATTGGTAGTCAGTGTATCAAAAAATGCTTGGAAGACGTATTGTTGTTGCTGCTAATGGTCAGCATCAGTCTCTCATGGCTGAATAAAGGTCAGCATCTCTGACCTTTAGTCAGCCCATTCCTATGAAATTCCTCATGGCAAGGAGGGCAAGTTTACGCCTGTCGTTGGCAACTGCTCGCCGCAAATTTGGAATGCCCCCATGCCGCACAGACACTATACATTTTTACAAACATCCCTGCCTTCTCCGGGATTAGAACAAGAGTCTTTCGGCACGGCTGTCAACGACGCTAACCACAATACCGATTGGGCGGCTGAAAGAACTATAATACTCGTATATGGAAAGCAATAAACTTGAGATCTGTGGGCTGAAATAAAATAGTCAATAATAATATATTGTATTAATAAATTGTGTAAGTGTATCATTTGTACTAATATATATGCATAGCCAAGTAAGGTAATACACGAAAATATGTGTAACCATCAATTTTCATCGTCCACACTGATACACAATTTTCATTCTCAGTGTATCATTTCTGTCAACGTATAGGTGTGTATGTATCATTTTTATCGATGTGTGTATAGTCCAGTAGAATAGTGCATGATTATGTGTTTTCGTTTATCGCCATAATTCGTATGTGTTTATGCATATCATTTCTAGTAGTTTATGTATAGTCATATAGGATGACACACTGACACACGATTACGTGTATTCATTGTCATCTTCTGCATCATTGCGCCAGTTGCGTCAGTGTTTCATTTCTTTTAATGTATAAGTGTTTATTGTTTGCCTATCTCATTAACCACTTAGACCAATATACATATGTATCCATTGTACCTATACCACCAATGAACCTGTGTATGAAACTTTTTATTAATTGTATACTGAAGCATATATATGCACACGCCGTTGTTTGGCCACGTCAATACCACATATTCTCCATTAATATATTTCCGATGCAGCCCTCTCAGGAAGTCGCCAGGGATGTGTTGTTCTAAATAGGTGCGGGTACCGGACGACATCCGATTTGTCATATTAAGCCGTCCGGGTGTCCGGGCCCTGCATTCACCTGTCACCTGTATTAATAAATTAAAGAAAAACTCTGAAAGCTTTCAGATTTTTTAAAGATCTGTGCGTTACCTTTATTTATTGAAAATCATGTTCCTCGCCCTTAAACCGTAAAATTCAATTCAACAGCAACATCACAAAATATTTAAAAAAGCATATCTTTGGAATTCCCGATACACAGTCTCGCACGCTGGAGATAAAAATGTTTGTTTTTTATTCGTACAGTGTTACCATTGCTTACTTCGAAATCGTAGAGTTTCTTAATCAAAAACTCATAAACGCTTTACAGATATGAAATCGATAATAAAATAAGTTTCAGATCCCAAATTTGGGCTTCCAGATGCCAATATTCGAGTGGAAAACTACGTTATTCAAAACTGGATGAGTCTAGGTACCGTTGTTTTATCTCAGCGCAAAAAACATACATACATTCATGCAGCTTCTTCATTATTTAATTTCTTTAAATATAGCACAGGGCTCTAATATTCGGTGGCAACAGTTTGAAACGTGAAACTCACCGTTTATAATAAACCAACGCAAAATGCCAAAACGAAATTTTTAGCCTTTCTGGACTAAATTAGATATTCCTGGCGATAATTATGCCCACATACGATGAGTGACTATATAAATTCTGAAGGAAATCCGAGAACTATCACAAATGAAACAGCCTAATGAATGAACTAAATCTGAACTTCAACAACGAAGCTATTCATTGAATCTCACTCAGTTAATAGAATTTCACTCACTACATCTGTCAAATAAATATACATTGAGCCAATACGAGTTAAATGAAAAAAATACGCCTTGATTGAAGAAAAAGGACCTGTTTAAATCGTCAAGACTTTCACAATCACAAATACGTAGAAAACCTTCTTGCAAACCGATAAATTTCTGATGATCATCTAAGAATATAATCCCAATAGAGAACGTTTACCTCAAGTAACAAAGAGCAATTGAGAAAAAAGCATTATTTTATAGAACTCTTTAGGAAGAAAAATTAATTCGAAACAAGTTTATAAAGAAAGTACCCAAAAGTCAATTCTGTATGTCCATAAATAAATTATACTATAGGTAATAGTCTAAAATACAATTTTTTAAGTTTTCTACATCTCTCTACTTTCGAACATTCAATATTAGAAGACATTTCTCGGAACCAATTCTATGCAAAAGTCGAGGTTCCTGCATCTTTAGAAGCCCTTTAATAGCAAAGATGCATAATAAACCTCCTAGTCCAACATCCCGTGCTCCTACTCGATTTGTACTAAGTAAAAAACAAGTTAAAGAGAAGATTTTTATTTGTCAAAAGCCAGTTACATTGGCCGTTAGGCCATTAAAAGCCTTGCTAGTGCTTCACACTCGTCCAAATGTTCCGCCGTCATTGGCCGTC
Organism: Stegodyphus dumicola; assembly: GCF_044657685.1. NCBI lineage: Eukaryota > Metazoa > Arthropoda > Arachnida > Araneae > Eresidae > Stegodyphus > Stegodyphus dumicola. The sequence goes on along the minus strand of NC_140769.1, from coordinate 280,259,461 downwards.
CACTATTACAAAAAACACACAACTGCGAATCAGCTAGTCCATTGCGAAATAAATGATTCTGTAAACAGTCATGTCCCGTCAGCGTAATGAGTTGAACAGTGTTAAACGAATGTGGCATACTGCGCATGCCCAGAAAACAATTTGGCGTAATTACTATGTTGGCGCGATTTGAAAAGAAGATACATACGGTATATGGTAGATGTATCGCCATCTAATTGTAAAGAAATCTGGCGTTTAAATCTTCGTAGAGTATAATGTAAATTAATTACTGTGTTAAAATACTATTTTTTGCTGTACTGCTCAAACAACTAGAAAGCTGAAATTATTGCGAAGTAATGTGAAGCGGTGTTTACATTCAAAATGTAAAATATAATACTTATGAAATTCTGCACATTCCTTTGGAACTGTACAAATTTTTGTTCAGAAAAAAACTGAAATTAAGGATATATTAGTTGAAAATTTATTCATTATACTTTTAAGCAATAAAAACAATTCAGGATTTACAATACGTTCCATTCGTACATACATAAAGAAACACTGAGGAATATAACAAGTGCTTGCAAATAACACTGCAGAAATTTTACAATTCCTTAATGCTAGTTATTAAATTCTTTGAAATGAGAAAATAAAAGCGCGAATATACGCTAACAAACTCTGAGATACTCCAGTTTACAAATACTGAATTATAACATGTAAACAAATATTAAATGCACTGTTATTGACAAATTAAAATGAAACATTTATTAGAAAAATAAGCAAGTGCAATCGGTTTGGACGTTAAAATAACTAATCAAAGTTCCACAACATTGCAGTTTTAAACATCACTCGAACACACTCGACAGCCATGGAGATCACGAATAAGCTAACGTAGGGTTGCTTAGTCGCCAATATTTCTCCCTGCGCCAACGGTACACCATCAAGCATGCGCTGTAAGTGAAAGTCGCTTAACGCTGTTCAACTCAATGTGCGGTCTGCCATTACGCGTCCCGTCAATAGTCTAAGACATGCAACTGCAACTGTTCGCGGGTGGTCAGGAACAAAAGCTGGGTTTATTGAGAGAACACTCCAAGGCTTCCTCTCACATGCCCGAGTAGCAAACAATATTTCTAATGTAAACAATAGTACCATCCCAGTTCTAAATTATGACTTTAATGATGTAACAAATAGCAAACGACCGCTTGCAGTCCTCAGATACCTTCAATAGTGAATTCCCTAAAGTTAAATACGCCTGTACACTCTCCTTTACTTAACTGTGTTTGTTTTGGTGTTGTTTTGCTGCGAATATTGTATATACAGTGGGTACAAAAAGTATTTGCAAAAATATAGTTGGGTACAAAAAGTATAGTTAATTCAAAATAGATGCATTCTTATTTTTAGTTTTATAAAATTTAGTGCAGCATATGATTTTCATCGAAAAATTTAAGGATATGGGGAAATTTTCTGGGAAAAATTTAATTTCACTTTAAAGTGTAAAAACATATTTTCTTTTCAGAGTAAAATGTTCAAAGAACATCTAAGTGAAATATCAGGATGATATTTTAATTAAACGATCCGCACGTCCCCTGTTATGTTCAACTTTTTCACCTCCCCTGTTACGGGTTAATATTAAAAATTTTTATGCACGAAAACATTACAGATTTTTTAAATAAAATCCATTTTTTAAACTCATCTTCAAATAAAATAAAAATTTAACATGGAATTCTTAGAATTTTTGGTTCACAGTAGTTTCCAAGTGTTATAAAATATACATGTTAAATATGGAATAAAATTATGCAAAAGAATGTTTTAAACTGTGCGCGCTAGGTGGCAACATGACGAAACATTTTGTCACAAACTGGAATAAATTATAAAAATATTTGTGGCAACACAAGCTTTTTGATTACGATTTCATAAAGCAGCTATATTATGTAGTCAGCTGTAAAAAGTTGGAAGTAATTGCTTTTAAAATAAATATGTTATCCCAATTTTTGCAACAGTTACATATTTGAAGATCTTATGGGTTTTAAGGTGTATGAGTCCCCTTAATAGAATGGAGGTTTGCACTCGTTTTTGGCTTTTGGAAAACCGTAGCCCCCTTTTTCGCAAGCATATCAGCCATCTCATTCCCATAAATACCGCAGTGTAAAGGTACCCATTCGAATGATATCTTGTGGGAAAGTTCTTCCTGACACTGTTGAACCTGAAGTCCTGACTCTGTTGAACGCCTATGTTCTTACACTCTTGGTAAGAGAAGAGTTAAAGAGAAGATCACTCAGTAAAAAGAGATAAGTGTTACGCTAAGCACCCAGAGACTATGGATGCTTTGAAACACAAAATCGAAGTTGTCGTTCATGGGACTGTAGCCAAACAATCGGAAATGTACTGAAACTTTGGGTTGATCGGATGCGGTACTGTCAAGCTAACCGTGGCAGTCATTTGAACGATGCTTTGATTCATTCTTAAGTGAAAATGTCCAACTTTTCTAGTAAATCCATAATTTTGAAAAATATTCCTTTATTTACTTTTTTTAGCCGATTCAAATTCCGAAAGTTAGATGGTCCACCCTTCATATCTTACAGTTCTCGTAAATGAGATCTAGGTTTCTTCAAACCAATTCCTCGTTGCATTGTTACAATCTAGCAACATTCGACAGCACTACAATACCATTCTTTCTTTAACACGTTGAGCCCGGTGCCAGTTCCTGCGGATCGGCAGGGAACTTTTCGTGTGACCGGCACTGGAATTTTCGTTTCGCCGGCGTCGGTAACCTTTCGTTTGGCTGGCGTCGGTCCGCTGGCCCGAACCAGCCAAACGGCTGAACGGAAAGGGCAGCAAATTTGGCGCCGGACTCAACGTGTTAAAAACGTTTTGCTATTCCGGAGCGGTCTTTATCGTAATCGGTATTATAATATAATCTTGAAAAAAATCGCATAGCATCCATTCCTTTATTTAATAAATTCCTGGAACCAATAAATAAAGAAAAGAAAATAGGGTACTATTCGGTTTCGAGGGCCGTAAAAAATCGCCAAACAATTGTTGATGCCAATGCTGCCAAAAATAACTGCGGCAAGAAAGGAAATATAATAGAAAATAACTATTTAAGATTATTGTTTTAATTTAGATGAAAGGTTAATTTCATATAATACTTTTTTATTATTATAATTTATATGAAAAAGGCTAAACATGACTGAATGGAAGCATAAGAGTCAATAACTATTTCAGTTCATTATTATAATTTATATAAAAATTGATAAACATAATTGAATGGATGCCTGCATCGCTATTTCGCTACCGACTTATCGCTCAAGCATAATTTCATCTCGTTGGTTGTTCAAAACGTAATTTTCTATAATGAATGATGCCTTTTCTTTGAAAATATTCTCGGTAAAGTGCAGAATCCCTCACTTATTTTTTTGCTGCTTTTTACAAGGGTAAAAACAATTGGACTTTTGTAAATTTTCTTTTACTTTTTCAGTGAAAATAGGTGTACATAGATAAAGTAAAGCGTGTGCGCAGTGCCATTTTTGTGCAATTCTAGGATTTTTTTTTTAATTGAAAACAGGTCGATGTGCACATGGATACCGAGTATGTGGAATTCAACGCGTCAAGCAATGGGTGTTTCTGCATTTCACCCAAAATTCTATTGCCGAGTTTTCGTCATGGGCAATTCCCAAATTGTTAAATCCATAGGATATCAGAAAAGGATTTAAAAATTAAACTAGTATTTCAATGGCGTCTTAAGAAATATAACTATATAAATTTACGCAATCTGGTGTTGATGTTGGTGTATTTAATTATGGCAAAGCACACTAGGGCTATCTGCCTAAGGGAGGGATGCCTTTCGTGGAGGACTTTCTAAGGGAAACTGGCTCGTATACACTTACGCAATCTGAAATCAGCGCGTACGCTAGATTTGGCGCGCTGTTAAATGGGCGCGTTTGCTAGATTTGGCGCTTTTGCGCGTACATCTTCGCTGCAATTTTTTTACGGCCCTCGAAACCGAACATTACCGAAAATAGTTTGGAAAAAGGTGCTAAGGAAATGTTTACAGATATAAAACAAACCTGAAAGCGTATAATTTACTGAAGATGTCTTCGACTATAAATGCCTGCAACGTAAATGTTTATTGGCAAATTATCGCGATCCTAAACTACTAATACCAGGTGACGGAATGTAGTACAAGTTTAAAATTCGATTTTTATCCGAATCTATGACGTAAATAAAACTACAGGGCCCTGGCTGTTCTGTGTATTGCGTTAAATCAGATAATATAGAAGACAGAACGTTCTAAATCAATGCATTCAGAATGCACGAATTAGAACCAAATTGCGACCAAATGACGTAAATATGCTTTACATTAAATCACGGCTGGTTACCATTTTGTTACAGAAATACTTATATTTTTCATAAAAAATATAGTAATATTGTAAAATTGGTATATCTTTTCAATATATACAAGTAAAAAATTTAATAGATTTTTTTTTTAATTTTTAACACCTGCAATCTCCCCTCCCTGTACCACAGATACACAACACGGGATTTACAAAAGTTTAACTAAAACTTTAAACATTACATGCATAAATAAAACGAACAAAAAGAACAGCAGTCTGGACTTCATCAGGTATTAACAGCAGCTCGATTAGTATTTAGCTTCCCCAGTTGGCATTTCTATGCTTCGAATCTTTCTACGCTGCAAACAGTCTAATCCATCATAAGAATAACTGACAATTACTTTTATCTTAACTTATTCAAAAACACTTGTGTAAATATGTACACTGCGCAAAAAAAGGGGGGAATCAGTTCTATAGCTTCCGTTCTAATGAGCCGATTCACGAAACTCAACTTGCGTTTTTCATGTCTCGAGTGTCAAGTGCGACTTTGGTTATGTATTAACATTTAGATTACATTATATATTAGATATAAAATATAGCATTTGTTCTAATATAAGGTATTTTGACCCCAAATCGGAGTTTTTCTGAAATGATATACCAATTGTTTTCCATATTTCGATTCTACGACTCGAATTATGCCTAAATATTAAGTTTTTGTAAAATTTGGTGGGAAATTTACGGAAAAATTTAAAAATTTATCTTGGCGTATTTTTTTCAGTTTGCTCCAAAAAAAATTCACTTGGCGAACTACTTCTTAATTTATAGCAACCTATTTTACATTCCCTTTTTTCATTGTAAACGAGCGGAAAGACAGTCATCGTTCATAATTTCTAATAGTTTTAACAAAGTGCGTAAACCCCATTTGGCTTGTTATTATCACTTATAACCAATATGCTAAATATCAAAACGCGCTAATATGTAAATCCAAGTGTATTTCTAGGAAATTTTGAATAAAAACTCTAATTTGTTGCAGGTTTTGGACGGTAACAATTTTATAGGTTAGAATTCAAAATTGTTTCCAAAAAAATGTATAAAAATTATATAAAAGTACAAATTTTGAAAATAAATCATAAAAAACGGGCAAATTTTATTTGGACTGAACCTAAATTTTAAATTCTGAAAGAAGGAATCAAGTAAGTATCATATAAAAAGAGATATTAATAAATATATACTATATTCAATTAACACGAAGGAGCTAAAATTTTGAAAGCCAAATTTTTTAAAACTACTCCCGCCATTTTTACAAAACCTTTCAGTTTGGCATCATTTGTGCCGTAGAATTGAAATACGGAAAACATTTGGCATGCCATTTCAGAGAAAGTCCGATTTCGTGTGAAAATACCTATTATAGAACAAATTCTATACATAAATATATATATATACTAAGTCGCGCTTTTGAGACATGAAAAACGCAAGTTGAAATTCGTCAATCAGCCAAGTAGAATGGGAGATGTAGAACTGTTCCGTTCTTTTCGCTCAGTGTACATATGCACTCTATTTTCTGTTCAATTATTTCTTGTAGTAATTCGAAACAACGCATTTATTCGCTTAGGGGTAGGGTCCTTAGACCCAGATACCCTGGTGCTACACCACAATCTCGCGTACAGTCTAGACTTCACGAAAACGGTTAAGTTCACTGGTCAAGTCACGTCAAACGTTTTCGAATTGTTCTGCAAGTATTATCTAGGGCCATCAAAGGTAAGGTATGAAAAAATCAAATGTTCCACATCTTCAGGTACTTTCTTTGAGCATTCGCATAAATTATTTGGGTACTTTCCCGTCTTGCCGGCACAGGCGATAAAGCTGCCAATAGTGGTACAGCCAAACGGAATATCCTCTCTGGTAATCTTTTACGCCTCATTTTCAAACCGTCGCAGCAATTTCTAATCAAATTGTTTCTTTCAATACTGGCATACAATTACATAAAATTCTTACCAGATAGCTCAATTTTATGCCCTAAAGCCATTCGCGCTGGCTAAACGGAAAATTACCATTTTATCTAAGGAGCGTGAATAATAACATAAAACAAATAACCTAAATGCGTCATTTTTAGATTTTATGTGATAATAAATGAGTTCCTTGATAAGGTCATCGGTTTAATCCTAGTATCTGGTGCACACAGGATTTGGCTACTTTTGGCGACTTTATGATGAGCAGTAAAAACGGGACATATACGATGAGTAGTTAACGGGTCATTCAAAGAAAATATATAGTTAAACATAGTATATACTATGTATAATAGTATATATACTATGTATAATAGTATATATACTATGTATATACACACACAGTATACAGTGTATAGTATATAGTATATAGATGTTCTTTGGATCATTTTTGGTGTTGGCGATAATTTTCAAGTCGCGCCAAGGATGCACCGTATACTAGGATTTTACCAGGTCATCTATAAAATTAAAAATTATGTGCACACTGAAATGATCATTTTGATATCTGAAGCAAATTAAGGATTTCTTAATTCTAGCAAAATTTGTATGTGAAAAACGAAAACAGAATTATAGGTACTTTTCTAATAGGTTCTATGTACATAAAATTATAGAATTTTTACCCAGGTAGCTCAATTTTATGCCCTAAGGACATTCGCGGTAATTAAGTCAATTAGGATGCAATAACACCTCTCACCCGAAGGCGAAAATATAGAAAAAGCAAAGTCAAGGGTTAAATTCATCCATTCTAATGAGAATGCACTAGCGAAGTAAAGCACTGCGGTTTCACATAATTTCTGAGTAAGCTATTCCTACGAATTGAAATAATTCTTGCATTTTAAACTTGTACTCCAAATTAAGATTTAACTTGAAATTAATGTAGATAATTACTGAATGAATTAGGTTTTTGTAACCTAGTTTACGTGAGATACGATCACTTGGGGTCACGTCATATGAACCGGCGAATCAGGATGTTGAACTATGAAAGCATAGTAAATTCTTAAATTAATATCTTTTTACAAATTTATTGGCTTTTTATAACACTTTAAATGATACTAAAATGTTTATGCCTTCAAAATAAAAAATTCTTAGAATTAACATTTTTTATATGTATACTGTACCACGTCGCCAATAAATACTGCTTGGCGAGATTTGCGCCTGCGAAACGGAAAATTATCATTGTTTGATCTTAGCCTGAAACGAAACAGGTAACTTGCAAATTTACCATGAGCAGATAAAACTGAGATACTTTAAAATTAATAAAGAGGGAACACTCGGAATGCAGTCTTTAGTAAATTAGGTTTAATCCTAGTATCCGGTGCACACGGGATTTGACTACTTTTGGCGACTTTATGATGAGCAATAAAAACGGGACATATACGATGAGTAGTAAACGGGTCATTCAAAGAATATATATAGTTATACATAGTATATAGTGTATAGTATATACATAGACGTTGTTTGGGTATGTATATAGTGTATAGTTAGACGTTGTTTGGGTCATTTTTGGTGTTGGCGATAATTTTCAATATCGCGCCAAGGCTGCACCGTATACTAGGATTTTACCGTAAATTAAAAGAAAGAACTTTTTGGTGCCCTCAACATTACAAGAAAAAATAGTACATTCTCCATACCACTTAGCTAAAAGCGGTAAAATCCTAGTATACGGTGCAGTCTTGGCGCGATTTTGAAAATTATCGCCAACTCCAAAATGACCCGTTTAACTACTCATCGTATATGTCCCGTTTACTGCTCATCATAAAGTCGCCAAAAGTAGCCAAATCCCTTGTGCAAGGGATACTAGGATTAAACCCTAAAAGCTTCTTATAATGGCTCTTTGGACTTTCTTATAATTCTTTTTGGACTGAAAAACTTCTTATTATGGCTCTTCCGACTCCAAAGAGACTTCTGATAGCTCTTTGGAATGCTAATATTGATATCTATGGCTAAATTCAAGGCATCTTTAGCTAAAAAATCGGCTTTTTCATTTCCATAGAATCCGTAATAAGTACACTCGTAAGCAAAACGGATATCAATGCTCAGTTTGAAATCGTATTATTTACTGTAATAATCTTGTATAATTGTTTGAAGAACGTTCCTAATTTCTCAACACAATACTGCTCAAAAAAGCCCGAAAAATTTAGCAGAGTTATCCGTTTTGCTGAATCTTCGGATTATGGTAACTTGGCGAAACTTTGGCGACTAACCCTGCTGCAGCAACCTGCTACTTTTTTTTAGACGCCACTTTGTTTTCACGAAGTAAAAGCATTTTTTTTTATATATATACTCAACATTTTTTCCAACAATCTGCTAGCCAAATTACGCTTATGCTAGAACTTTTATGGAACAAAAGTGCTTAATCATGACGAAGATTAGGTGCGAAATTGGGAGAAAGTGTAGAATCGTCCACTGCTTGGCGCGTTTTTTACGAATTGCATATAAACGGTATCCATATACACGTCGTCCTATTTTCACTTAAAAAAAATCCCAGAATTGCACAAAAATGGCATTGCGCACACTCTTGACTTTATTCATGTACACATCGACCTATTTTCACTTAAAAAGTCAAAGAAAATTGACAAAAATCCAAATCTTCTTACTCTTGTAAAAAGCGCCAAACAAATAAGTGGGCGATTCTGCACTTTGGCAGCGAAATTGTTTCTAAGTGCTTATTAGCTAAAATCCCGATTGGAATTTTCAGGAAAATGTCACATTACATGTTTCATGATCTTTCATTTCTCCGAGACAAAATAATCTACGATTCGAACTGTGTACTTCTAAGATTATTGCTAAAGTCCTAGCAATAAAAAGTATCTTTATCGCCTTACCAAAATGTCGCCAAATTACCTGTTACCATATTCCAAAGATTAGCCGATAAGTTCAATATAGTTTAGAAGACAACATACGATTTCGCTTCATTAAGGGTATTGTTTAAAAATTAACTTAATAACTTTTCATTTCTTTGAAGACAAACACTTTCACTTCAGTAAAAGAAATATCTAAACTGAGCTTACCTTGTCTTCCCGGACTGACTGCTGTGACTGCTTGCCTTGTATTTTTGAATTGATGAGTTGAACACAAGTCATCCTCAAATAAGCAGTCCAAATCTCGGAGTTGGTGAGGTTGAGTTCAAAACAAGTCATCTTCAAATAAACAGTCCAAATCTCCGAGTTGGTGAGTTTGAGTTTAAGACAAGTCATCTTTGGTAAAAGTTTACAATTGGGTGCCTCTTGTTATTTGGCGATTCTTCTTTGACGCCAAGATCGGCTCCAGGAAGGCACAATTCAAGATGGCCGCTATACAAAATCAAAATAAGAAGTGAAAGAATTACACAAACTCTGTGTCCATGTACACATCGATCTGTTTTCACTTGAAAAAACATCCTAGAATTGCACAAACTAGGCATTGCGCACTGGCTTAAATTTGTTCATGTACACATCAATCTATTTTCATTTAAATAAAATCAGGAAGCTAAAACAAAGTTAAAACTATCATGGTAACCAGAAGTGAAGTTTCATCGCCGAAATTTGAAAAAAATTGTCGCTAATCGAAGGGGCACCCATTTCTACACTAGAGCCGTCATCTTTAAATAAACAGTTCGAATCTCCGAGTTGGTGAGGTTGAGTTCAACACAAGTCATCTTCAAATAAACAGTTCAAATCTCCGAATTGGTGAGTTTGAGTTCAACACAAGTTATCTCCAAAGGAACAGTCCAAATCTCGGAGTTGCTGAGTTTGAGTTCAACACAAGTTATCTCCAAAGGAACAGTCCAAATCTCGGAGATGCTGAGTTTGAATTCAACACAAGTCATCCTTAAATAAACAGCCCAAATCGCGGCAAAACACAAATATATCGAACACAACACTATTAAACAAGTTCCAAAGTAAGTCTCAACACCAAAAACCAACTTTTCCGCCACCTATTCAAAGAAAGACGTTTCCTCCTCGAGTTTCGATAGTCTGAAACTGAACCGAAAACACCTGTCAAAAGCAGGTTGAGTTGTAGGGTGTTTCTCGCGCACGATAATTCTGTTGGTACATTTTCAAGGCTCTGTTTCTAACAGGTATTCATCATAGAACATGAAGAACTATTTGTTGTCCGATATTTCTCAAGTAGTTCATTTAAAAGTTGAAGTTCAAAGCTAAAACAGCACTTGGAATTAAATAATTCCAGCTACAGTAGTAAGTTGAAGCATTATTTTACAAATAAAAAAATACTTGCAAAGAAGATCACATATTTCAGAAGATTTCTCAGAGCGGTCAGACAGAAAACTCATTCATATCTTCTTTTAAAATACCAAAAGCACTGAACTGTTAATATGTTCACTCAATTTTCAAGAAATTAAAATTTTTATAGCTATGGAAATGTTATCATCTTGAATATGTGATAAAAACAGGAAAAGCAATTGTATATTCCGGCGTATAAATGAGCACTTTTAATACGAAAAATAAGATGGAAACTTATGGGAGCGTGTTATATGGCAGATATAAAAAGATAGATTTAAAAATAAAGAAAAAAAAAATCTGAAAAGTTTCAGATTTTAAATTACGTCCATAGGAGCGTTTTTTTAACTTTTTGTGTGTTACCTCTATTTATTAGTCCAAAGGGATTTGAATCCCGAAGGACTATTAGTTTCGTTTTGGCATTTTGCGTCGGACTCATAAATGTCGGTTCACTTTTCAAACTGTTGCCACAAAATGTTAGAGTCCTGCATTATATTTGAAGAAATTAAATAATGAAAAATCTGCATAAATGTATGTATATTTCTCGTATTGTGATAAAACAACGGTACATAGAGTCATCGAATTTTGAATAACGTAATCCTCCAACGAATATGAGTATGTGGAAGACCAAATTTGAAATTTGAAATTTGTTTTATGATCGATTTCCTATTTTTTAAAACTTTGACGAATTTTTGATTAACAAACTCAAGGATTTCAAAGCGAGCAATGGCAACGTTGTGCAGAAAAAACATTTTTATCTCCAGCGCGTGAGTTTCTGTATCGGAAATTCTAAAGATAGGCTCGTTTTAAAACTATTTTGCGACATTGCTGTTGCACTGGATCTTATGGTTTAAGTGCGAGGAACATGATATTTAATAAAGAAAGGTAACACACAAAATGTTAAAAAACGCCCCTTTGGACGTAATTTAAAATCTGAAACATTTCCGATTTTTTTTTTTTTTTTTTTTTTTTTTTTTTTTTTTTTTTAACATCATGTTCTACATACTCAAACTATAAAATTCAGCTCAACAGCAACATCGCAAAATAATTTTACAATAAGCACTTTTTTTTAAAGGCAGATTGTGAACAGTTAGAGTGTAACACAGTCCATTAATCTATACAAGGCCAGATGTGGTGGTCTCTTTATTATGGGAGGCACCCAATAGGTGGGCCACCATCGCCTCCTATGAAGGGGACACACAGTTACAACCATGCCTTCTCCGGGCTTCGAACCCAAGCCAGTCGGTATCTCAGTCAGGCTTCCCTAACCGTCTGCGCGGCTTTTAACCCTTTCCGGTACGCTACCTTTTAAAGTCAAAGTTTTGATTAAAAAAAAGGTAGGCAGTCTAATTACACCTAGAGGAGTACACAAGTAAAATTTTGTGAAGATAGCACTTATCGTTTTAATTCTGTGGGTATGCCCAAAGTGGCACACTGATTGAATAGAGCTTCCAAAAGAGTGCTCAAACGAGCCTCGCTATCAATTAACTGACCGATGAGATGCGGAGAAACAAAGAATACAGACTCTCCATTGTCCTAGTATCGGTGAGCCCGATCTGGGCACACCTAGGGTTCGCCGTTTGATTTTAGGCAAGATTTTAATGTAAAAATTTAAAACTAAATATAAAATAAGGAGATTAGCATACAGCCAAAAAATAACATAGAAATTTCTTTTCAAACAGTTCCTTTTATACCCTAAAAAAATCTGGAAGATTTCTTCGAAAAATGAGGATCTTAAAAAACTAAACATGGCTAAAATGTATGGACTGGTTTGTGTTGAGCTGCCATCTACTAGAAATAAAGAAGGTTCATAGTAACCTATAAATCATTTTTCATTCACTTTTTCTGTGCGCAGAGAAGGAAATTTTTAGGTGTGACCAGACCGGACACACAGTGCCGCAAAGGGTTAAAACGAGCATATCTCTAGAATTTCCGATACACATTCTCGCGTGCTGCAGGGAAAAAATGCCCCCCCGCACAGTGTTGCCATAGCTAGCTTTGAAAACGTTGAGTTTGTTAATCAAAAATTCGTTGAAGTGTTCCAAAATATGAAATGGATAATAAAACCAATTTCAAATTTTCAAATTCAAATTAGGGCTTCCTTATGCCCGTGTTCTATGGAAGCTTACGTTATTCAAATTTTGATGGCTCTAGGTACGGTCGTTTTATCACAACGCGAGAAACATACATACATTCATGAAGATTCTTCATTATTTAATTTCTTCAAATATAATACAGGGCGATAATATTGGGTGGCAACAGTTTGAAAAGGGAAACAACCTTTATCGGGAATCGACGCAAAATGCCAAAACGAAATTAATAGTCCTTCTGGGCAAATTGCTACTTTGGACTAAAAAGATGAGCATACATAATTTAATTTTTATACCTGTTTTGCCAAAACAGACCAAATTAAACACATTTCTGCCGCCAAGAATTAAACACATTTCTGCCGCCAAGAATTAATCACGTGTACTAATTTTGAATACGTTTCCTATTTGCTTTTCCCAAAAAATCTGACATGTACGCCATATGACGTTCTTGTATAGCCCATTAAATGATACACATTTCTTGCTGCACTGCATTTCAACGTGCCCACCAGCGGCCGAGCCGAGCGACAAAGTCGCTGAACACTGGTAGTTCGGTCCGAGGTTCGAATCCCGTGAACAGGCTGGCTGCATGGGTGTTTTCATATTCTCTATGTGTAACGTGTATGCCAACCAGTTTTCTTTAGAAAGTACTGCACGATGGCATCCCTCCCCTTAAGCAGATAGCCCTCGAAGCTTTTCCATAATCACATAAAAAAACCAACCATTTAAACTTATTTCCTCGAATTATTTTAACTCATACCTCGACGAATATTGAAAATGACATCAAAACTTGTAAGTTTCGAAATTAAGTATCCCGGTCAATTTTTCTCGTACGGAAGGCAAACTTTATGTACTTTTCTTTCCATAATGGGTATAAAAAAATTCCTAAAAATAAAATTAAGAATCGGACAACAAATTAAAAATTGGATTTCGTTATTTGTCCAAAATTAAAACTTTTTTTTTTTTTAAATTTGACCCTGCCAAAACAAATTTAAAAATTAAACCCTGCCAAAAAATATTAAACCTTGCCATTAATATTTTCGTCATTTGAAACACTTTTGTAACTGTGACTAAGGCTAGGTAAGAATTTTAAAACCGAAGGGGATTAGGTATATATATAAAAAACTAGATGTTGTAGCAGTCCCATAAACAAAATTTTAATGTTCTATTAGTAATCCATGTGTATTGTGGCTGTTTCAGATACATACGTGCATTGTTATCGTTTGAGATTATGTACATATGTACACACATACAGACATCACAAAAACTTTCTTTTTGAATCAATTTTATTATTTGTTTTGGAAAAATGAGTCCTGTATTCTGTACGTACGTACAGACGTCACACAAAAAATAGAGTAGATTAGATTATTTAATTAAGGCAAAGCCTCGAGGGCTATCTGCCTAATGGAAGGGATGCCTTCGTGGAGGACTTTCTAAGGGGAACTGGCTCGTATACACGTTACACATGGGGAAAACCACGAAAACACCCATGCAGCCAGCCCATTCGCGGGATTCGAACCTCGAACCGAACTACCAGTGTTCAGCGTCTTTACCGCTCGGCCACTGGTGGGTCACAAAAAATAGTCAAAATTAATGCGGTAACGGATGAAGTGGATATTTCCGTTGATATATGATTTCCAAAATTTTTCTTCGCCATTACAACACTTTCTTTAGAGTACAGCTCCAATTATCAGAACTCCTACTATCCGAATAGCTGATTATCCAAATCGGTTTCAGAATTTAAAGTAAAAAACTGATATGGAAACGCAGTGTTGGACAATCATCGATTTCAATCATTAAAAGGAGAAAAACTACACTTTTAAAGTTCATGTCATTGCTTGAAAAGGAAGATGGAAGTTCTTCAAGAAAATCAATGAAGGTAGAAATCAAGAAACAAAAATTTAGAAAATGTCGTTTTCAAGTGGATTTTGCAGCAACGTTCTATGGGAAGCCCAATTTCGGGTCCTATTCTTTGTGAAAAAAGCTAAGATCTTAAGTCAGAAGCTTGGCTGGTCCATTATTTGCTTTAAAGCAAATAATGGATTTTTTGTTGTGTAGTGTACAAATACATTTTCAAGGGGAAAGAAATGCGCGCGTCAGCCGCCCAGCGGCAATAGTCACTGAGCACTGGTAGTTCGGTTCGAAGTTTGAACCCCCCGAACGGGCTGGCTACATGGCCGCTTTCATGAATTTTCCCTGTGTGTTGCGTATACAGGGTGATTCTAAATTGTTTTTACAAATTAAGAGAGGTGATACTACTCATTTAGATGAGCAATAATTACCATAGAACACAGGGTCGCATTCCACTCTGGGAGGTCGAAAAGAGAAATATTAGAATTCCAACCTGAAGAGAATTTAATGGTGTTGGTATATTTAATTATGGCAAAGCACACGAGGGGTATCTGCCTAAGGGGAGTGATGCCTTCATGGAGGACGTTCTAAGGGAACATGGCTCACATACACGTTACACATGGGGAAAACCACGAAAACACCCATGCAGCCAGCAGGGATTCGAACCTCGGACCGAACTACCAGTGTTCAGCGACTTTACCGCTCGACCGCTGGTGGGCTAAGAGAGTTTAATGAAAATCTCATACAGTGCACAAACCGGATAAAACCGAAAACTTGGCGTTCGAGTGTTAATTCGAGCTCAGATTTTGATGGCAAACACTCAAATGCACATCTTTGGTTGGGAAGCTCAAAACCTCGCAAACGATGGCAACAAATTAATTATCTAAATTATTAGAGGGAAATTATCTATTAGGGGGGAAAAAGTGTCACCTTGATATCAAGTGTCAAGGTAGCAGTTTTTTCCCCTTCGCCATCTTCTATCCTGTTCTCCTAGACTTACTATGCTGCGCTCATTCTAGTATTTAACTCTTTAACTGTCAAGTTATTTTGATGATTTGGGTACACAAATTGTCAAATTTTTTTATTGCAAAAACGAAATGTTTAGCATAAAATAAAATATACTTAAGTAGTTAAAAATTGATATTTTGACGTACATGGGTAAAATTTTTAAAGTTTTGTAGCCACTGCATATTCTCTTTGAGGCGGCTGCCACTCAACAAGGCATTTGCAAAGTTCGCTTCTAGTGGAGCATTATTTTCTAAAAATGGAAAAAATTAATTATTTTCTAAAACATAAATAAATATAAGTGAATACCTATTAGTAGTTCAGTAATTCAGTCTTATGTGGTACAACTGGAAACACTTTTCCAAGCACAAACCAACTCCACAATCACTACACGAGAATCGTGATTCCTTCCTTATCTTTTCCCCATTTTTATCCTTTTTCGAACAACACACTTTGCACTGTCTTGTAGGCTCACGTTTCGCAGGAATAGGAGGAAAATGGGATATAAAATGTCGTTCAGTAAGACGGGCAGGGTTATCTATTGTAGGTGGTCTGCCAACATTCTTTTGTCCAGAAGCTGCATCATCATATTTATGTAAAAGCTCTTCTAAAACTTGGATTCGAAATTCTAAAAATTTAATACGTTTCCCAACTACATTTTTATAGAGCAAATATGAGTTCCAGAGTACCTTGTCTAGTAAATATAAAAATATCTTTTTATAATATTTTATTTGACGTTTCCGGATTGTTGGATGAAAGGATATTTCCTGATCACAGCGATCTACACCACCCATAGTTAGACCGTAATTAGAAACAATCTTCGGCTTGAGTATATCTCCATTTTTTATTTTTGAGGCTGACCATGGAAGTATCATGAATACTGCTCATCAAACACACATCCTTCATCTTCGGTTGAAGTATCTAAATCATCTATATAACGTTTCAAAGAACTGGACGCTATTTTACAACAAAAAGATCCCGTGCACCTTGAACCAAATAACCTCTAACCTTTGAAATCTTCAGTAAAGTGCTGTCATCTATTGAACTGAGCGCACATTAACTTTTCCCGTGATACAGTCGGGTTTGACAAAGAGATGAAGCCGAAATAAACGTCTCCCGATATATATTCGGGTATAACAATACGATGCACTCAAAAAAAAAATTAACCCGAGTAATATTCGGGCGTGACATTTTCGAACACTAGTGCTGTGCCCGAGATAATCTCGGGCATGACAGTTAAAAGGTTAAAGCGCCCTTCTATGGGACACGAAGTTCTGACAGCCGGAACGCAGCATGAAGTTTTCATGCTAATCCCGCCATCGAGCCTGATACAGCGGAAGTTGGAATTAGTTGATAATATTCAGCCCTTGATTACATAATTAATTTGCTGCAATTGTTTGCGAGGTTCAGACTTCGCCAACCACAGATGTGCGTTTGAGTGTTTACCATCAAAGTCTGAGCTCAAATTAACACTCGAACGCCACGTTTTCGGTTTTATTCGTTTTGTGCAATCTCTGAGTTTTTCAGTAAACTGATTGTGCAACTTTTGCGGTCGTTCATTTGCTCTCCCAACACAGTTGTAATTTCAGGTTGGGATTCTAATATTACTCTTTTCTGCCTCCCAGAATAGAATGTGCCCCTACGGTAATTATTGCTCACCTGGATGAGTACAGTCGACCCTCTTAAGATGTAAAAACAATTTAGAATCACACTGTATCCCAGCCAGTTTCTCCCTTACTAAGTCCCCCACGAAGGCATTCCTCTCTTTCGTTTAGTGCCTGTGGGCGAAGCACATAAATAAAAAATCTGATGTGTACACCACATGACTTCCTTGTACGGAATATTAAATTATACGCATTTTGTTCTTGAATTTCATTTAAATTGATTGGATTGAATAAAATCTACTTCGTTGGCAGCGCATAAACCACAATAGAATAAAGGCACTCTTTAAAATTCACTATATTCGTTTACTATAACGACACTCTGAATGCACAAAATTTATATCATTTGAAGAATTATCTTATCGTTGCCACATGTTCTATTCAAATACTATAATAAAACTTGAACGATGTATGAAAGTAATTAAGCAAACAAAACAGAAAAGAAACAGTTTTTCACAGACGATTTAGTATTTCTCATTGAATTAATTCAGTTCTCACTTCGCGACAAGCCAAAAATACATAAAAACTCAAAATATCTGCATTAAAAAATACGAAGTAAATCTTAAATACTTATTTCCCTGAAAAAATTTCAGAAAGGATTAAGCATGATTTAATTCGCAATAATAAATGAAGGCGTTATTTTTGTGTTGCGAAGCTTAGTCTCTCTAGATTGGCTACAAATCTACAATTCTGGTGTTTCAAATGTAAACAAATATGTACGCCACGTTATTTAAAACTTAACCGCACTTAAACGGCTTTTAAATTGTTGATAATTGTACAAATATTGCTTCCAGAGTTAGGAAAGGCAAAAAAACTTTAACCGGAAGATAAAAACAACATAAATCAATCATTTTTAGAGCAAAAAAAATGTACAATTTATAAGCATACAAGAGTAAAGAAACTGATGAGCCGGGTAACAGAGTGGATATATATATAAATATATTTATATACGTTTGGTGCGGCCGATTGCAACCAATCTACGAGGTGTACATCTACATGTTATAGCAGTCCTATATACAAAATTTTAACGTTCTGAGGCTACACGTTTTTGAGTTATGCGAGATACGTACGTACGTACATACATTCGTACAGACGCCACGAAAAATTCTCTTCAGAATTCATATTAAGGCACTTTTTTAGTTTTTGTTTGGAGGAAAAGAGTCTTTTATTCTGTCCTTACTTACAGATATCACACAACAACATAGTTAAATTGAATTCGATAGCGGTCAAAATGGATATTTTCTTTGAAATATTTTGCCCGAAACTTTTCGCGATTACAATACTTTCTTTTTACTTCGTGCAAGGAAGTAAAAAAGGGGAAAGACCATTAAACAGTATTATCTAATATCAGAATTGTTTACGGATCTGGATATGCAATTCAATTACACTTTCCAGGCACTAGAATTTCAGTGCATTCAGTTGCATATAAGATAATTATTTGCTTTCCGCACCTCATATAAGCAATGGCAAACGGGATAATCCCCTTTTACACTTCCCTAAATTATCAAGCGCATAATAACCAAGCTCATTAGTCATTGATAAAAAAATAGGTTTAGTTTATGTGATTACTTCAAAGCCTCGAGGGCTATCTGCCTAAGGAGAGTGATGTCTTCGTGGAGGACTTTCTAAGGGAAACTTACTCGTATACACATTACACATGTAGAAAACCAAGAAAACACTTATGCAGCCAACCGTTCCCGGAATTCGAACTACGAACCGAACCACCAATGTTCAGCGACTTTACCGCTCGCCGGCTGGTGCGCCAAATAGAACGAGAAGTAGCAAATAAAATAAGCAAAGCAGTGGGAAAAAAAGTAGCAAATACAATGTTCCAGTGTATTTCAAGCACATTTTACCTTTTCAATCTTGCTCAGATTTTTAACTGTCGTTAGGAATTTCTAAACTCAGAGTTATTATAAATGGCTTAAAATAAATTTGAAAATTTAACCCCTTGACTACGAATTAAAAGAAAAAAAGAACTACCCGATTTTCTATCAAGGTGGACAAAATATGTCATAAACAAAGTAAATTTAGCATTTGGGACTTTTTTGACAAACGGTTTTCAAGCCAAAGGCTGGGACATATGTGTCCCTTAGTTATTGGTGGGATATATATGTCCCACCCGTAGCGGTCGACTTACTATAAGCCCACCTATTATTCTGGAAAACTTTATTATATGAAATAGATTTACATCGTACGGTACAGGGTAAAGCATTCTTCTCATAACCCAACATCACACATTGGGCAACTCATATTTGTGCTTTTCACCGTGTTCACTTGTGTACAACGTACACGGCGGCATCTTGATTGATGATCACCCAAGATTTAGGAGATTCCGAGTACTTTTTAACCCAGAAATTATTTTTAAACATTTATTGGGACATATATATCATTAGTAGTCAAAGGATTAAAGTCCCGTCATTACTAACCGATATAGAACTATTAGCAATTGAACATATTCGGGCTAATCTTTGGAATATGATAACATATAGGGTTAATCTTTGGATTATGGTAATTTGGCGATTTTTTGGAGAACATTTGGCGACCAACCCTGCTACAGCAACCTGCTAGTTTTTGTTTGGACGCCATTTTGTTTTCACGAAGTAAAGACATTTTTTTTTTTTAATCAACATTTTTTCCAACAATCTGCTAGCCGAATTACACTTATCCTAGAACTTTTATGGAACAAAAATGCTTACTCATGACGAAGAGTAGGTGCGAAATTGGGAGAAAGTGCAAAATCGCAAACTGCTTGCCGCATGTTTAAGAATTGCACATATACAGCATCCATGTACACGTCGACCTATTTTCACTTAAAAAAACATCCCAGAATTGCACAAAAATGGCATTGCGCACACTTTTAACTTTATCCATGTACACTGCTAAAGTCCTATCTAGTAACCTTTATCGCCTTACCAAACTGTCGCCAAACTACCTGTTACCATATTCCAAAGATTAGCCATAGGTAGTTTGGCGACAAAGGTTACTAGCTAGGACGATAAAGGTTACTAGCTAGGACTTTAGCAATAATCTGAGAAGTACACAATTCGAATCACAGACTATTTTGTCTCAGAGAAATGAGAGATCATGAGACATGTCATGTGACATTTTCCGGAAAATTCGAATCGGGTTTTAGCTAATAAGCACTTAGAAACAATTTCGCTGCTAATGTACAGAATGGCCACTTATTTGTTTGGCGCTCTTTACAAGAGTAAGAAGAATTGGATTTTTGTCAAATTTCTTTGACTTAAGTGAAAATAGGTCGATGTACAGATGGATAAAGTCAAGAGTGTGCGCAATGCCATTTTTGTGAAATTCTGTGATGTTTTTTTAAGTGAAAATAGGTCGACGTGTACATGGATACCGTGTATCTGCAATTCTTAAAAACGCGGCAAGCAGTGGACGATTCTACACTTTCTCTCAATTTCGCACCTAATCTTCGTCATGATCAAGCACTTTTGTTCCATAAAATTTTTAGCATTAGCGTAATTCGGCTAGCAGATTGTTGGAAAAAATGTTGAGTAAAAAAAAAAAATGCCTTTACTTCTTGAAAACAAAATGGCGTCAAAAAAAAAAAGAAAAAGAAAAAGAAAAAGAAACTAGCAGGTTGCTGTTGCAGAGTTGGTCGCCAAAGTTTCGCCAAGTAATCCGAAGATTCATCCATATTCGATTATTCAGATCCGTTATGTGAAGAGGCTAAGGTTCAAGAGAAATTTATAAAGCAACCACCTTCTATGGTCATACTTAGCAAACTAATTACTGAATGTGTAATGTACAAATTTCCGGTGTTACCAAACACTTCAGAAATGGCCGCTGTACCAACACGACGGAAAAGGGTTCGCTTAGTGCAAATTCATTGAATTTTACATAGTAAAGTTGAATTTTTCCATTCTGTAAATAAATGATCTAATAGTGTCACTAATTCTAGAAGCTTGTGTGCGTGATTATGACAAACCCTTGAGAGCTATCTGCCTAAGGGGAGGACTTTTCTAAGGGAAATTGGCTCGTATACACGTTACACACTGAGAAAACTACGAAACCGCCCATCTAGGCAGCCTCTTTCCGGGATTCAAACCTCGGACCGAACTACCAGTGTTCAGCGACTTTACCGCTCGACCGCCAAATAAAACGAGAAGCAGCAAATAAAATGAGCAAAGCAGGAAAGAAAGTAGCAAATACAATGCCGAGGTGCATTGCGAGCACATTTTGTCTTTTCATTCTCGCTCAGATTTTTAATTGAAGTTAGGAATTTCTAAGCTTAAAGTTTATTATACATGTTTTTAAATGAAGTCGAAAATTTAACCCTTTCACTATGAATTCTTTAAAAAAATTCAAATTTTTGGTACTTTTCCGTTTTGCCGGCGCAAACGATAAAGTCGCCAATAATAGTTTAACTGATGCCAGACGGAATATCTTCGCTGGTAACCTTTTACGCCTCAGTTTCAAAACAAGTTGAAGCCATTTCTTATCAGATTGTTTCTTTCAATACTGGCATACAATAATATAGAATTTTTACACGATATTTAAATTTTATCCCCTAAGACAATTCACGGTAATTAAGTCAATTAGAACGCAATTACACCGCTCATCCGAAGGCGAAATCAAGTGTTAAATTCATCAATTCTAATGACTAGCGAAGTAAAGCACTGCGGTTTTACATAATTTCTGAGTAAGCTATTCGTACGAATTGAAATAATTCTTGCATTTAAACTTGTATTCCAAATTAAGATTTAACTTGAAATTAATGTAGATAATTACTGAGCGAATTAGATTTTAGTAGCGTAGTTTACGTGAGATGAGATCACTTGGGGTCACGTGATACGAACCGGCGAATCAGGATTTTGAACCATGAAATCCTAGTAAATTCTTAAATTAATGTCTTTTTACAAATTTATTGTCTTTATTTATTGGCTTTTTACAAAATTTTAAACCATATTAAAAGGTTTATGCCTTCAAAATAAAAAAAAATTCTTAGAGTTAACATTTTTTATGTGTATACTGTATGTTGTCGCCAACAGTCTGCTTGGCGAGATTTGCGCCGGCGAAACGGAAAAGTACCAAATTTTTTAATTGTAGTTAGGAATTTCTAAGCCTATTCGCGACTTTCATCAAACTACCAGAGCTCAGCGACTTTACCATTCGTAACTAGTATTTTTAATAAAAAGCAATTTAACTCTGAAAATTTGGTTTATTTGATTATAGTAAAGCACTGGAAAGCTATCTGCCTAATCGGAGAGGATGCCTTCGAGGAGGACTTTCTAAGAAAAATTATCTTGTATACATTTTCAAAAACGCTCATTCATTCTTTACTGGGATTCGAACTACAGAGTTTTCTTTGTCATTATTATTACGAATAAGTTATTTAATGTTTGTATTACAAATCTAGAAGAACGAAGGTGTTAATTTACAGCATTGTAAGTTAGAGTTAAGTTTTCACAAGTACCTTCGAAACTTTAGCATACCTTACTTATAACGAACTTAATGCCCATGTCGAAATAAAATTAATTCCAAAATAAAATCGTTTTAACCGTGGATTTTTAACATACTACTGAATCGAAGTGAATTTTACACGATTGCTACCATCTCGTTCTTGGTAACTTTCATAGGAAAGTTTAAATCTGAGTATACTATGAAAGTGTAGAAGAAATATGAACCTTGAATCTATTCCACCGGCTCTAAAAATGTTTTAAATATCTCAAACAAAATGGTTCTTGCTTTCTTCGACTGAACACAATACCGACGACCTTTAATACTCTAAAATCTTCGAAGCAGTTGCGTATTGAACTGTTACTCAGCTATGCAATTTTATTTCTTTTTCATAGATTCCATACTTTCACATTTAATTTGGCTAAGGTAACCTTACAGTATATTACTCTTCTACTTCGATTTGCCGTATACTTTTGCATTGGAAAGCAACGTGAACTTCTAATGGTATTGAACATTTTCAGGTAAAGTAAAGACTTATGAATGTCTACAGTATTTTTAGAAAGAACTTTAGCTACATTCGAATGACAAAGCATGAACTTTGCTTATTATCATGCAATAATGTTTAATTGTACTCGTCGATAAACAGGAAACTTTACAACTATAATAGGCAGATTTTTCCCACATTTGTAAACGAGTTTGAAATTATTCTTTCTGGATTTTTCAGGGGCATGGCTACGTTTATTCATTTAATAAGAGTTCCGTTATAATGGTTGGGTTTCTTTTTAGAACTTTACAGTATAATATTAAACTTCTACTTCAATTTCCTGTCGTACTTGAAAGCAAGGCGAATTACAGAGCGTATGGAACATTTTTAGGTAATCATGTAAAAGCACGTGAATTTCTACAGTATTTTTAGAATGAAACTTTAGCTACATTCGAAAGACAAAACGTAAAGTTTCCTCATTATCGTGAAATAAGGTTTAATTGTAGACGTGAGTGGAATAGATAGATAAAATTTAAGACTATAATGAACAGTTTTTCCACGTTTTAAAACGAGTTTGAAATATTGTTACTGCTTGTTCATTTAATAAGAGTTGTTGGTTGGCGGTTTTTTTTATAGCATAATAATTTTGTCTTGAAAGTTAAACTTAGGTCTCTAGTTAGAAACCGAGCATGAGATCACTGGCACTAGGTACTCGAACAAACACAATTTATACCATATCGCAAAGCTGCATATAGTTAAAATAAGTACGAAATAGTTCTTCCAATGCTATGAACAATCAGATGTTATATAAATGGTACGAAACTAACCCAAAGGTGATATGAAGTATTTCGGTAAACCTTTCCCAATTTCAGCACTTGCTAAAATGTTAAGTAAGACATCTGAAGGTGCTCATTTACAAATTATATATCTTAATATCAATATATATTAATATTTAAAGTTTGCTTATGTAATTACCACAAAGCCTGCAGAGCTATTTGCCCAAGGGGATGGATGCCTTCGTAGAGGACTTTCTAATGGAAACTGGGTCATATAAGCGTTACACATGCCAAAACTACAGAAACATATGCAGATGGCCCGTTCGCGAGATTCGAACATCAGACCAAAATTCAGTGTTTAGAGACTTTACCGTTCGGTGTAGGGACTTAATATTTAAGGACTTCATTGTGGTGAACAAATTTATTCTGAAAGCGTAAATACTGAAGTACCTGAAACATTTAATACTGGTTATAATATTAATCTGAATTTGTTTTTATGGTTAGGAACTTCAAACAGAAGCCCAAGCCTCAAAATTAAACAGAACTTAATTTAAAAGACGCAATAAGTTTCCTTTCTAAAACAGGCTGTACAGTAATATAATCTTGCTAAAGTACCAGAATCTGTTATTAATCATCTTGTAGAAGAAAATTCGAAACACGAGATCTTATTAGTCTCGTTCCTCTTAAACATTGTTGGCATGAAGTTTGGATCACAACTACGAATTAGGTAAATAAGTATTTTAAGAGTACCTAAAACTAAACTGAAAATAAACTGGGAAATAAAATTTAGACAATAAATGTTAGAACTTTTAACATGAAATACAAGAAAAATAGAGAGAAACCTCAAATGATTTTATTTTTCCACAACATTAAAGAGAGAAACCTATTCGACATTCAATAAATTAAAATTTTACAATATTACACAGTCAATGTTAAAGCTTAAAATTTTGCAACATAAACATGCATAGCATCAAGTCTAGTCTTTAAAATCCAGTTTTAAAACTAGTTCAGTCACAGGTCCATATAACAAATATAATCATCCATTAGATTCGTGATAACAATAAAGTTCCTCGCAATAAAACTCGCTATCACGCTCTAAAATTCAATTTTAAAGCTGCGTTCACTGGTAAAAGCTGAAATAAATATTCGGAAAACTTGAAGTAACTCACGTCAAAGCGATCAGCAGTCGGTTAAAAACCTCTACTCTTTTGAGCTGCTACGAATTCCGAGTAGTCAATAAAGCCATCCAAGTTCTTGTCATCCATCTTCAAGATTGGGTCGATCATAAACTCCAACTCGGCATCGGTAAAGATCTTCGTAGGTCTGTGGCCCACCGAGTGGCTTTCTTCTGCGTGGAAGTGCAGCAATGCTTTGACCAGCTCACAGCCATCCAGTTTGTTGTTGCCTTCCAAGTCGTGGGCTTTGAAATAGTGAAATTGTAATTCATTATCAGTCATGCTGTCCAAGTCCGCAATACCTTGCAGGTGACTGCCGAGGTGGTCTTTATCTTGCACATGGGATTTATCTCTCAGCATAGAAGAGGATCCATCGTTTTCGGTGCTTGCAATGAGAAAAATGGCGAAGGCAGAAACAACTACAGCGATAAACGAAGACATTTTCAAACAATCCCTTTGCACAAACAAGTTTAAAGACGAGATAACACTGGACACGCTTCCACAAGCTGCTTTTAAACGTAGGTGTAGCTGCACTGCACACAACCAACAGACGACAAAGAACGACTTACGTTTCACGTGCAGTGGCTTTATACCCATCTAATCTTGTTCGCGCTTGCGTGAAATGCAACCCACTCATTTACATACGAGCGCTTCGATCGACTGTTTCGCTAAACACGTAAAAATAATTATTTTCAGTACAAGAATTTAAACATTTAATAAACACATAAGCCGAACATAGAATATTTCATTGCTAAATACTTCTATCGTATATTTTTTTAAAAACGCTCTGAATATTTTCAATCATTATAATGGGATTCAATCGAAAGGTAGTTATGTAGCAAGTTCATAAAATTGAGAAAACACTATAATTTATTCGAAGCCAAATGCGTTTCATGTGATTTAATTCAGTAACACGTCACTATGTATCCCATGGAAAAAATACATACTAAGAACATTCACAGAAAAATAGTTATATGTATCAGAATGTTCTATGTTTGTTCGATGAATCATCGGTTGAAATATAATAAATGCTTCTTTTCTGTTGACAGATCAAATATTGCGATAATTACTTCCTTGTACGAAGTAAAAAGGGAGTATTGTAATCGTCAAAAGTTAAGGCAGCATATTTCAACGAAAATATCCATTTTGACCGCTATCGAATGCAATTTAACGATGTTTTTGCGTGATATCTGCACGTAAGGACAGAATAAACGACTCGTTTCATCCAAAAAAATTATAAAACTGCTTTAAAATTAATTCTGAAGAGAATTTTTCGTGGCGTCTGTACGAACATATGTACGTACGTACGTATCTCGCATAACTCAAAAACGAGTAGCCTCAGAACGTTGAAATTTTGTATATAGGACTGCTATAACATGTAGATGTGCACCTCGTATTCTGGTTGCAATCGGCCGCACCAAACGTATATAAATATATTTATATATATATCCACTCTGTTACCCGGCTCAGTGATCTCAGTTTCTTTACTCTTATATGTTTAAAAATTGTACATTTTTTGCTTTCAAAATGATTGTATTATGTTTTTTTTTATCTTCTGGTTAAGGTTTTTATGCCTTATGCAATATTTTTAGAATTATAACAATTTTAAAGTTGTCTAAGTGCCGCTAAGCCTTTTTTTATGGCGGCCATTGATATTTACATTTGAAACAGGAGACTAGTGGATTTGTTGCGAATCTAGAGAAACTTAACTTCGCAACAACAAAGATAACGCATTCATTTATTATTGCCAATTAAATCATGCTTAATTCTTTCTGGAATTTCTTCGAGAAAATAAGTGTTTCAGGTTTACTTCATAAGTTTTAATATAGATATTTTGATTTTTTATGTATTTTAGCCTTCTCGCGAAGTGAGAACCGAATTAATTAAATGCGAAATACTCAATCGTCTGTGAAAAACTGTTTCTTTTTTGTTTTGTTTGCTTAATTTCTTTTATACATCATTCTAGCTTTATTATAGTATTTGAATAGAACATGTGGCAACGATTAGATAATTCTCTTCTTTAAATGATATAAATTTTGTGTATTATGAGTTATAATATGAACGAAATATATAAGTTAACTGATATATAATTATTGGATAATATAAAAGTTAACTTAGTTTCCGTTATATAATTATTATATAAGTTAACTGTTATATAATTATTAATACTGTTAAGTGAATCTAGCGCCAGAGTGTCGCTATGGTAAACAAATACTAGAGTGAATTTTAAAGAATGCATTTATTCTATTGTGGTTTATGCGCTGTCGGCGAAGTAGATTTAATTCAATCCAATACGTTTAAATGAAATGCGAGAAAATGCGTATAATTTAATATTCCTTACAAGGAAGTCATGTGGTGTACACACCAGATTTTTTTTTTTTTTTTTTTTTTTTTTTTTTTTTTTTTTTTTTTAGTCCAAAGGGATTTGAATCCCGAAGGACTATTAGTTTCGTTTTGGCATTTTGCGTCGGACTCATAAATGTCGGTTCACTTTTCAAACTGTTGCCACAAAATGTTAGAGGCCTGCATTATATTGGAAGAAATTAAATAATGAAAAATCTGCATAAATGTATGTATATTTCTCGTATTGTGATAAAACAACGGTACATAGAGTCATCGAATTTTGAATAACGTAATCCTCCAACGAATATGAGCATGTGGAAGACCCAATTTGAAATTTGTTTTATGATCGATTTCCTATTTTTTAAAACTTTGACGAATTTTTGATTAACAAACTCAAGGATTTCAAAGCGAGCAATGGCAACGTTGTGCAGAAAAAACATTTTTATCTCCAGCGCGTGAGTCTCTGTATCGGAAATTCTAAAGATAGGCTCGTTTTAAAACTATTTTGCGATATTGCTGTTGCACTGGATCTTATGGTTTAAGTGCGAGGAACATGATATTTAATAAAGAAAGGTAACACACAAAATGTTAAAAAACGCCCCTTTAGACGTAATTTAAAATCTGAAACATTTCAGATTTTTTTTTTTTTTTTTTTTTTAGTTTTCCCCTACTCTCAAAAAAAGCAAAACAGTTATTTATTTAAAATGCAATGATGAAGCAAAGAAGTTGCCAACAGCAGCTATTTATTTAAAATGCTGATATTAACGAAACATTTTTGGCATAAAATGAAATATGACTGTTAGAATATGACGGTATATAATAATAATAATAATAATAATAATTGGTTTAATGTTTGACAATGTCATTTTTATTTTATATTTTGTAGAACTTAAATTTTTTTATTAACAAAGTCTACGATTTGAAAGCAAGCAGTGGCAACACTTTTCCAAATAAAGCAGATTTTGATCTCCACCCCGCAAGACTGTTGCCACTCGGAAAAGTGAGTGCGAAAATTAGCGTTTTCAGAATTTTTAATTACTATCTCGGCTAATTTAAGTTGTTCGAAGACGATAATGGTCGAAATGGCTTCCCACGAATTTTCGGAATCGGGAAAACTATATTTAATGTTTGACAATGCCATTTTTATTTCATATTTTGTAAAACTTACAATATTTTATTAACAAAGTCTACGATTTGAAAGCGAGCAGTAGCAACACTTTTTAAAATAATGGAGATTTTTATCTCCAGCGTGCCACACTGTAGCCACTCCGAAAAATGAGGGCGGAAATTAACGTTTGCAGAGTTTTTAATTAATATCTCGGGTAATTAAAGTCGTGCGAAGATGAGAATGGTCGCAATTGCTTCCGCAAACGTTTGGAATCCTGGTGTACCTCTTTTGAATCTCAACTTCCCGCCGATCCGGAGGAGATAAATCCGCAAACAAACAGACACGCACACATTTTAATAGCATAGGTTATTAAGAAATGAACGAATTATAAAATTAAAATGCTTCAGTTCTCTGCGTTGCCATTCGACAAAGCAAAAGATCATTATTAGTCCAAAGGCGCTTTGTCCCTGAAGGACTATTGTTTTCGTTTTGCGATTTTGCGTTGAACCACTATAAATGTCCGTTTCACTTTTCAAACTGTTGCCACCCAATGTTAGAGTCCTGCATTACATTTGAAGAAATTAAACAATGAAAAATCTGCATCAATGTATGTATATTTCTCGCATTGGGATAAAACAACGGTACATAGAGCCATCGAGTTTTGAAAGACGTAATCCTACTGCGAATATGGGCATGTGGAAGACCAAATTTGAAATTTGGAATTTGTTTTATTATCGATTTCCTATTTTGTACAAATTTAACGAATTTGTGATTAACAAACTCGAGGATTTCAAAGCGAGTCATGGCAACGTTGTATAGAAAGAACATTTTTATCTCCAGCGCAAGAGACTGTGTATCGAAATCCTAAAGAAATGCTCAATTTAAACTATTTTGCGATATTGCTCTTGAGCTGAATTTTAAGGTCTAAGTGCGAAGAACGTGATATTTAATAAATAAAGCTAACAGTTAAAATATTAATAAAAAGCTCCTTTGGACGTAATTTAAAACCTGAAACCTATAAGATTTTTTGTAATCAAATTTAATCAGTTTGATTAACAAATGAATGATTTAGATGCAATAAACGCAGCTCTTAATAAAATGTTTTGATTTCTTAAAAAGCCAGCTGATAATTTTTATGTACATTTGCAGCTTTCTTATAATTAATAAAAGATATTTCTAATACCATGTTACATAACTAGTGCAGAAGTTTTAAGTGTGTTTTACTTCTTTTATTACGTAATAAATGTATTTATTTATTTATTTTTAATTTCTAATCGCAAACCCTTCTTTAGGTTATTAACCTGTAATCCGAAATTATCAAATTGCAGTTGCAGTTTCTTTGGGTTTTATTTGCTTTGTTTGGAACAAGCAAATATATGATTCTTTAGAAAATTATTGCCTTCCATGACTACAAAACGTAGCATATTTTCTTTGTTCATTAGCTATCGAAAAAGATGCGTATTATTATTCCTATAACTATGTTTAACAGAATGTAAAATGCTGTTCAAAATGTTGGCATTTAGCTGTCTTATCACTCGGAACGTTGCCCAGGATGCACCACAGTGGCCCTTGAAATTATACCTCGACGAACGGGAAGAACGGGAAGTTGCATGCCGATTCTAGTGAAGAACACATGGGACTGATCTGATTATCTCCCACCTTTCTTCCTTTGCCGTTAACCGCTCCAGAGAACATTCGGCTCGTCATTACTTTAAGTGCCTCTATATCGCCCAGACACGATGCACTTACAAATGTCTATTTTTTCTCCGGTATTCAAAAACTGAACCCAAAGATACGACAACCAGTATACGATCAGAAGGATTAAAAATACAAATTTGTATCCGGAACTAAAGTTAAAAACGGATATCGATTTTGCATATCAGTAAGTTCAAACATAAAGCAAAATTCACAACCTCTTTCCTTCTTCTTTTTTTCTTCTTTTTCTTTTCCCACGAGTCATATTTCCAAATAACTATATATATCAGTGGTTCTCAACATTTTGACTAACGCTTACTATCTAAACAAAAATTGAAAATCTTTATGCAATACCACTACCACTCTTGAACAAAGCTCAGATCGCATAAATTTACGAGTGTTAGAGAAAAAAACTCAATCAAGATGTTGGGGATTTAATTTTTGAATTTAATAGTTAAAAATACTTTGCTTCTTTGTGTACCACCTGTTTTCCTCTTGCGAACCATCGGTTGAGAACCCCTGATATATATTATAAGCAACCTTTATTACGTATACAAAAGGTAAACATAATTATTAAGCTAAATAAATTTAATACGATAATATGACAAGGTATATATAATACAGACATAAAACTGTGCCCCCCTTTTTTCCTCCGCAGTGTACAATTCGATTTCAGTTTCTTTTTGTTATATACAGTTTAATTAAAACTGATTTTACATTTACTAGAAATGTAAGTTTATATATATATATATATATAGATAGATAGATAGATAGATATAGATATAGATATAGATATAGATATAAAGAACTGGTAGCTCATTTGGCTGATAGCTCACAGTAGGATTTAAAAACGGTACAGTACCTCAGAAGCTTCTTAAGTTTGGCGACCACTGATCTAGATTATCATCTTAAAACTTATGTATAAACTGAAACTCCTCTTAAACATTGCGAGGGATACGCTGTGGTAAAGAAATGTTGAGAAATGATTTTAAACAATCAAAAAGATTTGATTTTCTTCGCGTCGCAACTCCAAAATAAAAAAAAAAAAGTGTTTTAAAATCAAAATCAATAATTAAGTTTCTCACATAAAAAATTTTGATATTATTTAGTAACTAAATAGTTCGTTCGACATAAGTTTTCTCAATTCACTATAGGAACACCAATTTAATCTTTTGTATTTTCAAACCTAGATGGCAGCACTTCTACGTAATGGGAAGAAAATAGCATCGGCTACCATGTTACTGCATGCAACAATTTCAAATTTATCCTAACATTAGGCAAAACAACAACATGTGTTTCGTGTTGATTTTAATTTATATGTTAAATAAAAATCTGTTCCAAACGCAAGGTTATTGTATTGCTTAGTTTCAGGTTTTATTTTGGTGTGCTCCTCTTCTATCTTGACGTTAATTAATATTTCTTCAATTAAAATATCTCTAACGGTTAAAAAAAAAAGTAATTTGGGCTGTTATATGTTTTCAACATTGCCATTAGCATCTATACTTCACAAATACTCCCAGTGGGTTATACTTCAGAAAATATATTAAAGTTTCATATTGAAAGTGTTCTGAAATACATAGAAAATACGTATAAAGCTGGTACAACTCTTTTGAGTTCAAATGGCAAAGTAAATAATGAATCTATCCAAAAGGAAGAAATTTATTTGGAAAACTCTTTTGTTTCGCATTTCTTGCTTGCAATGTACATATAAAATAAACATACGAGACGGTATTTCAAAGAAGGCTTGCTTGATAAAAATGAAACAAAAATTAGAATAAAGTAAGTAGTTTTTTTACTTCCTAGTACGAAGTAAATGAAGTATTGTAATCGCAAAAATTTCGGAAATCATATTTCCACGAAAATATCCATTTCAACTGCTCTCAAAACCATCTAAACGATGTTTTTGCGTGACATCTGAAAGTACGCAACCAATAAAGGACTGTTTTTGCCAAACAGAATTGTAAATCAGATTTAAAATTGATTGAGAAGAGCTTTATTTTTGACATCTGTACGTACGTACATACCTACGTGTCTCGCATGACTCAAGAACTAACTTTGAAATTTTGCATATGGAACTGCTATAACTTCTACCTTTTTTATCTTTTACACCACCCTTTTCCGTTGCAACAGCTACACCAATCGTATATAAATATATACATATGTAATCTCAATCTATTACGTCATTGGCTGGGCTTAGCTTTTTTATTCTTATAGGTAGGTCAATTGTGCATTTTGTTTTCCTTTAAAAAAGATTGAATTATGATGTTTTTATGTTCCGGTTGAGGTTTTTATGCCTTTAGTTAATCTGCATGCAATAGCTGTAGAAGGATCAACAATTTAAAAGTTGTTAAACAGAGCAGCCATAATTTTTTGCATTTGAAACTTAGCAGAACAGTGAATTAAGTCCCTTTCTGCACCTTCAGTGTCTTTTTGCCTGGTAGGACCAAAAGGAAGCTTTAGTTTTGTGCACCGAAAAATCTGCCTTCTTGCTTGCTGGCCAAATTGCTTGCGTAGAAACTGTAATTTTAATTGTAAACTTTTTAAAATTATTTTAACTGTATTTTGTGCTTTATGATTTTCTATTTTACACTTTTTAACGAAGCTGATTTGAGTTTTTATCTATTTTTGCCCTGCCGCGAAGTGAGAACTGAATTAATTGAATGAGAAATCTATCTCTAAGGAAATTTGAGGAAATAAGTTTAAATGAAAGTATCAAAAAAGTGTATACAATTTAATAGACCATACATGGAAGTCATATGGTTTCCACATCAAATTTTTTCTTTTAAAAATTCTAAAAAAAGAAAAACGACTTATTCAGTATCAAAATTCGCTATGTTAGAAAATTCTTTTGTTAAAATAAAATTCTAAATGTTCACAAAAATTACTAATTGGATATATTATTGGTTAAAAGCAGTTTAATCTGTATCAGCCAGTTATATTGTTGAAAAAAATAATAATTTAAATTATTGAGAAATGATTTTATCACTCTGAAATCGCTTACTTTGTTAGGCAATATAATAATAATCAAAATCGTAAAAAAACAACCTTATATTTAGCGTAGTTATAATGAAACACTCAATCGATTTCGAGGGCAGCTAAAGGTCCCTCCTCATCAGGAGAAAGAAATACATAGAAAGAAGAAAATAGGAATCACAGAAACACGTGGTGCTTATCAGCACTGCACGTGGTTATAACTAGATTTTTAATCAGAGTTTCACTGGCCGCCTACTTTTACTGAGCCAGGCTGTCTGATCAAGTATAAAGAAATATTAGCGAAGTTAAAATAGGGAGCGAGGGGCAAATGCACATTACGCTCAAAATCTGAACTTCAAATAATGGAAAGAAACCACTGAACGGATTTTTATACCCTCTGGTAGTACCAAGTGCGAGGAGGTAACGCCATCTATCGGCAAAAATAATTGAATTAAGACAGTAGAATTTTAAAGGCATTAGGAAGGACTGGATTGGACTTCAAATCATTAACTAAACTTTCTAAATCTTTGTGAATGTGAAAAGCCTCAAGAAAATCCAATTCGCCTATGGAAGAAGCCTTTTGGATGATTTTTGCAGACCCAAAATCAAAATTATGGTTAAAAGTCCAGCTATGATACGCTATTGAAGACTTGTTAATTTCCCCTTTTTTGACATAAGATTCATGTTCCTTGATACGAAACTTCAACGCTCTTTTTGTTTGGCCAATATATCTTAAACCACACTGACATGATATACTATAAATTCCCCAAGAATTCAAGACAGAAACGCAATCTTTTAGAATCGAAGGGTGAATTTTATTAATAGGGGAGAAACCGACTTGAAAATTGAATTTCTGGAGAATCCGTGCAATTTTATAGCTAACAGAAGGATAAAATGGAAGCACGACAAGGTCATTGATATTATTTCTAACAGTGGAATGTCTTCTTTGATGGGAATATGAAAATTTTTTGACGGCTTTATCAATAATCACGGGAGAAAATCCACGGTCAATCGCAACTGCTCTCAAATAATTAAGTTCATTGGTAAGCAAAGATTCAGAGGAACAAACTTTTAGCGCGCGGAAAACATAATAGGGGAAATTAACAAGTCTTCAATAGCGTATCATAGCTGGACTTTTAACCATAATTTTGATTTTGGGTCTGCAAAAATCATCCAAAAGGCTTCTTCCATAGGCGAATTGGATTTTCTTGAGGCTTTTCACATTCACAAAGATTTAGAAAGTTTAGTTAATGATTTGAAGTGCAATCCAGTCCTTCCTAATGCCTTTAAAATTCTACTCTCTTAATTCAATTATTTTTGCCGATAGATGGCGTTACCTCCTTGCACTTGGTACTACCAGAGGGTATAAAAATCCGTTCAGTGGTTGCTTTCCATTATTTGAAGTTCAGATTTTGAGCGTAATGTGCATTTGCCCCTCGCTCCCTATTTTAACTTCGCTAATATTTCTTTATACTTGATCAGACAGCCTGGCTCAGTAAAAGTAGGCGGCCAGTGCAACTCTGATTAAAAATCTAGTTATAACCACGTGCAGTGCTGATAAGCACCACGTGTTTCTGTGATTCCTATTTTCTTCTTTCTATGTATTTCTTTCTCCTGATGAGGAGGGACCTTTAGCTGCCCTCGAAATCGATTGAGTGTTTCATTATAACTACGCTAAATATAAGGTTGTTTTTTTACGATTTTGATTGTCACATTAGCGTGTTTCTCTTCTAGTCTAGTTTGTGCTATCAACCGGCATTTTCGAGAATATTTTACTGTTTATTGTTTTACCACGTGCACCATTTTATTTACTTCTTTCCACGTGGCCATCATTTTTTCGAATTTGGTTTATGCTATCAACCGGCATTTTCGAGGTAATTCTATATTTTTTCGGTTTACCACGTGCACGATTTTGACTTTCGTTGCTTCTTTCCACGTGGCTATTGGTTTTTCAGTATTGGATGTTTCTCTCCTTTTGGAATGTTTTTGTCATTTGTTGATGAAAATTGTCTTCATTATTTATTGGCGTTTTTTTCATGTTATAAGTAATTACTTGTTTGGACTTTCGGAATTACATTACTTTTGTTCACTTGTTTCTTGCTTGTGCCCTTTTCACAATATGTCCACTGACAGGAACCGATTTTGTAAGTTACGCCTTAAGCGTACGAAATTCTTGAATCATCTACAGTTTCTACTTAAATGCAAACATCAAAATTTCATTCCCAAATTTATACATGTGAAATGTAGCCTTAAAGCTTCCGTTCACGTTTCAAAAATTTTGCATAAATTCAAATTGACACTTCTTCGTCACATTATAAGGGACACACGCAAACGTTTATCTAAAATTGAATTTGAATTATATTACCTCCATTTAAAAATTGCTAATTCCACTGAAAATTTTTCCTCATTTGAACATACATCCTGGTCTAGAACTGATACCGTTTGTCAACGGCATAAAAATGTGCTCATTTCTAAATTCCAAAAACTCACACACCAGTCGGATAGTCCCAATTATCTAGCTGATCTTCCCACTGTAAACGTTAACTCCATCGTTAATATCTCCAATAGGAATCTTTCGGAGGATCAGTTAAAAGTATTAAAATATAATTTCAACTTTTCAAAGACATCTAAACCTTCAATTCCTCAAATCATCGCCCCTATAGAGAAAGCCTTTAAATTCTCCAAAATTTCGGAAACGCAGAAGGATACAATCCGCCACCTAATTACTCATAACGTTAATTTTAACAATAAATCTTTGGGTTCTAATCTTAGCAAAAAGGAAAATGAGATCTTACGTGGAATTAATTCTGATACTAATATCATTATCTCTAAAGCTGATAAGGGCGGACAGATCGTTGTTATGGACAAACACACATATATTACTGGAGTCTCTAAATTGATAAATGAAGGCCCATACTGCTCGATCCCTAAAGATCCTTCAACTTCGGACCTCATGAAAGTAAAAAGTGCTATTAAATCTTCCCACATTCTGCCAACTCATTTGAAGAAATCACTTATTCCGCCTATTACTAATTGCGCTAGACTTTATGCTCTTCCAAAAGTCCACAAAACCGATATTCCTTTTCGACCAATTGTTTCCAACATAGGTACTGCTTCATATCCTTTGGCCAAATATTTAGTTTCCAGATTTTCTCCTCTACTTGATAACAATATTCACACTGTAAAAAATTCTGTTGAAGTCATTGATAAACTTAAAATTATTTCCCCACTTCGTTCCATTATGGTTTCATTTGATGTCAAATCATTGTTTACCAATGTTCCGGTCGAAGGAGCACTAAATTGTCTTGAAACTAGGCTTCGGGAATTTCACTTCACACATACTGAAATTAATGAGTTGGTTTCGCTTACTAAAGTTTCTCTAAGTCAAACCCACTTTGTTTTCCAAAATGCATATTTTCGTCAAGTTGAAGGATTGGCTATGGGTAATCCTCTCAGTCCGGTACTTGCTGACATTTATATGCACTATTTTGAGATAAAATTATTTGATAAATTATCTTTTCGTCTTTGGATTCGGTATGTTGACGACACTTTCGCACTTTTTGACGGTTATAAAGAGGATTTATCCGAGATTCTATCTATTATGAATTCAATTGATCCAGCCATCCAATTCACTCTTGAAATTGAATCCAACAATTCCCTCCCCTTCCTCGATATTCTTATAATCCGCAATGAAACCGATTTTAGCACCACTGTGTACCGTAAACCCTTTGCAGTTTGTTTACCACCCCATGCCAAGTTATGCCACCCTGTTAAGCAAAAAATGGCTTCTTTTTACTATTATGTTTTCCGCGCGCTAAAAGTTTGTTCCTCTGAATCTTTGCTTACCAATGAACTTAATTATTTGAGAGCAGTTGCGATTGACCGTGGATTTTCTCCCGTGATTATTGATAAAGCCGTCAAAAAATTTTCATATTCCCATCAAAGAAGACATTCCACTGTTAGAAATAATATCAATGACCTTGTCGTGCTTCCATTTTATCCTTCTGTTAGCTATAAAATTGCACGGATTCTCCAGAAATTCAATTTTCAAGTCGGTTTCTCCCCTATTAATAAAATTCACCCTTCGATTCTAAAAGATTGCGTTTCTGTCTTGAATTCTTGGGGAATTTATAGTATATCATGTCAGTGTGGTTTAAGATATATTGGCCAAACAAAAAGAGCGTTGAAGTTTCGTATCAAGGAACATGAATCTTATGTCAAAAAAGGGGAAATTAACAAGTCTTCAATAGCGTATCATAGCTGGACTTTTAACCATAATTTTGATTTTGGGTCTGCAAAAATCATCCAAAAGGCTTCTTCTATAGGCGAATTGGATTTTCTTGAGGCTTTTCACATTCACAAAGATTTAGAAAGTTTAGTTAATGATTTGAAGTCCAATCCAGTCCTTCCTAATGCCTTTAAAATTCTACTGTCTTAATTCAATTATTTTTGCCGATAGATGGCGTTACCTCCTCGCACTTGGTACTACCAGAGGGTATAAAAATCCGTTCAGTGGTTGCTTTCCATTATTTGAAGTTCAGATTTTGAGCGTAATGTGCATTTGCCCCTCGCTCCCTATTTTAACTTCGCTAATATTTCTTTATACTTGATCAGACAGCCTGGCTCAGTAAAAGTAGGCGGCCAGTGCAACTCTGATTAAAAATCTAGTTATAACCACGTGCAGTGCTGATAAGCACCACGTGTTTCTGTGATTCCTATTTTCTTCTTTCTATGTATTTCTTTCTCCTGATGAGGAGGGACCTTTAGCTGCCCTCGAAATCGATTGAGTGTTTCATTATAACTACGCTAAATATAAGGTTGTTTTTTTACGATTTTGATTGTCACATTAGCGTGTTTCTCTTCTAGTCTAATATAACAATAGTTTAAAAGATAAATTAAAATTTTATATCACATCATAGCAACACACTGAAAATTGATATTTACTTGCTAGACAGCATGGAGTAATTATGTCTTACGTTTCGCACAATGGCAATGCTTCGCAAGTCGCATGAATGATAAGTGGTAAACTAACGTAACGTAACGTTTCAAAAAAAAATTAGAAGTCCCTGAAGAAGTTTCTGAAATGCACGTTATAGTAGAAAGTACTATTTCTACCGCCTCTTTTGCATGTCTTCGTGGTGTAATGGCCAGCACACTCGGCGCGTATTCGAGAGGTTCGAGTCCCGGCGAGGTCATTACACATTTTTCATGTTCTGCTCCTAAGTAACCTAACCACTTGCATGGAAAATAACCTATGCGTAGTATTGCAGCTTCTAGGAAAGAATTAAAGAATCAGCTCGTACTGATGTAAAAGAGATTTCCCAAAACTAAAATTAGATTTAAAAGTTCAAAGTTATTATTATTATTGATATTTTAAGTAAAATGAACGTTTCTATTATTAAAAAAAAGTGCATCGAAACATTTTCGTTTTTCTTTGTATGTATTGTTTTACCTATATCTATTTCCTGATACATTATGTAAAAATATTTGGTAATTGTAAAATTATTTAAAAAAAAAAATGTGAAAGCTTTCAGATTCTATTTAACGATTAAAGGGACGTTTTCTTTAACGTTTTGTATGTTACCTTTATTTACTAAGTGTCTTCGCGTTTAAACCATAAAATTCAGTTCAACAGCAATACCGCAAAATAATTTTAAAATGAACGTATCTTTAGAATTTCCGATACACAGGCTCGCGCGCTAGAGATTAAAAAAAAAAAAAAAATCTGAAATGTTTCAGATTTTAAATTACGTCCAAAGGGGCGTTTTTTTAACGTTTTGAGTGTTACCTTTATTTATTAAATATCATGTTCTTTGCACTTAAACCATAAAATTCAGTTCAAGAGCAATATCGCAAAGTAATGTTAAATTAAGCATATCTTTAGAATTTCCGATATACACAGTCTCGCGAGCTCGAGATAAAAGTATTTTTTTTCTATATAACGTTGCCATTTCTCGCTTTTAAAGCATTGAGTTTGTAAATCAAAAATTCGTTAAAGTTTTACAAAATATGAAATCTATAATAAAACAAATTCCAAATTTGGGATGTCAGATGCCCATATTCGCAGTAGGATTTCGTCATTCAAAATTCGATGGCTCTATGTACCATTGTTTTATCACAATGCGAGAAATAGACAATCATTTATGCAGATTTTTCATTATTTAATTTCTTCAAATATAATGCAGGACTCTAACATTTTGTGGCAACAGTTTGAAAAGTGAATCGACGTTTATAGGAGTCCGACGCAAAATCGCAAAACGAAAACAATAGTCCTTCAGGGACAAAGCCCCTTTGGACTAAAAAAAAATTCTATACAACGTTGCCACTGCTTGCTTTGAAAACCTTCAGTTTGTTAATCAAAAATTCGTTAAAGTTTTACAAAATACGAAATAGATAATGAAACAAATTCAAAATTAAAAATTCGGGCTTCCGAGTTCCCATGTTCGGTTGGAAGACTACGTTGTTCAAAATTGAGTGGCTCTTGAAACCGTTGTCTTTCAACAATGCGAGAAACATTGAAACATCCGTACAGATTCTTCATTATTTAGTTTCTTTAACTATAATACATGGTAGTAATATTCAGTGGCAACAGTTTGAAAATTAAATCGACGCAAAATGCCGTTTTGAAATTAATAACCTTTCTGGGCTAACGCCTATTGGACTAATAATTCAATGACTTTTAAAGCCAAAAATGCGCAGTTTACAAACATACAAATATAAAAATCTGATATCAGTGAGCCGGGTAACAGCGTGCGTATTTTAAATCCATTTTATCATATGTTTCGGAAAAAATGGTATTTTATTCTGTTCGTAGGTACAGATGCCACACAAAAAAGTCTTTCAAATGAACTCGAGAGCGGACATAATGGATAATTTGCTTGAAATATGATAACCGAAATATTTCCTTTATTTCGTACAATGAAGTAAAAAAGAAAAGACAAAAAAAAAAAAAAAACCCTCACAAATTCGTCTATGACTTCTGAATCCTTAGGAATTATCTAGAGCAGAATTTTAATGAAGAGCTCCAAAAGTCAGCATTATTTTAAGATTGAAATTCAAATGACTTTTCCAAATCTAAGTTAGCGCTGAATTTTCACTAATTTAAATGTTCCTAAATATCTCTAGACAGATTAGTAAATTAGCGAGTGTTAAAAAGAAGGGAAAACTTACTTATATACTAACTATTATAAATTATTATTATAAAACTACTTATAATGTTGTAAAACTTATAATGAAATGCTGACTATTATAAAACTTGAAAGATTTATAATAGTCACTACTTCATCAATAGAGTCATTTCCGGTCACTAGATGGCAGCACTACCTAAACTTCAACATACGCCATAATAAAATTCCACTTCTGTGCTCTTGAAACAGCTTTCTTTATTATTATTATATTTTTAAAGAAGCGTAGTTCTCCCACTCTTTTTACGTTGCATATTTCAGAGATGGCTCACGTCTTCAAAACCGTACCTCTTATATTTGCAAAATATTTAAAACTATTACAGTTCTATCAATATAATCAGAATAGTAGTGAAGACAAACTACCTGTTCTATCAGTATACTTTCTAGTAACGTTGTATCAATGTAGTTGGAACTTACTATCAATATCGTTGTAACTATCAGAGCCGGATTTAGACTTGATACGGCCCTAAGCTATTTAATACATGGGCCCCTTATTATGTGTCCAGATATTATATGTCAGTGCAAAATATGATTTTCGGATACCTACAGAGTTTTTCTGGGGACCTCCAAAAAACGTGGGGGCCCTAAGCTATAGCTTATACATACATCTTGCATTGGTAACTACAGTACATAATGTATTGCAACTAAAAAAAAAAAAAAAGAAGTAAAGATTAAAAAACTCTGCTAAGATGAATAGATGATGCATGTATTATATTTAATTTAATCTATGTACTGAATTCAATGAAATAAACACAGATTGCATAGTATTCCTATTAAAATCCTGCATTTTTAGCCCAAAGCGCATTGCCCCGAAAGGGCTATTAATTTCGTTTTGGCATTTCGCCTCGAAAACTTTAAAAGTCTGGAATCACTTTTCAAGTTATTTCCACCAAATATTATTATCGCCCTGCATTATATTTAACAAATAATGAAGAATCTGCGTACATTGATAAAACATCTCGCACTGTGATAAAACAACGGTACCCAGAGCAGTAAAATTCTGGATAACGTACGTCTCCACCCGAATATGGGCATGAAAGATTATTCAAAATATCAATATTGTTGTAACCATATAGTAATAAATAATGTATTGCAACTAAAAAAACTAATTAAAAAACTATACTAAGATGGTGTTGGTTTATTTAATTATGGCAAAGCACACTAGGGCTATCTGCCTAAGGGGAGGGATGCCTTCGTGGAGGACTTTCTAAGAGAAACTGGCTCGTACACAAGTTACACATGGGGAAAACAACCATGCAGCCGGCCCGTTTGCGGGATTCGAACCTCGGACCGAACTACCAGTGTTCAGCGACTGTACCGCTCGGCCGCTAGTGGGCCCTCTACTAAGATGAACAGATGATACATGTATATTTCATTCAAACGATATACTGAATGCAGTGAAATGAAACGCAGATTCCATAGTATTCGCATTAAAATATTAAATTTTTAGCCGAAAGGGCCTTTTTTCACTATTTATCCGTCTAATTACGTTTTGCCATTTGCGTCGAAAACTTTAAATACCTGAATCACTTTTCAAATTGTTACCACCAAATATTATAGCCCTGTACTATATTTAAAGAAATTAAATAATAAAGAATCTGCATGAATGTATGTATGTTTCTTGCATTGTATAAAACAGGAATGGTACCTAGGGGCATCCAATTTTGAATAACGTACGTCTCCACCGGATATGAGCATCTGGAAACCCAAATTTGGAATTTGTTTCATTGCCTGTTTCATATTTTTTAAAGCATTTATGAGTTTTTCATTACGAAACTTAGTGGGCTTAGTTTCTTTATTCTTATATGTTGGTAGATTGTGCATTGTTTGCTTTCAAAATGATTGAATTATGTTGTTTATACCTTCCGGTTAAGGTTTTTATACCTTTAGTTAATCTGCATGCAGTAGTTGTAGAATTATCAACAATTTAAAAATTGTTTAAGTGCGGCTAAGCCTATTTTTTTATGCAGCAGCCACATTTGCTTACATTTGAAACTTAGCAGAATAACTAATTAAGTCATCTTTCGTACCTTCAGTGCCTTTTTGCCGAGTGGAATCAAAAGTAAACTTTCAGTTTTGCGCACCAAAAAATCTGCCTTTTTGCCCGCTGGCTGAAATGCTTGCTTTTGCTTAGAAACTATAATTTTAATTGTAAAAATTGTTTTTTTAATTGTTTTTACATAATGTTTTATGTTTTTCTAGATGTTTCAATTTTTAATGAAAATATTTTATGTATTTGTGCGTTGACGTGAAGAGGGAATTGAATTAATTGAACGAAAAGTGTATTTCTAATAAATTTTGAGGAAATAAGTTTAAATTAAATGTAGCAAAAACTGCGTACAATTTAATATTCCGTACAAGGAAGTGATGTGGCGTCCGCATCAGATTTTTTCATTTTGGAATAAAACAGTTTTAAAACGATTCAAATAGTATTTTAAATTTATAGTTACTAAATATTTGTAACTGAGCGTTATTAAAATTCGGAACTCCCAACTTAAATACGAACAAAACGGGAGAAATAAATTTAAAACATTATAACCGTACTTCTATCCAATGTTTTCCACCTACTCAATAACATACACTCCTCGTGCATTTATAATTTAACAGCTGCGAATTTTTAAGCAGCGATTTCAACAACATTTGTATTGTACTGATACTAAAACGGTGTTAAATTATTTTATATAAAATTTAATCGATAGTTAAGCTTCTGTATTTAAAAGTTGGCTTGCGATCAAATTTCTCATCCTTCAAATTTGCTGCAATGCAGATGAGGACTCAAAAAATATATATAAACGGAAATTGTGTAAAGAACTAACCATTTTTCTTAGTCTTATATCTAACGTAATAAAATTCAGTACCGTGTTTCTTTACGTAGCAGACGATTTTTTTTTTTTTTTTTTTTTTTTTTTTTGAAAAATGGAAATAAAAAGCTCTTAAACGGAAACGATCGCAAGTGAAGCGATTCTTCTATCCATTATTTTTCTGTGTTTTTCCCTCCTTCCATTTATTCTTTCAGCATATATTTTTTTATTTGATAGATGTGGATAAACTTGACACTATTTTTTTTTCCTAACGCAATGGTCGTGAAAATCCACGGAAACAATTTGAAAATACATTATAAGAACATTTATACTTCTTAGAACCAATGTTATAGAACACTTATATTGCTTCTCATCATTAAGAGCGTTTGCTCATGATCGAGCATTTTTATTCGCTTTGTATACCGCATCTTTATTTCTTTACTTTGTAGAGTCATTAGGATATTTTTTGGAGGCCGGAGAGATGAAAACTTAACAACGCCTTCGCCGGGAATCGAACCACGGACCTCTGGAATACCGGGCCAGCGTGCAGAACCACTACACCACGAAGGACGCTTGGAAAGCGGGAGAAATACCTTATATACTCCCCTTTTTAAAGGGCGACTAGGGTTTTAGGGGACCTAGTCGCCAAATCCTGGGTGTGGAGAATCATCATCCACAACCCTTTTAGTTCGGGCGCTACTGTAGAGTCATTAAGATATTTTTGGAGGCCGGAGAGATGAAAAATTAACAACGCCTTCGCCGGGAATCGAACCACGGACCTCTGGAATACCAGGCCAGCGTGCAGAACCACTACACCACGAAGGACGCTTGGAAAGCGGGAGAAATACCTTATAACTTTCCAGAAATTTATTTTTCTGTTTTAGCATCTAAATTAATTAATATGTATATTTCGTTTTGCTAAACTGCTCCCATAAAACCTTTAATTTTTTCTGCGGATTTCTAACTTTGTATAAAAATGCAGTTGCAATTTTGTTTTGTTAACCCAAGTGGTTTTATATTTCCTCTATTCTACAAAGATCTGCTTAATTTGACGTAGTTTGTCCAAGGCTGTTTGTATACGAAGCTTGCTATTTATATTTCTGGCCTTGGCAACAGTAAATGCTGCTATCTGATCGCAGACGATTCCAGTCGAAAGATTATATTTTTAACCATAACTTCTGAAAGTTTTGACATTTTAGCGTTGTTTGTGTTGTATACAAGAAAATTCAAAAATTCATCTGGGGCAAAAAATGAAATGGACTCGTGAACATTTCCTTGGGAATATGTTTCATAAATTTCGACGTGGATTATCGAGACAAGAGTGCTTCAAGGAACCTTATTCAATATACAGCGATAAAGCCTCATCCTACACCATTGTAAAAAACTGGTATAACGAATTTCAGTCGGGGTCGACCTTCACTAAACAGTAAAGGGAGAATTCCGTGAAGGTCGTTTAAAATCGGTTGTTGTGTCAGAAAATATCGATGCTGATAAAGTTAATTGATAAAGCAAGATCGTCATATGACATACAGTGAGAATGACGCATCCTTTGGGCAT
The DNA here is from genome assembly GCF_044657685.1 of Stegodyphus dumicola. Taxonomy (NCBI): domain Eukaryota; kingdom Metazoa; phylum Arthropoda; class Arachnida; order Araneae; family Eresidae; genus Stegodyphus; species Stegodyphus dumicola. The sequence continues at coordinate 280,214,798 of NC_140769.1, read as the reverse complement.
TAGTATGGCAAGCATCCGTAAGATACTACACAAACCGTAAAAATTATTTGTTCGCGTTGGATCCCGGATAATCTCTCAATCACTCAAAAGAAGGATCGTGTCAATTAGTGCAAGGAAAAAGGATCGTGTCAATTAGTGCAGTGGGAATGACGAATCCTTTGGGCATTAGTATGGCAAGCATCCATAAGATACTACACAAACCGTAAAAATTATTTGTTCGCGTTGGATCCCGGATAAGCTCTCAAACACTCAAAAGAAGGATCGTGTCAATTAGTGCAAGGAAAAAGGATCGTGTCAATTAGTGCAGTGGGAATGACGAATCCTTTGGGCATTAATATGGCAAGCATCCATAAGATACTACACAAACCGTAAAAATTATTTGTTCGCGTTGGATCCCGGATAATCTCTCAATCACTCAAAAGAAGGATCGTGTCAATCAGTGCAAGGAAAAAGGATCGTGTCAATTAGTGCAGTGGGAATGACGAATCCTTTGGGCATTAGTATGGCAAGCATCCATAAGATACTACACAAACCGTAAAAATTATTTGTTCGCGTTGGATCCCGGATAATCTCTGAATCACTCAAAAGAAGGATCGTGTCAATTAGTGCAAGGAAAAAGGATCGTGTCAATTAGTGCAGTGGGAATGACGAATCCTTTGGGCATTTGTATGGCAAGCATCCATAAGATACTACACAAACCGTAAAAATTATTTGTTCGCGTTAGATCCCGGATAATCTCTCAATCACTCAAAAGAAGGATCGTGTCAATTAGTGCAAGGAAAATGGATCGTGTCAATTAGTGCAGTGGGAATGACGAATCCTTTGGGCATTAGTATGGCAAGCATCCATAAGATACTACACAAACCGTAAAAATTATTTGTTCGCGTTGGATCCCGGATAATCTCTCAATCACTCAAAATAAGGATCGTGTCAGTTAGTGCAAGGAAAAAGGATCGTGTCAATTAGTGCAGTGGGAATGACGAATCCTTTGGGCATTAATATGGCAAGCATCCATAAGATACTACACAAACCGTAAAAATTATTTGTTCGCGTTGGATCCCGGATAAGCTCTCAAACACTCAAAAGAATGATCCTGTCAATTAGTGCAAGGAAATGTCTGGAAAATACGTTCATGGCGCATCATAGGCTGTGTATAACGTCTACACAGCTGACGAATCATGGATCTATGCAAATGAGCCTGAAACAAAAACAGTAGTCGATTGTATGGGTCTTCCAACACCAGCCAATTCCAGCAAAAGTTCTTCGCAGAAAAAGCACATCGGAGCAAATGGTTGCCTATTTCTTCGGCATTAACGGTCACGTGACGACAGTGGCGTTAGAGTACTACAGGACTGTCAACTCCGAATGGGGCACGACCATTTGTTTGCCAGAACAAAGAATTCATAAACGTTCTTTGGCCAGAAGTCACTAGAATATCTAAAATTTAGCCCTATTTTAAATATTACTTTTACTGTTTATCAGTCACTTTGTTAATTGCTTATATATTACACTGTACTCATTTATTGTTCACGTTGTGGATGCCTTTTGTAACCACCTATCCATAACTCTGTAAATATGTAACTGAAATTGCTCTTCTCACCCGCAATGCCCCCTTCTTCCATCACTGCACTATCGTCTCGTCCAGCATTTGTTTGCATTGCCCCCAGCACTCGTCTTGAACACAATATGTATATATAAGTGTGTTATGTTGATAAAGTTATTTCCGTCAGCTGGGCTACCTGGCCAATATGCTAACTACCCAGTGGACTGGCTGCCTCGTTGTCGGTGGAAATAAAGAAAGAAGTCATTGGAGAAATTCGAAAACAAAACACAAAAGGCGAATCATTCTTCGTCATGACAATCGACTCAAACAAACACACATCGGCTCAAATAAAGGAATTTTTGACGAGCCAAAACATCGAACTGATAAGTCATCCGCCGTACAGCCCCAATTTGCCACCCAATGACTTCTTTTTTTTATCCCCGCACATCAAAATAAATTACGTGGTCGGCGATTTGCGACACCCAAAGAAGCGGTGGATGCATTCAAACGCGTGTTTAGGAGTTACCTCAATCAGAGTGAAAAAAAATGCTTCGAAAATTGGTTCAAACGAATTTTCGAAGTTCCACATGCAAAAGTGTATTACTCATCATGGAGAATATTTTGAAAAACAGTAAAACCAATTTCGATCATAAATACTTATTTTTTCATTACTAGGGGAGAAATATAACTAGCAACCCTCATAACATTAAACGAAGAATAAACGTATCCTTCAAAACAGCTATGGAATTCTAACTAATTTAATATAAAATAACTAGAAACATATAAATAAACATTTTCATATTATTTTATTTACTAGAATGTTAGAATCGTTCATAATGCATTTAACGCAAAAGTAACTTAAGAATAGTTCCTAAAGTTTCTGGAAATTATTTGACAGATACTGTACCCCTAATTTTTTTTAATACTGGGAAGGTTTGCCTCAACCGAAGAGCCAACATAAAACTTTAAATTAAGTGAAAACGGAAAGCATCTTTTTCCCCGCATCGGCAATGTTATTTTTTCATATTTTGTAAAACTTTAAAAATGTTTGATTAGCAAGCTCTACGATTTAAAAGCGAGCACTTTTCCAAATAAAGCATTTTTATCCCCAAAGCGCTGGACTGTTGCTTCTTGGAAAAATGAGAGCGAAAATTATCGTTTTCAGATTATTTATTTTTTTACTTCCTTGTACGAAGTAAAAAGGAAGTATTGTAATCGCGAAAAGTTTCAGGTAGCATATTTCAACGAAAATATCCATTTTGACCGCTATCGAATGCAATTTAACGATGTTTTTGCGTGATATCTGTACGTAAGGACAGAATAAAAGACTCGTTTCCTCCAAAAAAATTATAAAACTGCTTTAAAATTAATTCTGAAGAGAATGTTTCGTGGCGTCTGTACGAACGTATGTACGTATGAACGTATGTACGTACGTACGTACGTATCTCGCATAACTAGAAAACGAGTAGCCTCAGAACGTTGAAATCTGGATCCAAGCTGGAGATCAAAATCTGCTTTATTTCGAAAAGTGTTGCCACTGCTCGCTTTCAAATCGTAGAGTGTGTTAAAACATTTGTACAAATATTTACAAAATAACAAATAAAAATAGCATTGGCAAACATTAAATCTATTATTATTGTATAAAATCATGTTCTGAGGTTAAGCACGCAAATTCATGTGACTTCACTTTATGTCAAAAATGTTTCGTTAATATCAGCATTTTAAAAAAATAGCTGCTGTTGATAAATTTTTTGTTTCAGAATAAGATAATTCACACGGTATGTTACTGCCACTTTCTTTTATAGAAATATTCAGAAAAAGTTGTTATGTTAAGTTAAATTTAAATCATGGTGTCCTACGTAAACATATTAACGCAAGGTGTCAAAAGTTTTTGATTTCTGATTTGGCAACAAAAGATTATTTACGAACTGGTTGTTGCTTGGAAAGAATGAATGGATTTCATTCATATTGAAATTTTATTCATTTCCTTTTCAGGTTTAAATAGAACTTATAAATTTCGTGGGCTTGCTCACTAGCTTTTGTTTAATTTTAGTGGCCGACATAACGCTCGTGCTGCCAGCCGCATAAAACATAATTCCATAAAATTTCGCTTTTTATTTATTTCAAACGATTTTAATTAGAAACAAAAACAAAATCTGAAATGTTTCAGATTTTAAATTACGTCCAAAGAGGCGTTTTTTAACATTTTGTGTGTTACCTTTCTTTCTTAAATATCATGTTCCTCGCACTTAAACCATAAGATCCAGTGCAACAGCAATATCGCAAAATAGTTTTAAAACGAGCCTATCTTTAGAATTTCCGATACAGAGACTGGAGATAAAACTGTTTTTTCTGCACAACGTTGCCATTACTCGCTTTGAAATCCTTGAGTTTGTTAATCAAAAATTCGTCAAAGTTTTAAAAAATAGGAAATCGATCATAAAACAAATTTCAAATTTCAAATTTGGTCTTCCACATGCTCATATTCGTTGGAGGATTACGTTATTCAAAATTCGATGACTCTATGTACCGTTGTTTTATCACAATACGAGAAATATACATACATTTATGCAGATTTTTCATTATTTAATTTCTTCAAATATAATGCAGGACTCTAACATTTTGTGGCAACAGTTTGAAAAGTGAACCGACATTTATGAGTCCGACGCAAAATGCCAAAACGAAACTAATAGTCCTTCGGGATTCAAATCCTTTTGGACTAATTAGGAAAATGTCCGGTTAATTTTGTGGTATTTTTTTCATTCCAGTATAAAACGTTATATATTTAAGTTTACAATTAAATTTTTTCAAAAAACGAAAAATAGAAGTAATGATTTTAATGAGCTAATGTAATTTCACGGGCCCAGCTAGTAACTAATAATTACAGAGATGAAGAACTTGTTTATAGCTGTTTGATGTGCTTTACTGCATTTAAAATAGATTTTCTCAACTCGATGTTTAAAAATATTCATCATAAATTGTCTTTATTGTTCAAACATTTCATCAAATTAATTAGACAGAATTCTAATTTTATACAAGAATTAAAGGAATATACATTTGCATCTCTGCTAATTAATCTTAGAATAAACGTATATTTGTATCTCAGTTAGTAGTACAATTAAAAACATTTAGAAGCAGTCCTAAACCTAACATTAGAATATTTAAGTAACCTTAGATGGATACATGATTGCTCATATTTCTTTGAAATATTTAAAAATGTCTACTAAATAAATGCAATATGATTTTGTTTTATTCTTAGTTCCATTTAGGGTTGTTAGCTTTCTAAAAAAATATTTTATTTCTCACGCTCGGTGTCTACAAGATATTTTTGTCAAATGTACTGTAGAGTACTGCATCATAGGCAAAAATGTATTCTCAACTTAAATTGGGAATGTTTATAATATACAGTTGGCTCGCAAAAAGGATCGGACACTTTGAATTTTTGTAGACTTTAGGAAACTAAAAACTAAAATTAATTTTTAAAAAACTGTGAAATGTTTCAGATTTTAAATTACATCTAAAGGGGCGTTTTTGTGTGTTACATTTATTTATTAAATATCATGTTTTACCATAAAATTCAGTTCAAGAGCAACATCGCAAAATAATTTTAAAACGAGTATTTCTTTAGAATTTCCGAAACACAGTCTGGGACACCGTTGCTGAGGATAAAAAAATGTCTTTTTTTTTTCTACAGTGTTGCCGTTGCTCGCTTTGAAATATAGTAGTTTTTTAATCAAAAATTCGTTGAAGTGTTACAATATATTAAATCGATAATAAAGCAAATATCAAATTCAAATTAGGGCTTCCACATGCTCAAATTCTTTGAAAGCTTACGTTATTCAAATTTTGATGGCTCTGGGTACCGTTGCTTTATCACAATGAGAGATACATACATACATTCATACAGATTCTTCATTATTTAATTACCGTTGCTTTATCACAATGAGAGATACATACATACATTCATACAGATTCTTCATTATTTAATTTCTTTAAATATAATACAGGCGATAATATGTGGTGGCAACAATTTGAAACTTGGTTCGCACTTTTTAGTTTTCAACTCAAAATGCCAAAACGAAATTAAAAGTCCTTCAGGGAAAATTGCTCCTTTGGACTAAAAAAACGTAATTTTCGTTAAGGATGTTTGGAACCCCAAAATCTTCAAAAAATTGTGATTTCGGATTTTTGTATTTTCAAATTCTCTACACTTTTATCTTTCTTAAAATACCATTCTTTAATCTCTATGAAAATTAGAACTGTAAAAAATCTAGTTTTAATTTGTCATCTACTGCTTTGATCAATGAGCATTTTTACATAAAAACGTGTTTTTTTCCAAATGTGATTTTTTATACTCGATGTACCTTTTCTCAGGAACTACTGCGCACAGGTATCTAAACTTTTTGTGGCTTATTTATTAGGTTCCCTAATATTTACTGAAATGAGCTTTTTGAAATAAATGTTTAAAAATTTTTTTTTGTGTGTGAGGAAATTGCTAAATTTCACTATGCCTAACAAAATATTCTGTAATTTACTCTAAAATTCAAAATGTTTCAAAAGCTCATTTCAGTATAATCAGATAGGTATACTTTAATTGCAGAAAAAATTTCAATCTTGTATCTACAGCAGATATTAAGAAAAGGTACATCGAAAATGGCCAATTTAACATTGTCGGCATAGGGGTTTCTGATACACCTTAAAGGAATTACAAGCAAAATGTAAACCTTAATTTAAATATCTTTAAATTCCCAAACATAAACTACGTGCTTTTACTTTCTTTCATAAACTTCAAATGAATATTTTCTAAATGTACATAAAATCCTATTTTTCAAATCACTTTTCTATTCTTAACAAAACTCACGTGTTTCTTTAGAAAGCAAAATCACGTACGTATTTTTAACATACAAAACACAATTTTTATCCCAAAGAGCTAAAACTTTATGAAAGAACAGTCAGCGCGAGACTTCTTGGATATTTTATAGCAAACTCTGTCCGGATCTGTGCCAGAACGCCAATTGTTGCCACTTACAAAGTAATTTCTCTGCATAGGGAAGTGGAAGCAGACGGTCATTATCGGAATGACGGCCCTTGGCACCTGGCCTAGACGAAACTGAGTATTTAGCTTCAAAATGGCAACAGGTTGTTTCTTGAGTGGCTATTCTTCGCTTAAAACCATCAGTCATAACTGCAGAAGTTTTTGTACCATTTTGTAACTTCTTTCTGAACTTTCTGATTTATTCTGTTTTCTTCTGTCGTAGTTCATCTCATGTTAAAGTATAAGATTTTAAAATGCAATTTTTTCGTAGCATAGAAATTCTATTTCCATATACTTTTAAGAAATAGTCTTAGAGATCCCTCGAATCTGGTAAATATCATTTCTCTATTCAGATTATAACGTTATAAGGTATTTCTCCCACCTTCCTATGGTCCCTTCGTGGTGTATCGCTGGGCTGATATTCCAGAGGTCCGTGGTTCGATTCCCGGCGAAGGCGGTTGCTAATTTTTCATCTCTCCGGCCTCCAAAAATAATAAACTAATGTCTCTACAGTGGCGCTCGAACTAAAAGGGTGTTGGATGATGATTCTCCTCGCCCGGGATTTGGCGATTGAGTCCCCTAAAAACCCCAGTCGCCCTTTAAAAGGGGGAATATATAAGATATTTCTCCCACCTTCCTAACGTGCCTTCGTGGTGTAGTGGTCAGCACACTGAGCCGGTATTTTAGAGGTCCGTGGTTCGATTCCCAGCGAAGGCAGTTTCTAATTTTTCATCTGTCCAGCCTCCAAAAAAATCTTAATGTCTCTACAAAGTAAATTGATTCTCAGTTAGTAAATTCATTATGAATACTAATTTGTATTATAAATATATTATTTATATTATCTATACTCTTAAAATCTGTGCACGTCAGTCTGTTTGTTTGTTTGTTTGTTTGTTGCATTATTTCCTCCAGAACGACGGGGGGTTGAATTTCGGGGTAGGTACACCCGGATTCCAAAAATTCGTGAGAACACATTTCGATCATTTTCATCTTCGTACGATTTTAATAAACAGAGATATTAATTCAAAACTCCAGAAAATGCTAATTTTCGCCTTTATTCTTCCGAATGGCTACAGTCTCGCACGCTGGAGATAAAAATCTGCTTTATTTCGACAAGTGTTACCACTGCCCACTTCCAAACCGTTTGTTAATAAAAACAAAATATGAAATAAAAGTAACATTGCGAAACATTAAATATATTATTCCTGATTCCTAAAACTCGTTGGAAGCCATTTCGACTGTTCCCATCGTCGTATGACTTTAATCAAGAGAGATATTATTAATTAAAAACTCTGAAAACATTAATTTTTCACTCATTTTTTCTACTGGCAACAGTTTTACGGGTTAAACATAAAAATGCTTTTATTTCGAAAACTGTTGCCACTGCTCGCTTTCAAATAGTAGAGTTTGTTAATCAAAAATTTATAAGTTTTACAAAATATGAAACAAAAATAACACTGGCAAACATTAAACATAACCAAACGCGCGAGACTGTTGCCACTCGGAAAAATGAGTGCGAAAATTCGTGTTTTCACACATTTAAATTAATATGTTTAATTTTTAGCATTTAAAAAAAAACAAACGTAAACACCGATCCTTCATAGGACCCAGAAAAAAATTGTAGAAAATTGGGTGACGATAAGCTACTATAGTAGTGACTGAGTAAATCGTGAAGAAAGGCACAAACACACAGACGTTCTTCTTTATATAGATAGATCATGCTCTTCGCACTTAAACCACCTACACTTCAACTCAACAACAGTATCACAAATTATTTAGAAACAGCATATCTTTAGAATTTCTAATACACAATCTCGAGCGCTTTCCATTTCTTTCCAAATCTTTCTTCTCAAAGCGAGCAATTGCAAAACTCGTACAGTTTTGCAATTGCTGGCTTTGAGATCGTTGAGTTTGTTAATCAAACATTCGTTAATATTTTACAAAATATGAAACAAATTCCAGATTCCAAATTTGGTCTTCCGAATGCGCATATTCGAGTGGAGGACTATGTTATTCAAAATTGGATGTCTCTAGGTACCCTTTGTTTTATCCCAATGCGAGAACCATACATACACTCATGTCCATAAATTAAGGATAATGCAAAATCAGGAAAAGGAAGAGTTAGAGACAAAACAAATTTGACTTATTTGTAAAGCTTATTTATTAAACAAAAGGTGAAGAGCAAAAACAGATGTTATATGTTTGATATTATTAAAAAAATTAGCGATTTTTTCTGCCTGGAGCAAATTGCAAAAAAAAACCTACTTAGAAAAACCAATATTACATGGTTGCTATGATTGTTAATACATTGTATGTCTCCCAGACGATGCAATACAGTCCGTACGACGCCTAGGCATGCTGAGTATCAAATTATCGATATGATCTTGGGGCCTATTACACCACTCAAAAAGCAATGTTCTCCGAAGTTCCGGTAGAGATGTAGGAGAAGGTTGACGGGCTGCAACTCGTCGGCCAAGCATGTCCCACACGTGCTCTACTGGATTCAAGTCCGGTGAGAATGCTGGCCAGTCCATACGGGTGATATCCTCAGATTGAAGGCATTCGCTTGCGATGTTTGCACGGTGAGGACGGGCGTTGTCATCCATAAACACAAATTGTGCGCCCGTGGCGTCTCGAAACAAACGTACATGTTGTTCCAGAATGACGTCCCGATAGATTTGGGTTCCAATTTGAACATGCAGGTCAGTTCTGGAACACAGAAAAATTTCACCTGAAACGAGCACTCCTGCACCACCGTAACGGTGTCGTTCAGTGATATTTTTTTGGTGGTAACGGGTACCTGGAGCTCTCCATATGAAAGTCCGGCGAGAATCAGACTGCAAGCTAAACCTGGATTCGTCTGAAAACATCACACAAGCCCACTGTTTCGGTGTCCACAATGCATGCTCTCTACTCCAGGGTAACCGCAGGCGGCAGTGAGTTGCATTACGTGGAACGCATCTGACAATCTACGAGCATATAGACCAATCTGTCCTAAGCGTCTGTACACGGTCTGCCTGGAAATTGTCGTACCAGGGGCTTAAGAGAGCTGACGAGACAGGTCTGAGACTGTGCTCCGCCTGTTTCTTTTGGCAGTAACTGCCAAATACCGGTCCTGTTCGGCGTTGTAATTCTGGGGCGACCTGTGCTGTAACATCTACTCACATAACCATCATCTTGGAATGGATACCAAAGCCCGGAGATGACACTCTGGGCAATTCCAAGTTCGTCTGATACTTCCAGTTGGGTACGCCCACATTCCAGACGACCGATAATTCTACCACGTAAAAAATCATCCAAATGCGTCCTTTGTGTCATAACTATTCGGTTATTGCACTGAAATGCTTATAAAACGCCTGCGAACAATTTTACTTCTTTGCCTGTATTCCTTATATATCACTCTCTTACGCTCTCGTCATTGTGACGTACCATCGGTGTCATCTGGTTACTTCCTGAAATTTTCATATGATTCTTGAATGTGTGTGTAGTGATTTTACAGGTGATATATTTATTTTAGAGTTCGATTTCCGCGTGACCCCGAGTTATCCTTAATTTATGGACATGAGTGTACAATCAGTTTTCTAGCAAGTTCAACACTGTTGATTAGATGCGCAATCAAATACTTAGTGGGATCTGAAGCACTTATACATAATTTTCTCTACAGAGCTACCTTCGGTTATCTTGAGTGTAACGAAAAAATGGGTGCTTGGTGATTAAAAGCGTATCTTTATTGAAGCATTCCTGTATTGAAGTGGCCACCGCTTTAAGTAGGCAGTTCGTCAAGAGGATTTTTCAGATGGGCTGGCAGTTTCCTTGCTTCTAAAATGAGTCAATGTGTGCGAGTAAGGGGATGATAAAGCATTTTAAAAGGTACCAGAAACCACTATACCGATAATGTTAAATTTACCATTTTCGATGTACCTTTTCTCAAAATCTGCTGTAGATACAAGCTTGAAATTTTCTTTGTAATTAAAGTATACCTATCTGATTATACTGCAATGAGCTTTTGAAAGATTTTGAATTTTAGAGTAAATTACAGGATATTTTGTTAGGCATAGTAAAATTTAGCACTTTTCTCACACAAAAAAAATTTTTTTTTTAATTTTTTTCTAAGTTTATTACAAAACGCTCATTTCAGTAAATATTAGGTAACCTCATAAATAAGCCATAAAAAGTTTAGATACCTGCAAGCAGTAGTTCCTGAGAAAAGGTACATCGAGTATAAAAAAATCCCGTTTGGAGAAAAACGCGTTTATATGTAAAAATCCTCATTGATCAAAGCAGTAGATGACAAATTAAAACTAGATTTTTTTAGAGTTCTAAATTTCATAGAGATTAAAGAATGGTATTTTTAGAAAGATAAAAGTGTAAAGAATTTGAAAATGCAAAAATCCAAAATCACAATTTTTTGAAGATTTTGGGGTTCTAACTCCCCTTAACCTCCTTTCACGACTAATGTTCTAGAATGAATGGGTTATTTCACGGGATAATCTACATTTTTTTATATATTGTTACGAATTTTGTATTTAGATAGCCAATTTTAGTAGAATTATAATTTAAATTGTTTTATTTCCCCGAGCAATGCAGCGCGGGAAATTTTAAGAGAAAGTTACGCCCAAAAAAAGTAGAAATACAAGACCACGGGCATTTCACATTGAATAAATGGCAATCTCTTTTATTTATATTTATTTTGAATAAATGTAATTGAACACTATGTTAGCTGTAACCGTAATTTTACACTTTTGCTTTCCAGAAATCTCGAAAAGCAAAGAAATTACCATAAATCTCTCGCTACCGATTTAAAGTTATAAAAAGCCAGATAGAGAATACCTCATCGCAGTTGCTTAGTTATTGTTATTGCGAGTTGTTGTTTAGTTAGCTGCTGTTCATTGCTGTTTAGTTGTTGCTGATTAGCTTTATCTTTACATTGCATTGTATTCTAACGTTTTTAGTAGTTTTAAGGATAACTGCTGTTTATATTACGTGCTATTTTGAACACTTGTACGAATCTCTTTGAGGAAAATTCCAGCGTTTTGTTATATTTATTCATAACACGTACGCACGCAAAAATATATAAATCGAGGGCCCGTGCGTTTAAGGCGACTCATACACCTTAAAACTCGCAAGATCTTCGAATATGTGACTGTTGCAAGAATTGAGATGACTTCTTTATTTTAAAAGCAATTACTTCCAGCTTTTTACAGCTGACTACATAATATAGCTGCTTTCTGAAATATTCATCAGAAACTTTGTGTTGCCACAAATATTTTTATAATTTAATCCGCTTTGTGACAAAATCTTTCGTCACGTTTCCACCTTGCGCGCACAGTTTAGAACATTATGTTGCATAATTTAATTCCATATTTAATATATAGCTTTCATAACATTTGGAAGCTACTGTGAACCTAAAATTCTAAAAATTTCACGTTAAATTTTTATTTTATTTGGAGTCGAGTTTATAAAATGTATTTTATTAAAAAAAAACCTGTAATGTTTCCGTCCATAAATTTTTTTAATATTTAAATATTCATCAGATTTTTGGTTCAGTTAGAAAACAGTGCCCACATAAAGAATTGCATCCAATTTGAAGTATGTACCATTAGCCATTTTTAAAATATCCTGCGCGCAAGGTGGAAACATGGTGAAATATTTTGTCACAAAGAGGATTAAACTACAAAAATATTTGTGGCAACACAAGCTTTCTGGTTACTAGTTTCCAAAGCAGCTATATTATGTAGTCAGCTGTGAAAAGTTGGAAGTAATTGCTTTTAAAATAAATAAAATATCCTAATTCTTGCAACAGTCGCATATTTGAAGATCATAAGGGGTTTAAGGTGTATGAGCCCCCTTAACATTGAATAAATTTTTATCTCGTTAATTTGCATTTAAATTGAATAAATCGAATTGACCTCTATGTTAGCTGTAACCGCAATTCCATCCTCTTATTGCTTTCCATTAATTTCGAGAAACAGAAACTACTAGAAATATCTCGAGACCGTTGAAAGCTATGATAGGCCGGAGAGAGAGCATCCGAGTTCAGTTGCTTAGTTATTGTTGTTGCAAGTTGTTCAGTTCCGCATGAACTGCGATATCCGAATTAGCTTTCTCTTTGGATGCTCTTTGCATTGCCTTGTATTTTGAAGTTTCTAGCAGTTCGAAGTATAACTATTGATTGATATTGCGAACACTTGCACGAATATCTCCGAGGATATATTTCTTTTGATAAGAATCAATTTTATGAACCTATTATCTGACTTGTGCATTCCATCTACATGAATGTATGTACGTTTCTCGCATTGTGCTAAAACAACAGTACTTAGAGTCATCCAATATTGAATAACGTACGTCTCCACCCGAATACGGGCATCTGGAAGCCCAAATTTGGAATTTAGAATTTGTTTTATTATCTATTTCATATTTCGTAGAGCATTTATGAGTTTTTGATTATGGAACTCAATGATTTCAAAGCGAGCCATGGCAACGCTGTAGGAAAAAAAATTATCTCCAGCGTGCAAGACAGTGTATCGGAAATTCTAAAGGTATGGTCTTTTTAAATTACTTTGTGATATTGCTGTTGAATTGAATTCTATAGTTTAAGTGCGAAGAACATGATATTTAATAAGTAAAGGTAACATACAAAACGTTAAAAAAAGTCTCTTTGGGAGTAATATAAAATCTGAAAACTTCCAGATTTTTACTTCCTTGTACAAAGTAGAAAGGAAGTAATGTAATCGCGAAAAGTTTCAGGCAGCAAATTTCAACGAAAATATCCCATTTTGACCTTTTTCAAATGCAATTTAACGATGTATTTCCGTGATATCTGTACGTAAGGACAGAATAAAACACTCTTTTCCTCCAAAAAAATTATAAAACTGCTTTAAAATGAATTCTGAAGAGAATTTTTCGTGGCGTCTGTATGAACGTATGTATGTACGTATGAACGTACGTGTGTACGTACGTATCTCGCATAACTCAAAAACAAGTAGCCTCAAAACGTTGAAATTTTGTATATAGGACTGCTATAACATGTAGATGTGCACCTCGTATTTTGGTTGCAATCGGCCGCACCAAACGTATATAAATATATTTATATATATATCCACTCTGTTACCCGGCTCAGTGATCTCAGTTGCTTTACTCTTATATGTTTGTAAATGGTACATTTTTTGCTTTAAAAATGATTGAATTATGTTGTTCTTATCTTCCGGTTAAGGTTTTTATGCCTTTAGTAAATCCGTATGCAATATCTTTAGAATTATCAACAATTTTAAAATTGTTTAAGTGCCGCTAAGTCTAATAATGTTTTTGATGGTGGCCATTGCTCTTGTTTGCATTTGAAACAGCAGGATAGCGGATTTGTTGCCAATCTAGAGAAGCTTAGCTTCGCAACAACAAAGATAACGCCTTCATTTATTATTTAAATCATGCTTAATCCTTTCTGGAATTTTTTCGAGGAAATAAGCGTTTAAGATTTACTTCGTAATTTTTAATACAGATATTTTGAGTTTTTATGTATTTTTGCCTTGTCGCGAAGTGAAAACTGAATTAATTGAATGATAAATACTCAATCGTCTGTGAAAAACTGTTTCTTTTTTGTTTTGTTTGCTTAATTTCTTTTAAACATCGTTCTAGCTTTATTATAGTATTTCAATAGAGTATGTGGCAACGATTAGATAATTCTATTCTTTAAATGATATAAATTTTGTACATTCTGAGTTATAATATGAACGAAATATAATACTGTTAAGTAAACCTAGCGCCAGAGTGTCGCTATGGTAAACAAAACAAATTTTAAAAAATGCATTTATTCTATTGTGGTTTATGCGCTGTCGGCAAAGTGCATTTAATTCAATCTAATAAGTTTAAATGAAATGCAAGAAAAAATGCTTATAATTTAATATTGCGTACAAGGAAGTCATGTGGTGTACACATCAGATTTTTTTAATTGTTTTTATTGTTATGCATCTTTTTAATCCCTTGGAGAAGGCACAGTAGTTTAAAAAGTAATATCGTAACGTTTCTCAGGCTTTGTCGTCATTTTATTGGACATCACGAGTATCTGATTTCACCAATAAATCTTATACCACTCAGTTTCGACCGAGAAACAAATTCAAGTTTACGATCCCAAGTGATAAGTAGAGTTCCTTATTTCTCCCAGCATATTCGGGATGGATCCAGGGGTCTGGAAGGCTTGGCACATGGCCAACGCTGAGGGCTAAAATAATCAATTCTCGCGGCGTTACCTATAGGACATCCCGCGGACGACTACAAAAAGAACACCCCTCCTCCGAGAGCTGTTCCAAAGCGATAATGAATTCTTGTATGAGGGAAGCCGTTCTTAATCACTGTCTAACGTTCTTTCCATCCCGGAGATATGTAAATAGCGCTTTAGTTAGGTTTTTTTAATATACTTTTGTTAGACTCCTATTAGCATACTTGAAAATATCTGGATCGGATGGGTGTTGCGACGAAGATTGAGTGATTTCTAAAAGAGGGTTTCGATTTCTATGTGTAATGAGTTCACCTATAATACATTGTACCAATCGAAAATGGGGGGCAGTTAAAAAACCTGAAATGAAACTATTCAAAGAGTTTACTCGTTAACGGCATCTACTGGAACTGGAACATTCCTTTGCTTTCTTGAAACCGTATTGTATAGTTAATATTTCATACATATCCACCCTCGAAAAACATACAAAAATGAAAGGAAAAATCAACATTATATAATGCAAACATTCCCTTCGCTTTAAATACAGCAATTGTTCACACATTTTTGCATCGATGTTGCAAAGATTTATATTGTTGCGTGCGTACGGGTTCGTTACGAAATGAATGCACAAGTCCGATGAAAAATGAACAAAAATTTATTATTATCACAACAAAAATGCTTAAATTTTCTCAAATTATCATGCAGTATTACAATATCTCACAGTAGTTATCTTTTAACTATTCAAATGTCCAATAGAACGTATTTCAAAACAGCTAAAGAAAGCTAATCCACGAATTCGCTACAATCAACAAGAGCAGTTTTCTAAACAACAACAAACTAAGCAATTACTACAAACTGAGATGTTTTCCTCCTTTTATAACATTTTAAAATCACGCGCTAGAAGTTTCCGGTACTTTCTCGAAATCAAAAAGAGATATTTATTTATTTAATGCACGCGCTCTTGTATTTTCAATTTTCCGGCTTAGCTTTCTTTTAATATTCGTCACGCGCTGCACTGCGCGAGAAATAAAACCATTTAATTTATAATTGAACTAACATTAGCTTTTTAAATACCAAATTCGTAACAATATATAAACAAACCTTAGAATTTTATTAGTCCAAAGGGGCTTTGTCCCTGAAGGGCTATTTTTGTTTTGTGGTTTTGCGTTGGTTCACTATAAATGTCCGTTTCACTTTTCGAACTGTTGCCACCCAATGTTAGAGTTTTTCATTATATTTGAAAAAATTATATAATGAAAAATGCGCATAAATGTATATATATTTCTCGCGCTGTGATAAAACAACGGTACCTACAGCCATCCAATTTTGAATGACGTAATCCTACTGCAAATATGGGCATGTGGAAGCCCAAATTTGAAATTTGGAATTTGTTTTATAATCGATTTCATATTTTGTAAAACTATAACGAATTTTTGATTAACAAACTCAAGGATTTCAAAGCGAGCCATGGCAACGTTGTACAGAAAAAAAAACATTTTTATCTCCAGGGCGTGAGATTGTGTATCGGAAATTCTAAAGATATGCTCAATTCAAAACGATTTTGCGATATTGCGCTTTAATTGAGTTTTATGGATTAAGTGCGAATAACGTGATATTTAATCAATAAAAGGTACAGACAAAATGTTAATAAAACGCCCCTTTGGACGTTATTTAAAATCTGAAACCTTTCAGATTTTTTGTTTCTAATATGTTCAGACTGATAGCCCTTAATATGTTGAATTATCATATTACACCTTGATTTCCAAGATAACAGTCATTTTCTTCAGACATCAACGTTGATTTTATTCCACTCTTCCGTCACAATCTTCCAGAGTCCATCCAGTGTTTTGAGATGCCGCTTATAAAGAGCTTGTTTTTAAAGTCCAGATGCACAGTAAGCCATAGGAGACACATCAGGGGACATGGGTGGAATGCACTTAAAAGGAATAGCTTCGATTCTGGTTTCGTTTCTCATTTTTTCAAAACATAGAGCATGGCTTGAAAACTTATCCTGAAAGAACTTAACATAGTGAGGATTCTTCGGATAAAGAGATGGAATTTCTTCTTTAAAAAATAGGAGTTAAAACATATTTCTGATATGAAGTTTTTTCTACTTTCTTTATTTTAAGTTTTCCGTTATAACAGAATCCAGTAATAACCACAAAACCTTTAGAAAAACTCTCTTTGTTTTCTCTGAACCAACATATTAAAAGTCTTTTTGTCCTCTTTTTCGGTAGTAAATCGATCTTTTTCTGTTGCAATCAGATAAGTATATCCAAGCTTTATCAATTGTAATTATATATTTCCATTTTTTCACCTCCCAAATAATTTTCATACAGCAATCTGCACATAATCTTACATGGAGAAACATGTTTCGGCGTTGGGCGATGAACATCGTGCTTTTTTGTTTCGATTAGCTGTAAATCAGTTTTTACAATTTTGTTAATAGTTCATACAGAGATATTTAAAGATTTTGCGATAGCTCTTTGGAGGGGCTGGATTTTGCTATAAAACATGAGATGCGACTTGAAATTTAATAAGAGCTGTATATACCTTTGTTGGGTATGCATTTTTTGCCTTTTTCCCAGACAGCTGCAAACTTGGACGTTTCTTTCTTTTCATATTAATTATGTCTCTTATTTTACGTGTAGAAATATTAAAACCACGTCTTTCTCATCTTTGTTTTAATAATTAAATAAGAATATTTCTCTTTAGACAGCGCAAAAACATAGCCTTCGATCCATCGTTTATTGTTCAGAAACATTTTAAGGAAAAGAATGTTTTTAATCCTTCAGACGATAATTAAATCTTATTCCAATTGTATACCAGTCACGTTTGTATTTTAAAATTAATGTTTAAATTCATGGAGAAAATCAAAATCGTTACAAAAATTTGTAAACATCCCCTGTATAGCTGAATGCTATCGGCTTTTATACTTGTAGCGGTTGTTTAGAAAAAGGCTCCGTAAGTGGAAACATGTAGCGAATAATACTTTGTTAGATTAGCAGTAAAATGTCAAATGCGAATTTTAACAAAGATAAACTATTTTATAAGGTATTTTCTCTCTCCTTTCCCCTACACCACGAAGGCATACTAAGAATACCTTATATACTCCTTGCATACATTAAAACTCTTTTTCCTCTTCATTACACAAAATCACCCATACTTTTATTCATCTAGAATTATATACCCAATTTTTAATTTTTTCCATTCTATAAACTTAACTCTATTTCAGATGAAATATCTCCATTTTCACTCCCTGTTATTTATTTTTACTCACTATTAACTCTTATTTAGGTGACAATAATTATCCCCTCTTAAAATATTCAATAGATACGTTTTCAACACTGTTTTTTATCTACGAAATAATTTAATTTAAAATGATAATTTGTTTTTACGATACCTTGTATCGTGAAATTCGTTGACTTCCTTGTACGAAGTAAAGTTGTAGAGAATACGTTATTTTTAAATCAGGAGTGATGAAAAAGGAGCAACGCTTTCGCCGGGAATCGAATCACTGACCTCTGGAATACACGCCCATCGTGCAGACCACCAAACCACGAAGCACGCTAAGAAGGCGGGAGGAATACCTTATATACTTTAAAAAGACAACAGGGGATAACTGGTGGTTAGAAGAGGACAACTGGGGGTTAGGAGACCCAATCGCCAAATCCTGGTGGTGAAGAATCCTCATCCACCAGCTTTTTTTAGTTCGGGCGCCACGGTAGAGTCATTAGGTATTTTTTGAAAGCAGGAGAGATAAGATAAGATAAGATAATCTTAGCTTCCCCACCCCGCGAACTAAAACCTCCCGGCTACGGATCCAACTGCTCAAGACATGCCAGACCCCGAGGTCGGCCAATAAGTGACCTTTCCCAGGGCCTTCAGAACCACCAAGTTCATGAATTTTATACCCCCGTGGCCGAGACTGCCTAGGTACAGATCCTAGCCAGTAGCCTCGCAAAATTCTCTACGTCGACCCCCCGGGGGGGGAGAAAGCAGGAGAGATGAAAAATGAGCAATGCCCTAACCAGGACTCGAACCACGGACGTCCTAAGCATAGGAACTAAGTCCGCTACTACTACTCTTCTGGAACTCTTGAAACGCAGTTTAAACACTGCTTCTGAAACACGTTTAAAATTTCCATCTACGTCAAAACAAATTTACATTCTGGCAAGAAACTGAAATCAGAAGGGAGAGGAAAGTCAAATTAAAAATATGTGGTTAGAATAAAATAAATCCTTACAGTTTAATAATAAATGCACAGTGTTACAATTCCATTCATGCATAATTTGAGAATTTCTTAGCTCTTTCCGAAATACACATCTCAAGAAGTTCTTTAAAAAGTTTTACTTTTACATCTGAAACGTTCTTTACTGAAGAAAATTCAACAGTTTTCTCGGTTTGAATTCGTGCTGATGAAGAAACCCGCCGCTTTCTTTCAAGTCTAAAAAATATTTAGGTGTATAAGTATAATCAGTAGGCAGCAAAAATTACCCCTTCTTAAGCTTAATACGAAGTAAGCCCAATTTTCCAAAATAAAATACTCAAACATTGTAAGTTAGCCAAAAATTAGATACATCTGTATTAGAAGTTACACTAATCTCATTTAGAACTAAAAAATGGGATTTGGATGTCAGTCACTTTTCCCACCGAGACATTAACACCATAAAATCTTTCAATATTTTTTCTTAGCTTGATACTTTTATATCTTTATAATGCTCACAGAATATTCTGTATTTATTTTACGTATTATTACGAACGTATTTATTATTACGAACGTAAATCCACTTACTAGTAAAAATGCAAAATAACTTTTAAGTAGGAATGATACCCAATGAAATGTGTTCAAAATTAAGTATTACAGATCTTCCTATTTATTGAAACAGCTAATTAGATTTTGTTTACAACGATCCATTAGGCCCACCAGCGGCCGAGCGGTAAAGTCGCTGAACACTGGTAGTTCGGTCCGAGGTTCGAATCCCGCGAACGGGCTGGCTGCATGGGGTTTTCGTGGTTTTCCACATGTGTAACGTGTATACGATCCAGTTTCCCTTAGAAAGTCCTCCACGAAGGCATCCCTCCCCTTAGGCAGATAGCCCTAGTGTGCTCTGCCATAATTAAATACACTACACCAAACGATCCATTGGAAATTATACTTTGCATAAAACTCCTGAAAACCTTTGTAGAGTCATTAAGCTTTTTTCGATGTCAGGAAACTGAAGAAATGAGCAATGCTCTCCACGGGACTCGAAACTGGACCTTTCGAATATGCGCCAAGTTTGTTAACCGTTACACCACGAAGGCATGCAAAAAGGAGGAAACAAATACTTCATATACACCCCCTTTAAAGCACGACTGGGGATTAAGAGACCAAATCGATAACTCCTGTTGGTAAAGAATTCTCATTGACCTTCTTCGGGCGCCACTGTAGATTTATTAGATATTTTTGAAGTAGGAAATATGAAAAATGTGTAATGTCCTTGCTAGGACTCCAACCCTGGACCTCTCGAATGTGCGCCGAGTGTGCTAACAGTTAAACACGAACGCATGCAGAATGGAAGAAGAAAATACCTTATGTATTCCCCCTTTTAAAGGACTACTGAGGATTAGGGTACCCAATCGCCAAATTCTGGGGATGAAGAATCATCATCCACCAGCTTTTATGTTCGGGTGCCACTTTAGAGTCATTAGGTTTTTTTTCGAAGTAGGAAACTTAAAAAATGAGCAATGCCTTCGCAGGGACCCGAACTCGAACCTGGATCTCTCGAATTCGCACCGCATCGTAACATCGCGAACGCATGCAGAAAGAAGGGAGAAAATACCTTATAACCATTTAAAAGCAATGGAACAGAGAATGAGAGTTTTACATAGAATGACATAAATAAGCTGTAGGTCTCCATTATTTTATATCCCACGTAACTTTGAGAAGGCTTAGATAAGAAGAATTTGGCAGACGTAATTTATACAAATAAGTACTGGCAGCTTGTTTTCTCGATTAACTGATAATTATTAGTTTCTCGATTAAGTGATAGTTATTAGTTTCTTGATTAACTGATAGTTATTAGTTATTTTAACTGATAGTTATTAGTTAAAGTTTTCATCGTTCGTTTAAAATCGCCTAAAATTTTAACTAATACGAGGGTTGGAACTTTAATAGTGGCAACACACCTGAAAAAACGCTACGCAACAAAATCAAAGAATTTCGCGTATACCACACGTAAACTGCATACCTACCTTACCTCTCAGCAAAACGACTCGTCCTGCCTACGTCACGCGCATGCGGAGTGACGCGAAGAACGAATCCTTGTATTAGCTTGCTGTCTAAAGTAAGTGTTGTCAGGATGTTTTCAAAACAAGAACAACGATGTTGGATAAAAATTGAATGTGCCAGAGGTCGTACAGCACGACAGTGTCATCAAGGGCTTCAAGAGGCTTGCAGGGAATCTGCATCGCCTTACAGAAACGTAGCAAGATGGGTGAAAGCATTCAATGAAGGACGCGAAAACGTGGCAGACATGCTGCGGCCAGGTCGTCCGAGTATCAGCGATGCAGACGTGCAAGCTGTTGCCACACGAATGGACAGTGATCGCCGCCAAACGATTCGTAAGCTGGCCGGACAAACAGGATTAGCGCATACGACTGTGCTGCACATTCTGAAGGAATGCCTGTCCATGAAAAAAAATGCTTCACGATGGGTTCCACATCAATTGACGGAAATGCAGAAATGGCTACGATACGATGCTGCCCAAACCAACCTCGAGCGCTATGAGCGCGAAGGAGATGCTTTTTTACGCCGTATCATTACGCTGGATGAGACGTGGGGCCGATCGTACCAGCCAGAACTGAAACGCCAATCAAACGAATGACGTCATCACGGGTCACCACGACGTTCGAAATTTCGTCAGAACCCCAGCAATGTGAAAGTTACGGTGATTCTCGTGTACGACTGTGATGGTGTCATCCTAACGCATACCGTTCCCCCACAGCAGACCGTCACTGCCGAGTATTACTGCTCATTTTTGGAGCACAATCTCCGACCAGCTTTGAGAAAAAAACGGCGACACTTTCTGCAGAACGCTCCTCTCATTTTGCATGACAATGCTCGGCCGCATGCAGCGCAAGCTGTGACTGATTTGTTCAAGCGATGGGGCTGGGAAGTGCTTTACCATCCACCATACTCCCCAGATCTAAGCCCTTGTGACTATGACTTAATTCCCAAGATGAAGGAACCACTTCGTGGCACTCGCTTCCAAACTCTTCCTGAGATTCTTGCGGCAGTAGACCGGTCCATTCAAACTATCAACAAAACAGGCGCTGCCACAGATATTCTGCGACTTCCACATCGTTGGAAACGGGTTGTACACAATGCTGGCGACTATATTGAAGGACTGTAAAACATGGTGACATAAATCACTTTTGTATTCCTTGTAAATAAATAGTTGCCACTATTAAAGTTCCAACCCTCGTAACTATCAATTAAAATCTTAAAATCGATTAAATCTGAGAACCTGTCAAAGGAATGTTTTATTTGACACATGCACTAACATAGAAATTTCCTTTACTTTTACACACAAACAAGAAAATACACACAAATCTCATAAACACGCACATACATGTATAATTTCAGCCTCAAATTCTATTTTTAGTTTTTGATGGTTATTTTAGCGCTTTCGAAGCCTACCTGTAAATGTATCTTCTTAGCAGGCAGATAATGCACACGGCGAAACAAACATTACAGGATTTTCCATTTGCTTCTTTGTAATATTGGGTTGTTAGGAAAGTAATTTCGTTTTTTCACAACAGAGGGATAAAATGTATTTTTTCACAACCAACTGCACACTTACGCCGCATGATCATTATATATTTTGTCAGTAGATATAACAAGGCTTGTTTGTGAAAAACTTTCGATTGATTTTACGCAGTAGTTTTTGGCGGGTGTCCTTTTAAATATGGAAAGTGAAAAGCAGCATTTTCGGCATATTTTAATTTTTTACCATCGAAAAGGTAAAAATTCTGTTCGAGCAAGAAAGAAAAATATCCGATGTGTATGGAGACTATGTGTTGACAGAACATCAGTGTCAAAACTGGTTTGCAAAGTTTCGATCCGGCAATTTTGATCTTGAAGATGCACCACGTTTTGGAAGGCCCGTTGAAGTTGATGAAGATACAGCAAAGCCATTAATTGATGCAAACCACCCAATAACACTTCGTGAGATGGTCAAGAGATAAAATTTATTGAATTTGATCGCTCATGGTCATTTGAAACGCCTACGTTTAGTTTCAAAGCTCGATATATAGGTTCCTCGTGTTCTTCAGCTCTCCATCTTCAGGAGCAGCAGAAGTGAAAAATGTGCAGTTCCCTCGTCGGGTATCGAACTTGGACCTCTCGAATACGCGCCGAGTGTACTACCGTTATATCACGAAGGCATGCTGAAAGGCGAGAGAAATTAATTTATTATAGGACGCCTCAACGTAAATGAGGCATATAAACGTAAATGCCTCAACTTAAATATTCTGGAACCTTTATATAGTTCGGTCGTGGTGTAGTAGTCAGCACATTCGAGAGATCCGTGGTTCGAGTCCCGCCGAAGGCACTGCTCATTTTTCACATCTCCTGCTTAGAAATAAGCTAATGACTCTACAGTGGCGCTCGAACTAAAATGGGTGGTGGATGATGATTCTCCACCCCCAGGATTATGCGATTGGTTCCCCTAAAACCCCAGTCCCCCTTTTAAAAGAGGGAGTATATAAGGTATTTCTCCCGCCTTCTTAGCATGTCTTCGTGGGGTAGTGGTCACGTGGAGCTTATAAATTCCATACATGAGTGATTTCCCATTTAGTATTTAATATCTGGTGGCAAATTAAAATTCCAAACTAAATTGCTGGCGGTTGAAGCTTCTGAAACATTGTTTTTCTTAGAATTTGGAGATAGATATATTATATAAATTCCTCCAGAATATGCACAATTATGTGCTTTTAGCTTTCCCTTTGTTGCGAATGAATTTTAGCCTCCGTTCTTACGTCAAAATACAAACTCCAAGAACACCGACTATAAGGTATTTCTTTCGCCTTCTTAGCCTGCCTTCGTGGTGTAATGGTCAGCACACTCGGCGCGTATTCGAGAGGTCCGAGGTTCGAGTGCCGGCGAGGGCATTGCTCATTTTTCATTACTTTTTCTTCAAAATAACCTGATGTCTCTACAGTGGTGCCCGAACTAATAACAGTGGTGGATGATGATGATCCAGCACCAGGATTTGTCGATTGGGTCCCCTAATATCCAGTCGTCCTTTAAAAGGGGGAGTATATAAGGTATTTCTACCGTTTTTTTAGCATGCCTTCATGGTGTAATGCTCAGCACACTCGACGCGTGCTCGAGAGGTCTGTGGTTTGATTCCCGGCGAAAGCTTTGCTCATTTTGCATCTCTTCTGCTTCAAAATAACCTAACGTCTCTCTAAGACAAAAAGATTAATTAAAAAGATTTTCAACGCTCCGTCCTGTCGTAATAGTACTAAAATTTAACAAATTAAAGGTTGGTCTCTGGTACTTGTGGGGAGTCTTAGAAATTCAAATATTTAAATATATTGACGTTAACACAGAACTTTCGAACGCCTCTCCAACACGGCTCCATCTATAATTTGTTACTTTAGAATTGATACTTTAAAGCCCGGCTTCTGACGTAACCATGGTAAAGAAAGCTTCAAAAGCAAAAGACTTCCTTAACATTGTTTTGCAATTTTTTGCACTTAGCGAGGGCCTTAGTTCGTCTCCCGGCGAGGGCATTGCTCATTTTTCATTTAGAGTTGCATTTCATTTAGAGTTTTCAGCAAGTATTTTATAGTTCAAAATATGTTCCTTTTACAGGTAAAATATGTGCTCTGAAAAGAACTTATATCATCAAATTTCAATAATTTTTCTTCTCAGCTTCAATAATACCTCAACGTAAGTTTAATCATAGATGCACTGTTCTACAATTCCATTGGTGTGGTGCATATTTTGAGAGTTCCTTAGCTTTTTCCGAAATATGCATTTCAAGAAGTCATTAAGTAGGCAGCAAAAATTACTCCTTCCTGAGCTTAATACGGCGCAAGCTCGGTTTTTAAAAATAAAAAACTCAAACATTATAAATTGGTCAAAACATAGATAAATATGCACTAATCTCATTTAGAACGAAAACATAAGGTTTGGATGTCAGTCAATCTTCACACTGAGGCTTTATGACCATACAGTATTTGAATTCTTTTTAGCCCAGAGGAGCG
The DNA here is from genome assembly GCF_044657685.1 of Stegodyphus dumicola. Taxonomy (NCBI): domain Eukaryota; kingdom Metazoa; phylum Arthropoda; class Arachnida; order Araneae; family Eresidae; genus Stegodyphus; species Stegodyphus dumicola. The sequence goes on along the minus strand of NC_140769.1, from coordinate 280,189,751 downwards.
TTAGATCCAAAGGGCTAGAATAGGCCCTTTCGTTTAAAAACAAAGGCGTTAATCAAAAGGCCGTTTGGTTAAAAAAGGCGTTAACCAAAAAAAGTTAAAGTTTAAAAAAGGCGTTAATCAAAGGGCCGTTTTGAGACTAATAGTCTCAAGACGGCATTTTGCATCATTTCACTTTCTATGCTGATTCACTTTGCAAACTGTTGCCACCAAATATTATCGCCATGTATTATATTTAAAGAAACTAAATAATGAAGAATATGCATGAAGGTTTCTCGCATTGTGAAAAAACCAGCGGCAACTAAAGCCATACAATTCTGAATAACATAGTCGTCCAACCGAACTTGGGTGCTCCAAAGCCCGAATTTTAAATTTCGAATTGGTCTTACTATCTATTTCAAAGCTTGCTAAACTTTAACGAATTTTGAATAACAAATTCAACGATTTCAAAGCGAGCAATGGCAACACTGTACGGAAAAAAAGATTTTTATCTCCACCAGGTGACACTATGTATCGAAATTCTAAAGATATGCTCATTTAAGAATTATTTTGCGATATTTCTGTTGAACTGAATTTTATGTGGCTTAAGTGCGACGAACATGATATTTAACAAATAAAGGAGCACACAAAACGTTGAAAAAAGCCCCTTTTGGGGTAATATAAAATATGAAAGCTTTCAGATTTTTTTTTAATTAAAAAAATACATTTTTTATTTTTCTGCTTCTTTTTACTTCCTTGTACGAAATAAAAAGGAAGTATTGTAATCGCGAAAAGTTACAGGCAGCATATTTCAAGGAAAATATCCATTTTGCTCGCTATCGAATGCAATTTAACGATGTTTCTGCGTCATATCTGTACGTAAGGACAGAATAAAAAACTCTTTTCCTTCAAAAAAATTATAAAACTGCTTTAAAATTAATTCTGAAGAGAATTTTTCGTGGCGTCTGTACGAACGTATGTACGTACGTGCGTATCTGAGCATAACTCAAAAACGAGTAGCCTCAGAACGTTGAAATTTTGTATATAGGACTGCTATAACATGTAGATGTGCACCTCGTATTTGGGTTGCAATCGGTCGCACCAAACGTATATAAATATATTTATATATATATCCACACTGTTACCCGTCTCGGTGATCTCAGTTTCTTTACTCTTATATGCTTGTAAAATGCACATTTTGTTGCTTTAAAAATGATTGAATTATGTTGTTTTTATCTTCCGGTTACGGATTTTATGCCTTTAGCAAATCTGTGTGCAATACGTTTAGAATTATCAACAATTTTAAAGTTGTTTAATTGCCGCTAAGCCTGTTTTTAATGGCGACCATTGATGTTTACATTTGAAACAGGAGACTAGTGGATTTGTTGCCAATGTAGAGAAACTTAGCTTCGCAAAAACAAAGATAAAGCATTCATTTATTATTGCCAATTAAATCATGCTTAATTCTTTCTGGAATTTTTTCTAGGAAATAAGTGTTTCAGATTTACTTCGTAATTTTTAATATAGATATTTTGATTTTTTATGTATTTTTGCCTTCTCGCGAAGTGAGAACTGAATTAATTCAATGAGAAATACTCAATCGTCTGTGAAAGACTGTTTCTGTTTTGTTTTGTTTGCTTAATTTCTTTTATACATCGTTCTAGCTTTATTATAGTATTTGAATCGAACATGTGGCAACGATTAGATAATTCTTTAAATGATATACATTTTGTGCATTCTGAGTTATAATATGAATGAAATATAATACTGCTAAGTAAACCTACCGCCAGAGTGTCGCTATGGTAAACAAAGTTAATTTTAAAGAATGCATTTATTCTGTTGTGATTTATGCGCTTTCGGCGAAGTAGGTTTAATTCAATCTAATAAGTTTAAATAAAGTGCAAGAAAAAATGCGTATAATTTAATATTCCGTACAAGGAAGTCATGTGGTGTACACATCAGATTTTTTGTTTAAGGGAATAAAAAATAAAGCTAATTTAAAAATTGTAAAATATACACTTTTACATTATCGGAGTTAATAAAGTGTAACATTTTCATGCTTCCAGAAAGACAGTACCATTATTCTCGTTTTTATCAATTTACTGCTTATTTTCTACTCTTATGCATTTAACTGACTTTAAGTTTTTTCAGTTTTTATAACTGCTCAATTTAGGCTATACGTCTTTCTTCGTTTGCAGTAACTGATGGACATGACCAGACTATCAAGCTCCTTTACTTTTCATAAATCTATTTTAGTTTGAGTTTTGTTGATTCTTTCAAATATTAAAACTTGATTCATCCAATTTAAGTAAAAAGTGGCTTGTTATTTCTTCCGTTCCTCTAATGTTAAGGGAGAAGCTTTACAATTTCCTCATTTTCTTACTTTTCTAAAATATATTTTTAGTCCAAAGGGGCTTTGTTTCTGAGGTATTATTGCTTTCGTTTTGCAATTTTGCGTCGAATCACTCTGAATGTCCTTTTACTTTTCAAACTGTTGCCACCCAATATTTTCGTCCTGTATTATATTTGAAGAAATTAAATAATGAAGAATCTCCATATATATATGTATGTTTCTCTTATTTTGATAACACAATGGTACCTAGAGCCCTCCAGTTTTGAATGACGTAATCCTACGGTGAATAACGGCGTCAGGAAGCCCAAATTTTGAAATTCGGACTTTGTTTTATGATCGATTTCATATTTTGAAAAACTTTAAGGAATTTTTGATTAACAAACTCCAGGATTTCAAAGCGAGCCATGGCAACGTTGTACAGAAAATCATTTTTTATCTCCATTGCGAGAAACTGTGTATCGTAAATTCTAAAGATATGCTCAATTTAAAATTATTTTGCGATATTGTGTTTGAACTGAATCTGAACTCTTTCAGAATTTTTACATGAATTACATAATTTTATACACTCATGTCCATAAATTAAGGATAATTCGGAGTCACGCGGAAATCGAACTCTAAAATAAATATATCGCCTGTAAAATCACTACACACATCTTCAAGAATCACATGCAAATTTCAGGAAGTAATCAGATGACACCGATGGTACGTCACAATGACGAGAGTGTAAGAGAGTGATATATAAGGAATACAGGCAAAGAAGTAAAATTGCTCGCAGGCGCTTTATAAGCATTTCAGTGCAATAACCGAATAGTTATGACACAAAAGACGCATTTGGATGATTTTTTGCGTGGTAGAATTATCGGCCGTCTGAAATGTAGGCGTACTCAACTGGAAGTATCAGACGAACTTGGAACTGCCCAGAGTGTCATCTCCAGGCTTTGGCAACGATTCCAAGATGATGGTTATGGGAGTAGACGTTACAGCTCAGGTCGCCCCAGGGTTACAACGCCGAATAAGGACCGGTATTTGGCAGTTTCTGCCAAAAGAAACAGGCGGACCAGACCTGTCTCGTCAGCTCTCTTCAGACACTGGTACGACAATTTCAAGGCAGACCGTGTACAGACGCTTAGGGCAGATTGGTCTATATGCTCGTAGATTGTCAGATGCGTTCCACGTAATGCAACTCACTGCCGCCTGCGGTTACCCTGGAGGAGAAAGCATGCATTGTGGACACCGCAACAGTGGGCTTGTGTGATGTTTTCCGACGAATCCAGGTTTAGCTTGCAGTCTGATTCTCGCCGGACTTTCATATGGAGAGCTCCAGGTACCCGTTACCACCAACAAAACATCATTGATCGACACCGTTACGGTGGTGCATGAGGGCTCGTTTGGGGTGGAATTATTCTGGGTTCCAGAACTGACCCGCATGTTCAAATTGGAACCATGAAAAGCCAAATCTATCGGGACGTCATTCTAGAACATCATGTACGTTTGTTTCGGGGCGCCATGGGCGCACAATTTGTGTTTATGGATGACAACGTCCGTCCTCGCCGTGCAAACATCGTAAGCGAATGCCTTCAATCGGAGGAATATCACCCGTATGGACTCGCCAGCATTCTCACCGGACTTGAATCCAGTAGAGCACGTGTGGGACATAATTGGCCAACGAGTTGCAGCCCGTCCACCTCCTCCTACATGTCTACCGGAACTTCGGAGAGCATTGCTTTTTGAGTGGTGTAATATCCCCCAAGATCAGATCGTTAATTTGATACTCAGAATGCCTAGGCGTTGTACGGACTGTATTGCATCGTCTGGGAGACATACAATGTATTAACAATGATACCAACCCAATAATATTGGTTTTTTGTAAATAGGGTTTTTTTTTTTTTTTTTTTTTTTTTTTTTTTTTTTTTTTTTGTAATTTGCTCCAAGGAGAAAAAATCGCTAATGTTTTTAATAATATCAAACATATAGCATCTTTTTTTGCTCTTTACCTTTTGTTTAATAAATAAGCTTTACAAATATGTCAAATTTGGTTTGCTTCTAACTCTTCCTTTGCCTGATTTTGCATTATCCTTAATTTATGGACATGAGTGTATTTTTATAACACGGCTTGTTTGTGAAAAACTTTCGATTGATTGTTCGCAGTAGTTTTTGGAGGGTGCCCTTTCAAATATGGAAAGTGAAAAGCAGCATTTTCGGCATATTTTAATTTTAACTATCGAAAAGGTAAACATTCAGATCAACCACGAAAAATTATCCGATGGGCATGGAGAAGATGTATTGACAGAACGTCAGTGCCGAAACTGGTTTGCAAAGATTCGATCCAGCAATTTTGATCTTGAAGATGGACCAAGTTCTGGAAGGCCCTTATAAAACAATACATATATATGTATATTGTTTTATATTTGCCCACGAAATTTTGGCAATGCCTTGGATTAGAAGAATTTTCAAGCTGTTATTTATGCAAGTTATTATACTGAGAGCCTGTTTTCTCTTAAACATTGTAAGATTTCTGAAACATCATTTGTTTAAAATTTTCTAAAACTATCAGTATCAGCTAAAATCCTGAGACCCATTAAATTTGAGATCCTGTCAAATGAGTGTTTTATTTAACACATACACAAAAGCTCCCTTTAATCTTACACACAAACACGAAAATACACACACATCATACGCATACATTTTGAGCATCAAATCGTTTTAGTATTTGAAATTACTCTTGACGCTCCTGTATATAATAATATGTTAAAATAATAGGTTTTGGCAGCTCATTTATAGGTAAATATCAAAATTTTTCATTAACATTAAGGAATTAGCAGTTTGTTAATGAAAACGATTTTATTTATCTTTTGAGAATGGGATATCGCATTAACAATCAGGAAATAGTGGTTAGTTTAATTCAACCTTAATTTTTAACAATGAGGCAGAAAGAATACAAAATTGGTCTAGGTTTTTAAACCTGTGATGTTGCGTAGCCCCAACTTGTCCGCAACAGTAGTAGTGACTGCTATGAACTGGAAGTTACACAAACTCGTAAGAAGGGTTTAATCCCTTTTTATTTCACTTTAGAACTTACAGTTGCGTTCACTTGACGCTCACAAACTACGCCGACCCGGCGGTGTAACCAAAAATAGAAAAGTACAACTAAAAATAAATAACAGGATGCATAACTAACGAAGTCACTATCTACGAGGCTCTATAATTGTAACTATCTTAACCGCGTTCTATGATACAGCTGAGATTCAGCAACTTTCTGATTAAGACGTTGAAAAAATTCAACTAACTGCCGAAGTAGGCACACAGGCCGAAACGCGCGGTTCTTAAACTTCTACCAAGCAACCTTCACGCTCGTGAATCAAGAAGCACACTTACAAACTCGTTTCCCTTCTATTTAACTCAAATTACTTCTGCTAAAATTTTGAATACTCTGCGCGTTCTACTAAAATTTACATACTCTGGCAATGGCAATTCCAGGGGAAAGTAAAGGCTTGACAGGAAAGATAACTTAAAATAAATGTTAGTTAAAATAAATATAAACCCTACAAACCTTACAACAAGTAAACCCTTCTCTCCTTTGATACCGGTTTCCCGGAAACCCATATAATTTCTGATATCTTATGTCACAAGTAGAAAAACTGTGAAGTCTGAGGGGGCAGAGGAAGAAGCGTTTAAGAACTATAAGACACATAATGTATCATTAAAGTGTGTATAGTGGATATACTCCCGTAATGACGTCTCTATTTCTTGCATGTTCATGCATTGTCTGCTTTCGAAGTACATGATGCTAAAGTCCTACGGAAAGAACTGGTACCTGAAGGATTTACGGGAAAGGTCCAGCCTCTAGATATCCATTTCTTCAAACACTGCAAATCGTTTGTTAGTTACATAATGGGAACAATTATTATCGAGATACAGAAGCACATTTGGCATCACGGTAGTTTTCTGTCCCTTCAGACGTTTCGCTATATCAGTTCAGCGCTCAACGACTTGATTAAGTTTGCTTTTTATAAGGGCGTGTACTTCAACGACGAACCTGGAATGTGGATTACGCCAATGGATTACTGCCTTGATTCACTGACAAATGATGAGTGTGCAATGTGTGAGGTTATCGCTTTTGTAAAATGTGCCTAATGCAGAAAGACTTCTGCTAGTCTCAATGTTTATTTGATGAATTACACATTCATTGTCTCTTGCAATAGAATTTTTTTGAAGTCTATATCAGTTTATAAGGTATTTCTCCCGACCTCTTGACATGCCCTCGTGGTGTGGTGGTGCACGCTGGGCGCATATTCCAGAAGTCCGTGGTTCGATTCCCGGCGAAGGGATTGCTAATTTTCAATCTCTCTTGCTTCAAAAATTCCTAATGTCTCTACAGTGGCGCCCGAACTAAAAGGGTTGTGGATGATAATTCTCCTCACTCAGTATTTGGCGACTGAGTCCCGTAAAACCCCAATCGCCGTTTAAAAGGGGGAGTATATAGAGTATTTCTCCCACCTTTTTGGCTTGCCTTCGTCGTATGGTGGTCTGCACGCTGGGCGCGTATTCCAGAGGTCCGCGGTTCGATTCCTGGCGAAGGCGGTTGCTTATTTTTCATTTTTCCTGCTTCCAAATTACCTAATGTTCCTACAATGTCACATTTTCTACATCGCAATGCATATTGTTTCTTTTCAGAGAGTTGTTTTTCTCTTTTATATTGAGATATCCACCTTCTTACCATATTATTATTTCATATAAAGACGAGAAACGAGCATTTTAGCGACGTTTGTTGTCATGTTTCCAACATTTTACTGATATTTTGTCAGTCCTATAGTTCCTAAACGCCTGTCCGTCTGCCCCTAAGATTTCACAGCTTTCCTATTTGTGATATAAGCTTTCAGAAAATATATGGGTTTCCAGAAAACTATCAAAGGAGAGAAGTTTTACTTGTGAGAAAAAAGAGTATTTCTTATTGACGGATCAAATTTTGCATACATATTTTCAATTAGTATACAGTTTGAAATTAAATGTATTAATAAAATTAAAACTTGTAAACAGAATCCCGAACGCTATCTTGGCCTGTAAATGTCTCTTCTTACCAATCAGATTCTGAACACGGTGAAACACACTTTACAGATCCTTCAATTTTTTTACTTCCTTGTACGAAGTAAAAAGGAAGTATTGTAATCGCGAAAAGTTTCAGGCAGCATATTTCAACGAAAATATCCACTTTGACCGCTATCGAATGCAATTTAACGATGTTTTTGAGTGATATTTGTACGTAAGGACAGAATAAAATACTATTTTCCTTCAAAAAAATTATAAAACTGCTTTAAAATAAATTCTGAAGTGAATTTTTCGTGGCGTCTGTACGAACGTATGTACGCACGTGAGTACGTACGTATCTCGCTTGCATTATACCTGCCGATATTTGAAATTCACGCTAGAGATTCAAGTTTCCAAGAGAATTAAACTTCACGGCATAATCGAAGTAGTTAGTGAAGCTGTGGTAAAAGTTTACTAATGTACTCTTCTAAAAATAAACTTGATTTAAAAAAAAAAAAAAAAAAAAAAAAAAAAAACGTGGTTCAAAATTAAAAATTAGACAAAATATGGTAATGTGAATTTTAAGAGTTTTGGTTTCATTTGGAATTTTGGCTTGGTTTTCTAGACGTTTGGCTTAATTGTAATTAAGTTGCAATACATGTAGTATATTATGAGCATTTAAGAATTTTTTTTAACAGTGGCAGATCGATTCGAGTTCGAATGCAAGCGAACAATCTGAATGTTTGGGAATCTTTGAGGGCTTTTTGTAACATGAATTTAAACCAATTCTCATAGAACGTCCTCCACGAAGGCCCCCTTCCCCTTATATGCTTTGCTTCACTCAGTTAAAAAAAATCAGCTTTTTCTTAAGAAATGTATGAGAACATATCTTGCATAAATAATCTGCTTGTAACGAAACTTACTTCAACTAGTGTATAGTCATTAGGTTATTTTGAAGTAGTAGATGTAAAACATTTTCGGTGCCCTCGCCGATACGCGAATCTGTACCTCTTGAACACTTAACGAGTGTGCTATCATTACTACCCTAAGGGTATGCTGGAAGGAGGGAGAAAATACCTTACATTCTCCCCCTTTTGAAGGGCAGCTGGCGACGAGAGAACCCGATCGCCAAATTTTAGTGGTAACGAATTATCGCCCACCATCCTTTTGTTCGGGCGCCATTGTGAAATCATTAAGTTATTTTGAAGCAGGAGACGGGAAAAATTTGTGATTCCCTGCCCGGGATGGCTGCTATGGTAAAAATATTAGGCTTAGCAGCCCTTAAACAAATTTGAAATTATTGATAATTCTACACCTATTGCATGCCGATTAATAAAGGCCGGAAAATAAAAAAACCATAATTCAATCAACTTTAAAGCAAAAAATGCACAATTTACTAATGCAAAAGAATAGTAAAATTGAGCAGCTCACAGAGCCGAGTAACAGAATGGATACAATATATTTATTTACTATTGGTGCGGCCGATTTCAACCAAAACGGAAGATGCAAAACTACAGATATAACAATCCTATATACAAAATTTCAAGGTTCTGAGACTTCATTCTTGAGTTATGCGAGTACGTACAGACGTCACGAAAAAAAGTCTCTTCTGAATCCATTTTATGTTCTTTTGCAGCCCGTTTGTTAAATACTTTTGGTAATTGGGTAAAAGAGTCCTTTATTCTGCACTTACGTACATATATCATGGGAAAACATCGTTAAACTGCATTCGATAGCGATCAAAATGGATATTTTCGTTGAAATATGATAACGGAAAATTTTCGCGACTACAACATTTCTTTTACTTCGTACAAGGAAATAAAACGGTATTTCATTATATAACTTAATGCAGCTCACGCAGCGGCAATTACCAAATATTTATTGATAAACGATTTTCGTATGCAAAATGTGCATCAGGAAATTCGTTGGACCGTTTCATACGTGATGCTAACGAATGACATTTCGGCATTTTGCCATTTCTTCCATCACTGAATTTCCTTAATAAAAATAAGTGCAACGGGAATTGGACTAAATTTCAAAAACTAACGAAGGTAACTACCGTTGTATTCTTTAAAATAAACATTTGATATAAAAAGCCCTCTCTTTTGTGTTTTAATGAGATATGAAATGCCTAGTTCTTTCTCGCGGTTATATCATTATTTTCCTTGTTATGCATGATCAATTTCGGAAAACATGTCACGCATATACGTATTTGTTACATAGTATCGATTTTTGGATGTATTAACATTAATATATGACGGACTTTAAAATAGATTTAGTGTTTTTCCTATTTTAATTCTTAAGAGGATGCCCAAAAAGAGTTATTATAAAAAAGAACAATATATAGTGGTTCTAATAAATGCAGTTGCTAATACATAAAAATAGAAATGCCTTTATCGCTTTTAAATACATACGAACATATGCTATTTTAAGTTGGTATGTAGCTTGTAGAGTAATTAGGTTATTTTGAAGCATGGGATATGAAAATCGTACAATACCCTGGCCGGCACTCGAACCTCGACTTCTCGAAAACTTACAGTTGGAAAGTTAAATTTCTTTGAATCATCGAGACTAAACCAGAAATATTCTGCAGCTCCTCAGCTTGCACCTATTGTATTAGACAGGCGCTCCTCTATAACCAGAAATATACTGCAGCTCCTCAACTTGCGCGTATTTATATTATATAGACGCTCCTCTGTAATAATGTCTCATAATGCAGCTCCTCACATTGCATCTAGTGTATTAGATAGGCGCTCCTCTAAAACCAGAAGCATTGTGGAGCTCCTCAACTTGCACATATTGTTTGTATTAGATAGACGCTCCAATATAACCAGAAATATTCCGCAGCTCCTCAACCTGCACCTATTATATTAGACAGACGCTTCTCTATTACCAGAAACATTGTGCAGCTCCTCCACTTGCACATACTGTATTAGATACTGTGTTAGATACATATCTAACACATACTGTATTAGATAGCACATTACAGATTACACAGATTAGATATTATCTAATACATACTGTATTAGATAGCACATACTGTATTAGATAGACGCAGCTCCTCAACCTGCACCTATTATATTAGCCAGACGCTCCTCTATAACCAGAAACATTGTGCAGCTCATCAACTTGCACATACTGTATTAGATAGACGCTCCTCTATAACAAGAAATATACTGCAGCTCCTTAACTTGCGCCTATTGTATTATATAGACGCTATTCTATAACCAGAAGCATTGTGCAGCTCCTCAACTTACACCTATTGTATTATATAGGCGCTCCTCTATAACCAGAAACATTGTGCAGCTCCTCAACCTGCATCTATTGTATTAGATAGACGCTCCTCTTTAAACATCTCTCAACTACAAATAATGACTTTAATTTCCAATCGAGTGTTTGCAGAACTTTCAGACTAAGTTTAGCTTTCTCTTTTGATTTTTGCTTCACTCCACGGATAGCTCCAGTGTTTACTTAGATTTTTATCACGCTTATTCATTCTCTTCGCCTAATTAGCGTTTTAGTTCGGGTGCTACTGTAGAGTCGTTAGGATTTTTGAAGTAGGAAATGCGAAGAATTACCAATGCTCTCGCCGAAACTAGAACCTGGACCTCTCGAATAAGTGCCGAATATGCTACCGTTGCACCACTAAGGCATGCAGGAAGGAGAGAGAAAATACCTTATATGGTTCAAACTGGTAAAAAGAAGACATGTACTATAATATATGACAAGCCTATTAGAGATTGCAAAAATTTGTGAGTTCTCTTTGAAAGAAACAAAAACTATCTAATGTGTATAAAAATTAGCAAAAAATGCGAATTTTAGGAGATGTAGATGTCAATCAAATTCTCACTGCACATGGAAGGTTCACTGCTTACTTCAAAAGGTTCCACCTCCAGGAAAATGATATATGTAAAGTTTGTAATAAATTCGGCGATTCAAAGCATTTCGTCGAGGACTGTTGCCTGACCGGAAGTGTGAGAAGAAAATATAAATTTACGAAGTTTGAGGATTTATTTAGTAACTATAAATCGTTTAGAAAATTTGCAAGAGATATTATTGCAAACTGTGAATGAGAATAAGAAGAATATTGGTATCGAGATATAACAACGCAGAAAATCATATTGAAAACCGAAATAATTAAAGTAACTTATTTAAGATGAATTTTGATAATATAAAGAAGATTTGAATAAGTAATTGAAAGTATCTTATAAAGATTTTAAACTTAGGAAAAAAACTCAGAAATGTAAACGACACATCTATATACTAACTTCACCGAGAGTGTTTGGAATGTATGCATCTGCTTTGTGGATTGGCCTGTCCCCTTCATAGCCATATGGCAGTTTTCACCTGCTAGGTGGGCTGGGTGGGGTACCAGTGCTTAGAACAAACTAACTAACCTTATATAGTCCTCTACTTTACTCTGGGATGTCTGTGAAGGATATTTAAATATTTCTTTAAAATGAAAGGCGAAACGATTCGCCTTAAAATGATGTTAATAGTTGCAAAAAAAGCAGTATTATCTGCCTAAATAAACTTAGGAAGATAATACTGCTTTTTTTGGCATACGATTTTGAAATGGAATTATTATTGGTTTTAAATCCCTTAGTTTGTTTAACCACTAATAAACAATTCAATGTGAAAGATAAATTAATCATCTTACACTTTTTTTAATGGAAGCACACTCGCTCATAGGAGATAAATGTATTTTATTTCAGGAAACGACAACACATTTCATTTAAGTCATTGAGTTTTTTGATTAAACCATACATATAGTTATAATAACTGTGGAATTTTAGCCAAAGCAAAATTTATAAGTTCTATGTACACCTTAAATGAAATTGTATAAAAACATTTCAATATGAATGATGTCAGTTCATTCTTTCTAAGAAATAACCAATTCGTAAATAATTTCTTGTTGCCAAACCAGGAAACAAAAACTTTTGGCACATCAGATTAATACATATACGTATGACGTCATAATTTAAATTTAATGTAATATAACAACTGTTTCTCAATATAAATAAAACAATCAACGTAGTAATAATATATCTTGTCAATTATCCAAACCTGAAACAAAAAAATAGCCAACCGCAGCTATTTATTTAAAATGTTGACATTAACGAACAATGTTCGCCATACAGTGACGTCACTTGCAATCGCGTGCTTTGTCCAACGTACGAATATGGCCATCATGGACCTTATAAGAAATAGACTAACCCAAACGGGTTTTCTCCCTCGTCTGAGGCGTTGCCGGCTGTCACCTTGATCACATCCGGAGGAGTAGGGACGACATGCAGAAATTTAACATTGGTTGCCTATTGCAGCGTGTATAATTGTCAAGAAAAAGCTGGTTGTAGCGCCTCATTTCACAAATTAGAATTTCTACATATTTTTAATTTTGAAATTGAGATTGATTTTTAAAAATGTAGCATATTTATCAAGCATAATTAACGTTCCAAATAATTATAAAGCTATTGCATGCTTTCAGGATTGAATATTTTCTTAGCTTTTCCTATGCTGTAAGGAAATTTATAACTACTTCTTTTAGAAAATAATATTTTAAATCTGAACTAATAGAAAATTTCAAACAAGCAATTTTCTCTTGCAATATTTATGCTTTTTATTGGTGTAAATAAGTAAAAAATACTAAAATGTTTAAAAACGAATTTTTGAAAGTTTTGTTTAAAATTCTCAATTGTGCTACTTTTTTAAAATTATAGTTGAGTATTATAGCACAATTTCTATAAAGGAATTTTATTTCAATTATATTTCATAATACATCATAGTGATAAACAATTTTGACTCCTTAAAAATTTTTATACATTTAATTCTAATATTAAAATTGTATTTAACCGTAATAATTAAGTTTGCTTGCATTTTATAGTAATTATTTTTTAATTTATTTTTAGTTCAGCGTAAGATTTTTTTAGTTACTGTTAATTTAATTTATTAGCCCAAAGGGGCGGTAGCCTAGAAAGGCTGTTAGTTTCGAAGCGGCATTTTGCGCTGTTTTACTATAAATGTCCGTGTCTCCTTGCAAATTGTTGTTACCAAATATTATCGCCCTGTATTATATGTAAAGAAATTAAATAATGAAAAATCTGCATCAATACATGTATGTTTCTCTCACTGTAACAAAAACGACGGTATCTAGAGCCATCAAATTATGAATAATGTAATCCTCTACCCGAACATGGGCATCTGGACGGCCGAATTTCGAATTTGTTTTAATCTTTTTCATATTTTGTAAAACTTTAAGGAATTTTTGATTAACAAACTCAACGAGTTCAGAGCGAGCACTGTAAGGAAAATAACAGTTTTATCTCCAGTGCGGAAATTCTAAAGATATGCTGTTTTCAAATGTATGTGGTTTACGGGCGAAGAACATGATATTCAATAAATATAGGTAACACATAAAACTTTAAAAAAAAGGTTCCTTTTGCGCGTAATATAAAATCTGAGTGCTTCTAGATTTTATTTTATTTTTTTTCCCCTTCATTACGGTCAGAAAATTTTATGCTCCGAATTTTATGAATTATTAAAATAACTAATCCACTTTAATGTTAATAATTTAATGGTCATATAATCAAATAAATATGATCGTTTTGTAATGTTATTATAGGTTGGAAAATCACTGCCTGAAAATGCTCATTAAATTAAAAAAAATTTTTAGGAATTTTTCTGTTTAACGCGCCAGACTGTTTCCAGTCGAAAGAATGAGTGTGAAAAATTAATGTTTTCAGAGTTTTTAATTAATATCTCCCCTGATTGAAGTCATATGACGATGGGAACAGTCGAAATGGAATGAAGAGAGTTTTTAATTAATATCTCGAGCACTGTACGGTTTAAGTCGTTCGAAGTTCGATTCGGTTCAAGTCGTTCGAACGGTTAAAGTCGATTCGGTTCAATTCGTTCTATACGGTTCAAGTCGTTCGAAGGCGATAATGGTCGAAATGGCTTCCTTCGAATTTTAGGAATTTTTCTGTTTAACGCCCCAGACTGTTTCCAGTCGAAAGAATGAGTGTGAAAAATTAATGTTTTCAGAGTTTTTAATTAATATCTCGGCTGATTAAAGTCGTTCGAACGTGATAATGGTCGAAATAGCTTCCCTCGAAATTTAGGAATCGGGAATAATATATTTAACGTTTGTCACTACTATTTTTATTTCATATTTTGTAAAACTTAGAACTTTTTTATTACCAAACTTGAAAACAAACACTTCTCGAAATAAAGCATTTTATCTCCAGCGCACGAGATTGTTGCCATTCGGAAAAATGAGGGCAAAAATTAGCATTTTCAGAGTTTTTAATTAATACTTTCGCTAATTAAAGTCATGCGAAGATGATAATGATGGAAATGGCTTTTTACGAATTTTCCAATCCGAGGTCACCTCTCTTCGTTTAACTCCCTGTCGTTCCGGATGAGATAATGCCACAAACAATCAAAGAAATAGACAGACGCGCGCACATTTTAATAGTATATATACGCACAAGTTTTTACATTAGAATAATATTTATTAGAACTATATCCGTTCATTTTGTCCATGAAAGATACGCATCTGTTTTAACTAAATAAAATATAATGAATACTTCAACAATCTTAATTTTTGCTTTGGGTCAATAACGTTCGAGTTAAACATATTGTTGTGCGTATGGGTTCGTTACGAAATGAATGCACAAGTCCGATGAAAAATGAACAAAAATTTATTATTATCACAACAAAAATGCTTAAACCTTCTCAAATTATCATGCAGTATTACAATATCTCACAGTAGTTATCTTTTAACTACTCAAATGTCCAATAGAACGTAATTCAAAACAGCTAAAGAAAGCTAATCCGCGAATTCGCTACAATCAACAAGAGCAGTTTTCTAAACAACAACAAACTAAGCAATTACTACAAACTGAGATGTTTTCCTCCTTTTATAACATTTTAAAATCTCGCGCTAGAATTTTCCGGTAGTTTCTCGAAATCAAAAAGAGATATTTATTTATTTAATGCACGCGCTCTTGTATTTTCAATTTTCTGGCTTAGCTTTCTTTTAATATTCGTCACGCGCTGCACTGCGCGAGAAATAAAACCATTTAATTTATAATTGAACTAACATTAGCTTTTCAAATACCAAATTCGTAACAATATGGAACCTATCATAAGAAGGGTGTATACTAGAAACATAAAGAAGCAAATTTGATACAACTCTCTATTTAAAACTTTTACTTGATTCTGAGTAAGGGCGTATATAGAAGAATTTATATTTAAGAAACTGAGGCAGCAGAATATTTTTTCGGAATACCCTGTCTGTAAAAGATGCTTATATCATTTGCAAATATATCCATCAAAATACATTTTCCTACCACTCTCACCAGTCATTAGAATGCTCTGAATTTACGCTTTTTAATTTAAATACATTACACTAACCAAGTAAGAAATCTTTTTTGATAAGCAGAGACAAAAAAAATTTTTGTTGTAGATTACTGAAGGAAGTTTCTTAATGCTCTCAAAAACTAAACTGAAGACGCTGATAAAACACAGTTTTCAGAAAATGTTTAAAATTTGAAATGGCAAAAATCCATATGTCATTAAGTCTCACCATCAGCTGTATTTTTTTTTTTTTTTTGGATTAAATCGTATAATGTTTTTTGTACTCGTGATACTTTTTTTTAATTTTAAAGTGGCTTTTTTGAACTCGTTTAGTCACGAAATCCTTTCTCAGCGTTATAATGTAAAGGAACGTCATTCATTTTTTTAATGTGTTACGCTATATTACATTGAAAAATGAATGCGCAGTCGGTAACAATCCTTCTCTCTAGAGGTCATTTGTTTAAACTGATAAGTAACATTTTTGCAGAAAGAAGATAAATTTAAGCCTTTTCACACAACATAAATAAAAGTAAGTGCTCTCTGTAATGCCGTGTTACAGACAAAAGAATAATTTTTTGTTTCCATTTACACAGTAATTATGAAATAAAAAGCCCACATACATGGGGAATATAAGTAATTTTAAATGTATTGTTTTAGTATGACAGTTAATCGTTTCAGAAAGCGGACGATTAAAATGTGCAAACTGATAAAAATAACGAAACAAATTTGAAAGCCTTCAGATTTTATATTACGCCCAAAGAGGCGTCTTGTAAGCGATTTGTGTGTTACCTTTATTTATTAAATATCATATTCTTTCCACTCAAACCATAAAATTCAATTCAACGGGAATATCACAACATAATTTAAAAAGAGCATATCTTTAGAATTTCCGATACAGTCTCGCAGGTTGGAGATGTGTTGCCATTGCTCGCTTTGAAATCGTCAAGTTTGTTAATCAGAAATATGTTAAAGTTTTACCAAATAGATAATAAAAACAGATTCCAAGTTCCAAATTTGGGCTATTTGAGTGGAGGACTACGTTATTCAAAGTTAAATGTCTCTAGCTATCGTTGTTTTTTCACAGTGCGAGAAACATATATACAGTGAGGCACTTTCTTCATTATTTAATTTCTTTAAATATAATGCAAGGTTGTAATATTTGGTGGCAACAATTTGAAAAGTCAAACGCCACAAAAAGCCAGAAATAGCTCCTCTGGGCTAACATCCTTTAGGTTAATAAATCAGGAAAACAGAGTAAGGTACGTGATTCTCAGTTTCAAAGTCATAGAGTTTCATTTTCAAAACATTCCTTTTGGAAACCGGTACTGGGTATCATATTCGTATTCGTTGAGAGAAGCAACAATGTACTTCTAATAAACAATATCCAAATAATTTCAAATTGTACTTCAAATGAACAATTATTTCAAATAAATAATAGCTTCAGATACAAAATTTCATCTGGTTACAGCTACTGCAAAATAAAGTCTTGCTGACAGTTTGTAAGGATCTTAAGTTTTACTAACGTTTATTTTATTTTAAATCTTTACTATCACTTCTTATTTTCTACTTCCGGCCAGAATTAAAAGCTTTAACTTATTTATACAAATTTGTCTGGCGAACGCAAAGTACTTAAGTTGTGGCTTTTTGCCAAGCGAGAGAGAGGAAGGAGTTAGTCGAAGCAGGCCGCTTGCCTTAGAAGTTTTACTCGGTTGCTGGTTGCCTTCCAGGCCAGAGGTTTAATCCTCTTGATAATTTTAAACGTATTGTAGTGTTAACAGTTCTCTGTACTACATACGGCTTCCTGTTAATATAAGGCCAATCTTCCACGCCGGCCCTTGTTTATTATTCCAAAGTTAAGTTAGAGTTTAGTTAAATATTTTTATATTCTTACGTTCAGACCACAAGTAGTTGGTCTCTGTATTCCGAAGTACGGAAATTATTGTAAAGAGTGAAAAATAAAGGGTTTCGTATACCCTTCCTGTGTATCTTGTCTACTTCCCACATTTATTGAACATAGCTTTAGTAAGCTCCCTGTTCCGAGTCAGGTTCCTCAATGTTCCCCAAGCAAGTAAGGAGAAACACAGAACCTGATAAGTTGAGTGGTGTCATTTCGAGAATTACAATACTTAGTAAAATAATTCAGATGCCACATATAAATCCATTATCCCTCGTAAATAATTCCCATGATTCTCTAATCTTCATTGTTTTATCCTGTCCGAGAGGCAAACAGTTTGGAATCGGCAATAGTATTTTAGGCCTGCAATTGAGATGTTTCTCATAACACTCAAGTTTCTCGTGCTGTAATCACAACAAGTATATTTTACGATTCACGCGGCTGGCGCGAACTTTTCCGAAATTGTTTCTTTATCTCTCGCTGTTGTTGTTATTACATACGCTCACTTGTCTCACAGTAACATCAGCGCAAGCCCACGAAATTCCACGTGGCAAGGAGCGCAAGATACGCCTGTCGTTGGCAAACGCTTTCAGCACCTTACAGGTGACAGTGCGATTTAGCTCAGCTCGTCCCCCAATTTTGACAGACAGCTTCCCGGGCGGACGGGTCCTTGGGTCTTCCACCTCTCTTCTCTTCCACCAAACCACACGAGAGGACTTTCGGCTCGCTGCATATGTAGAGTGCCGCCATACCGCACCGACACTATACATTTACAAACATCCAGGCCTTCTACTGTCAGGTTCAATGTTCCGTCTTACTTTCTTTGGGAACATGCACAGACCTGACTCGGAACAGGGAGCTTACTAAAGCTATGTTCAATAAATATGGGAAGTAGACAAGATACACAGGAAGGGTATACGAAACCCTTTATTTTTTCACTCTTTACAATAATTTCCGTACTTCGGAATACAGAGACCAACTACTTGTGGTCTGAACGTAAGAATATAAAAATATAACTAAACTCTAACTTAAATTTGGAATAATAAACAAGGAAGATTGGCCGTATATTAACAGGAAGCCGTATGTAGTACAGAGAACTGTTAACACTACAATACGTTTAAAATTATCAAGAGGATTAAACCTCTGGCCTGGAAGGCAAACAGCAACCGAGTAAAACTTCTAAGGCAAGCGGCCTGCTTCGACTAACTCCTTCCTCTCTCTCGCTTGGCAAAAAGCCACAACTTAAGTACTTGGCGTTCGCAAGACAAATTTTGCATAAATAAGTTAACGCTTTTAATTCTGGCCGGAAGTAGAAAATAAAGAAGTGATAGTAAAGATTTAAAATAAAATAAACGTTAGTAAAACTTAAGATCCTTACACTCCAGGATTCGAACCTTGGGCCTTCGGCACGGCAGTCAGCAACACTATATCAGTTAAGCGGTTTTCTACCTGTTAGAGTCGTAACTAATCATCCCCACCAGTGGCTGAGCGGTAAAGTCGCTGAACACAGGTAGTTCGTTCTGGGTTCTTAAATTAAATAAGGAAGAATCCTGCAGCAATGTATGTATGGATTCAAATATGGCAAAACACACAAGGGCTATCTGCCTAAAGGAAGGGATGCCTTCGTGGAGGACTTTCTAATGGAAACTTGCTCGTATACACGTTACACATGGGGAAAACCACGAAAACGCCCATGCAGCCAGCTCGTTCGCGAGACTCGAAACTCGGACCAAACTACCAGTGTTCAGCGTCTTTACCGCTCGGCCGCTGGTGGGCCCACAATGTATGTATATTTCTGGCAGTGTGTAAAACAACGGTACCTAGAGACATCGAATTCTTAATAACGCAGTCCTCCACCCAAATATGGGCATTTGAAAGCCCAAATATGGAATTTGTTTTTTTATCTGTTTCATATTTTGTCAAACATTAAAGAAATTCTGATTAACAAACCAAACGATTTCGAAGCGAGCAATGGTAACACTGTACGCGGAAAAAAAATGTCTTGTTGAAAGTTCCTTCGCTTTGCAAAAATTTAGAAACCGAAACGTTCCCTCCATCGGTCTTTACTTCTTTAATGACCTCTCTAACTTTGATGATGTAATCCTTTTATGAATTACAGTAAAAGCTTAGATACTTCTAGAAAATAAAAGTGGACAGCCCAATTTATTGCGAATAAAATTAGCATGATTAGAAGGGCAACGCCATCAAAGCGAAGGACATAACTCCACCTAGAATATCGATAACTGCAAAGAGGATATGTAGCAAATCGATACCTATCTTTACTTAGGTTGTGTCGAGCTTTAACAACCACTTTGTCTGCGGCATTTAGATCTGTCTCGATAAGAAGCTTAAACTGTTTGAACCCCGCTGCACTTCCAACATATTTTAAACTAAATTATCGAACCACGTAACGAAGTTATTTACAGTTTGGAATTCTATTAATGGATTTTAAAAGTTCTGCGTTAAATTGCAGTTGCAATTTTCTTGTTGATCTTTTGTAGTTTTATTTTAAAATTGTATACAAGGAATTTGTTACGCATGTAATAAATCTTATATGAAGCATAACATTAAATGTGAGAAAAACTAAAAATTGATACTATTCCCTGCAAACGGCTTCAGTTAAACATGCGCCACTTTTCTTTGGGCCAACAATTGTTGCCAGGTATACAATTATGAAATAATAAAACAGTTTAAAAGACAACAAAAATTACTTCTGTAAAAAAAATTTTTTTTTTCATAATTCATAAAGAAAGTAAATTTTTCTTTTCAATTTTTTAATCTAGAGTATTCTACACATAAAAAAGAAATAACAAAACAAAATTTAAAAAAAAATTTTCAAAGGGTTCAGATTTTAAATTACGTTCTAAGGGCCGTTTTTTTAACATTTTGCGTGTTACCTTTATTTATCAAATATTATGTTCTTCGCACTCAAAACATAAAAGTCAGTTCAACAGCAATATCGCAAAATAAGTTTAAAATGAGCATATCTTTAGAACTTCCAATACATAGTCTCTAGAGATAAAAAATGTTTATTTCTGTACAACGTTGCCATTGCTCGCTTTGAAATCGTTGAGCTGCTTTATCAAAATTTCGTTGATACCAAATAGGAAAGTGTTACAAAATATGAAATCGGTAATAAAACGAATTTCAAATTCAAATTAGGGCTCCCACATGCCCATATTCTATAAAGAAGATTACGTTATTTAAATTTTGACGGCTCTAGGTATCGTTGTTTTATCACAGTGCCTGAAACATACATACATTGATGCAGATTCTTCCTTTTTTAATTTCTTTAAATAAAATAAAGGGCGATAATATTGGGTGGCAATACTTTGAAAAGTGATTAGCCGTTTATAGTGAACCAACGCAAAATGCCAAAAACGAAATTAATAGTCCTTCTGGGAAAATTGAACCTTTGGACTAAAAATGAAATTTAATCTAACCAGGTGGCATAAAGAATATTCTACATATAAATAAAAATCTGATGTGTACACCACATGACTTCCTTGTACGGAATATTAAATTATACGCATTTTTTTTCCATTTCATTTAAACTTATTAGATTGAATTAAACCTAGTACTTCACCGACAGCGCATAAACCAAAATAGAATAAATGCATTCTTTAAAATTCACTTTGTTTACCATAGCGACACTCTGGCGCTAGGTTTACTTAACAGTATTATATTTCGTTCATATTATAACTCAGAATGCACAAAATATATATCATTTAAAGAATTATCTAATCATTGCCACATGTTCTATTCAAATACTATAATAAAGCTAGAACAATGTATAAAAGAAATTAAGCAAATAAAACAAAAAGGAAACAGTTTTTCACAGACGATTGAGTATTTCTCATTCCATTAATTCAGTTTTCACTTCGCGACAAGGCAAAAATACATAAAAACTCCAAATATCTGTATTAAAAATTACGAAGTAAATCTTAAACACTTATTTCCTCGAAAAAATTCCAGAAAGGATTAAGCATGATTTAAATAATAAATGAAGGCGTTATCTTTTTTGTTGCGAAGCTAAGTTTCTCTAGATTGGCAACAAATCCGCTATCCTGCTGTTTCAAATGTAAAGAGCAATGGCCGCCATCAAAAACATTATTAGGCTTAGCGGCACTTAAACAATTTTAAAATGTGGATAATTCAAAAAATATTGCATACGGATTTACTAAAGGCATAAAAACCTTAACCGGAAGATAAGAACAACATAATTCAATCATTTTTAAAGCAAAAAATGTACAATTTACAAACATATAATATTAAAGAAACTGAGATCACTGAGCCGGGTAACAAAGTGAATATATATATAAATATATTTATATACGTTTTGGAGCGGACGATTGCAACCAAAATACGAGGTGCACATGTACATGTTATAGCACTCCTATATACAAAATTTCAAAGTTCTGAGGCTACTCGTTTTTGAGTTATGCGAGATACGTACGTACGTACATACGTTCGTACAGACGCCACGAAAAATTCTCTTCAGAATTCATTTTAAAGCAGTTTTATAATTTTTTTGAAGGAAAAGAGTATTTTATTCTGTCCTTACGTACAGATATCACGCAAAAACATCGTTAAATTGCATTCGAAAGCGGTCAAAGTGGATATTTTCGTTGCAATATGCTGCCTGAAGCTTTTCGCGATACTTCCTTTTTACTTCGTACAATGAAGTAAAAAATAATAAACAAAAGGAAATTCAACCTAAACAGGTGGCATAAAATTACAAGTATCATTCAATATTGTTGCTTGCGTACGAGTTCGTAATAGATTGAATGTAACAATTTCGATAAAAAGTTAATAAAAGTTATTCTTATCACAAGAAATATAACAAAACGCTGGATTTTCCCTCAAAGATATTGGTTACAATATCGCAATACCACACAATATCACTCAGTAGTTATATTTTAAACTGTTAAAACGTTAAATAAAACGCAATCCAGAGTGCAGAGAAAGCTAATCCATCTCACCGCGAATCCACTACAATCAACAACGACTGTTATCTGAACAACTTGAGCTGAGACGTTTAGCTCCAGGTTTTTAAAGATTTTAATCGAGCACACGAAAGTTCTGGTAATTTCTGTTTTCTCGAGATTTCTGGAAAGCAAAAGAGTAGGATTACGGTTACAGCTAACACAGTAGTCAAATACCTTTATTCAAATTAAATATCAATTACCGAGATGACTTTTATTCGATGTTAAATGCAAGAGCTCATGTATTTTTACTTTTCCGGCGTAGCTTTCTCTTAAAACTCGTCACGCGCTGCATTGCACGGGGAAATAAAACAATTTTAATTATAATTCTACTAAAAATATCTAACTAAATACAAAATTAGTAACACTATCTCCTTCCCGAGGACTGCACGTCGCGGGCTGTACAATACCTGAACGGGAAGCCAAACTTACAACTTTAGCATCGATGCAATAATACACATCACAATGCAATAACAAACAATATAAACAATAATTGCAATAAATAACTTAAAGCAAATCAAATACTAAATACAAATCAAATCAAATACAAATTTAGAAACAAAAATGACCGTGGTCTTATGCTATTTATTATATGCACTACGTACTATGGCACACAAAAAAAACGTGTTATCATATTTCAAACGAAAACTGGAAATCTCGCGTGACGATATTTGGCGTGTTATTGCAGCATTGTTTTCTTTCGGAATAATACCTAAACAGTTCTTATCACGGTAACAAAATGAATGAACAAAACACAGTTTTGCTTACAGTATAAGGTATTTCTTCCGGCTTCTTAGCATGACTTCGTAGTGTAGTGGTCAGCACGCTCGGCGGGTATTCGAGAGGACCGTGGTTCAAGTCCCGGCGAGGGCACTGCTAATTTTTGTCATCTCCCTTGCCTCAAAAATACCTAATATCTCTACAGTGGCGCCCGAACTAAAAGAGTGGTGGATGATGATTCTCCACCAACAGGATTTGGTAATTGGATCCCCTAATCTCTATTCGCCCTTTAAAAGGGGCAGCATATAAGGTGTTTCTCCCGGCTTCTTAGCACGCCTTCGTAGGGTAGTGGTCAGCACGCTCGGCGCGTATTCGAGAGGCTCGTGGTTCGAATCCCGGCGAAGGCGTTGCTCAGTTTTCATCTCTCCTGCTTCGAAACAACCTAAAACCTTGTTTGTATTCATTTCATACTGAGATGAAATTTCATCTTCTCGCACTTTATTTCATTGAAGTACATAATCATATCTTATCAATAAAGTATAGCTTATCTTATCAATAAAACGAATGATATCAAGTGAAGTATATCTTATCAATAAAACGTCATCTTTGATAATATTGATAAATTTTATTTAGTTTTTGAAACACGAACATACTATTCCTCCAGCTTAATAAACATTACTAGTACAAATTTTATATCAGATCTTTAGGACATCTTCTGATGTTGCCATTCCGGCAAAGCATAACTCTGTTTCCTTCATTTATAATTCTCGATCCAAATTAACATCCTATTCCAATTTAGCACGTAAAAGCTTTTATGAACTTCTCCTGTCATGACTGATACACTTAAATCTATTTAAAATTATTATCATATATATTTATAATGATAAATATTTACTCAGACATGTGTATAATTTACGTATTAAGTATCTGACACAATTTATGGTAAATATTTCCATTTTTACAATAGGACATATAATGAAACTTTACACACTATTGGCATTTAATGAACCTATAGCCTTGAGAATTAAACAAATTTTAAGAAATAAATTTAAACATTTTTTTCAAAAATTATACAGATTTTTGCTTCCATAATTAGGTTTCTGATTTATACGGGACTGTAAATCATCGGCTAAAGATAAAAATATGTCTGAAACCATAATACGCAATGAAAGAATACAGAAAATTTATCCATTATTCACACTAATGGTATACAAATTTGTGAAAGACATCGACGGAAAAAAAAAAATCCCAAAACCAAGGAAAAATTATTGCAAAGTAATGAAACTTCGACAATACATTTGTCTAGGTAACATATTTAATTGATTAAATTTTCAAGATCACATGTTAATGCAAGCGCAAGAAGAACCATTTCAAACGTGAAATTCTGATACATTAATAACCGGGGTAATTTTGAATGCAGGCAACCAGATGTGCGTGTATTGTGTCGCACAGGTACCGGATGTCAATTTGTGGGATGGAGTTCGATGTTTGTTGCAATTGGTCGGTCAGTGCAGCGACGGTAAAGCTGCTTGTGGATGAAGCTGCAGTTGTCCATTAATGTCCCATACGTGCTCGAATGGAGAAAGATCTGGTGATGTAGCAGGCCAAGGCAACATATCTACACTCTATAGAGCATGCTGGGTTACAATAGAGGCATTAGAGCGAGCGTTATCCCGTAGGAAAACACCCACTTGAATGCTGGACAGAATGGCAGCAGAACATATTAAATCATCAGACTAACGAAACAAATTTATACAATAAGTGTCCGTAGGATAACGATCAAGAACGTGGCCACTTCTAACCAAGACGCGTCCATCACTGGCACTAGGACAGAACCGGCTTTCTTCGGAAAACAGATCTCCTCTTCGTCCTCCAATGAGCTGTAGCTTGACACCACGGACGTCGCAAACTGCAGTGGTTTGGAGTCAGTGGAATGCACGCTACGGGCTCAGAGCTGCTCTTCAAGTAACCGATTTGTAAAAGTTCGTTGTCTCACTGTGGTGCCAAATTCAATACGAATTTCTGCTGCACATACAATACGATGCGCCACATCCATACGCCGAACACTGCAGTCCTCCTTTTTAGGAGTGCCACATGGCCGCTCAGAACCCCCGTCTTCTTGAACTAGTACCTTCCCTAGGACTATTATTTTCGTTTTGGCACTTTGCGTCGGTTCACTATGAATGTCGGCTCACTTTCCAAATTGTTGTCCTCAAATATTAGAGCCCCGTATTATATTTAAAGAAATTAAATAACGAAGAATCTGCATGAATGTATATATGTTCCTCGCATTGTGATAAAACAGCGCTACCTAGAACCCTCCAATTTTGAATTACGTACGTTTCCACCCGTATATGGGCATCTGGAAGCCCAAATCTGCAATTTGGAATTTGTTTTATTATTAGTCCAAAGGGGCAGTTTGCCTAGAAGGAATCATTAATTTCGTTTTGCCAATTTGCGTTAGTTCACTATATATGTCGGTTCACCTTTCAGGTCGTTGCCACCGAATATTATCGCCTTGCATTATATTTAAAGAAATTAAATAATTAAGAATCTGCATAAATGTACACTGCTCAAAAAAAAAATAGGACAGTCCTATATCTCCCGAGCTACTGGGCCGATTGACAAAATTCAAATTGCGTTCTTCATGTCTCGAAAGCGCGACTTAGGATATATATTAGATTTATATATAGCACTATTCTAACATAGATATTTTGACACAAAATCGGACTTTTTCTGAAATAATATACCAATTTTTTTACATATTTCGATTCTACGACTCAAATTACGCCTAAGTATGAAATTTTGTAAAATTTGGAGCGAAATTTACGGAGAAATTCACAAATTTATGTTGGCACTTTTTTGTCAGTTTGCGCCAAGAATACTTCACTTGGCGAACTTCTTAATATATGGCAACCTAGTTTCCTTTCCCGTGAGAGGAAAAAAAGTTATCATCGTTCCTTTTTTCCAAATAATATCCTTTATATTATATTTTTAATTATAACTTATTATTTTAAGTAATTTTTTCTTTTTCGAATTTCATTTTAATTGTTTAAGTTGCACGTTTTTTTTTTTTTTTTTTTTTTTTTTTTTTTTTTTTTTTCGAATAACTGTTTTAAAAATTTCTATTTACCTATTCGAACTGCGTAAATAAAGGTGCAGCGTTTATTTTTTTTTTTTTCAAATAGTTTTCTTTATATATATTTTTCGTCATAGTTATTATTTTAGGTAATTTTTAAATTTTTATACTTTTATTTTAATTGTTTGTGTTGCATTGTCTCTTCAGATAATTGTTTTAAAATTTTCTATTTATTCCTTCGAACTGAGCATTTTAAATATATTTATTAATATCAATTTTCCAGAATTTGATTTTATTTATTTGAACTGCGTTTCTTTCGGTAGAATACTTTGTAACCCAGACTACGATGAGTTTGAAAACTGCATACTATATTAAAAGAGAAAATACAGTAAAGCACAGTTTCACACGCCTTTCAATGTTCCGTTCAGAAAAGATATATATAAATAAGAGAGATGTATAACCGACATTTTAACTTAGGATGACTTCCATACACTGCTTTAAACAGTTTTATCATTGTGCCCATTGTTTTACATAATTTTATCCTACATTTGGTTTCTTAAAATGTTATTCATATTTTAGTCAAATATTTTATTTTTGAAATCGAGGGAATCAAATATCATAACATTGAAAAGTTTTAAATTCAAAAAAATACAAATACTAAATTTTATAAATTTTACGAAAAAATTTATTTTTCTTCTCTTTTTCTTTAAGCATTCTGAAAGTATATAAAAAAGTATCCAACTTTTCGAAACATTTTGGTATTTCTGACAATCATTTTAAATAAAGTTATCGCCTTCCATTTCATAAAGGCCCACAAACGGCCGAGCGGTAAAGACGCTGATCACTGGTAGTTCGGTCCGAGGTTCGAAACCCGCGAACGGGCTGGTTGCATGGGTGTTTTCGTGGTTTTCCCGATGTGTAACGTGTATACGAGCCAGTTTCCCTTAGAAAGTCCTCCACAAGTCCTCCACGAAGGCATCCCTCCCTTTAGGCAGATAGCCCTCATGTGCTTTGCCATAATTAAATAATCCAATCCAATCCTTAATTAAATATAATTGATTTGTAACTTCTACTAGAACTGATGTTAAGAATTGAAGTGCAAATAAATAATATCGTGTGCAATCTTGATTAATATAAAATTAAAAATATTTGCACAGAAAAATATTTGCATTTAGACAGAAAGTTTTTTGAAATATTTGCAATTACTTTATAAGAAAGATTTATTAATAACCGTAATAATTACTTATTATATTACTGATGATTAGGAATCAGTTCTTGACAATTACATTTTAAATTAGAATAATGAAAATACGCTACGCACAAAAATACATTTTTGGATAAAAAATGAGTTGATTTTTTATGTTTTAAAACTTCTTGAATTCATTTAATAAACAACGTATTCTCGTTGTTAATTGAATTCAGAATGTTGGGTGTCGTTTATATAATTATTCTTACTTGTCCACGGAATCTGCTGACTTATCCAGCGATTAAGTAGCTGCAGATCATTTCTACATAACCATTGAACTTCCATTAATTCAGTCTCTAGAGGGTTGTATATTTATATCATAATTTGACTTTTATAAAAGTGATTATTCTAAATCTTATGTCTCTATAAAAATATACTGTGCTTTAAAAATATGGATGATAGTACCAGCCGCTCTTTCGGCCACTTAAAAGGCATCAGTTTGTTTAGAAATAAATTGTGCAGTTAATGTCATAAAATTCAAATAAACATCAAACGAAAATTCTCAGTTTTAGACAATTCGATTTAAACGAAGTAATGTAGCAGACGATAAAACGCCGAAGGTAAAAATTTACTCTTACAAAGATTTAATCTTATTTAAAAAAAAAAAAAAAAGAAAAAAAGAAAAAAAAAAAGATAGAGACAAATTAAAACAATTTTAAAAAATTTATTTAACAAAATAGCTTTTCATATAGTATTAATAAACATTTATTACGCATCATTGAGGGAAAAAATGTCATATAATTAATTCTCCGTAAAATTTTACTTGAAATTTAAGGTTAAAATTAGCTGTGGCAATACAGTGTAACAAAAATCCATAGACCACATTTGGCGTTATTATAGCTAAAAAAAAAGATGTCAAATTTCAAAACGCGAAAATATGTAAATTTGTTTATATCTTAGAAAATTTTGAATAAAAAAGTCTAATTTTTTGCAGATATGCTTAAAAATATACTTACTTTAAGATGATGATAAAAATTTTATAGGTTATAATTCAAAATTTTTCCGAAAAATTTATAAAAATTATTTAAAAATAGAAATTTAAAAAATAAAACACAAAAAATGGGTAAATTTTATTTGGAATGAACCTAAATTTCGAAATGTGAGAGAAAAAATCAAAAAAGTTTAATAAAAAAAGAGATGTAAATAAATATTTGCCAAATTCAATTAACACTGAGCTAAAATTTTGAGAGCTAATATTTCAAAAACTACTCGTACGAATTTTACAAAACTTGGTATTCTGCCATAATTTGAGTCGTAGAATAGAAATATGTAAAAAAATGGTATGTTATTTCAGAAAAAGTCCGATTTTGTGTCAAAATACCTATGTTAGAATAGTGCTATATATAAATCTAATATATATCCTAAGTCGCGCTTTCGAGACATGAAGAAAGCAATTTGAATTTTGTCAATCGGCCCAGTAGATCGGGAAATATAGGGATCTAGAGACATCGGGAAACCTAGAGACATCGAATTTTGAATAACGTAGTCCTCCATTCGAATATGGGCATCTGGAAGCCCAAATTTGGAATTTGTTTTGTTCTCTATTCCATATTTTGACAAACATTAAAGAATATTTGATTAAAAACCTCAACAATTTCAAAGCGATGAATGAAAACACTATTCGAAAAAAAAAAGCATTTTTACCTCCAGAACGCGAGATCGGAAATTCTAAAGATATGCTCTTTTAAATATATTGATATATTGCTGTTGAATTGAATTTTGTGGTGTAAGTACGAAGACCATGCTATTTAATAAGTAAAGGTAACACACAAAACGTTAAAAACGCCCCTTTGGGAGTACTATAAAACCTGAAAAGTTTGAGATTTTTATTTTTTGTAATAAATACCTTTACTTTATTTATGTCAAGGACTGAAAGAAGGTTTCAGTACAAAAATCTCCGCAAGCATTGATAGATCCTTAAATAATCGCAAACTGTTGTTGATCACTAAACATTGTTCGGATAAAGAATGACGAAAACATAATTATCCCTTCTTCCTAGAAAATCTGTGGCATCTGCTGCAAAGGCTCTCATTCTTCCATTAATAACGCAAATCTGCAACAGAGCATCCTTCACTTGAGAAAGGGAAAATCCGAAATGCTTAACTTAAGACTACTTAATCTAACGTTAACTAGAAATCATTAACGAAGGCTGTATCTAGTGGAATAATCGATTCTAGTCGGCGTTAATTAGTAATATTAGTACTGGGTTAGTTTATGTGTTACAGTAACTACAGAAATTTGAACTGTTTCTGATTTCTGATAATATACAGAGGCTGTTCACACATTTTTTAGACGATGTATATTGTATTCACAAATCTAAATTACATAAAATTTTTGTGTTTGAAATGTTCTATTTGACATCCCTTATTCTGAACTATCTTTCGACACCGCAATTTCCAGGATAATAATGCCTTTTGAAGTGGCAGAAGAGATATTCTATCCCACTCCTCCCGAACAGCTTTCCAGAGTCCTGTTAGGGTTTTGGGACAACGTTTGGATAATGCAGTTTTTAAAAGTCCGAAAGCACAAAAATCCATAGGTGACACATCGGGAGATTTAGTAGGAATATCAGTGAAGGGTATGGCCTTGATACCAGTTTTTTGTTCCATTTCTTTTAGGAAATTTACAGTGGATTTTGATGTGTGACTGCTAGCTTTGTCCTGATGGAGTCTCACATATGGATGGCACTGTGAGTAAAGCGATGGTATTTCATTCAGAAAAATTGGCGATAAAATATATTCCTGATAGTACTTGGAGTTAATCTTGCCATTTTTTTGCTCTCTCTTTATTTTCAACTTGCCATTATAAGAAAAACCAGCAACAATCATGAATCCCCTAGAAAAACTTTCTTTCGATTCTTTGAACCATGTACTTAAATTTTTTTCTCTTTTTTTATCATAATAAATGGCTCTTTTTTTGTTACAATCATTTAAATACACCCATGCTTCATCTATTGTAACAATTGTTTTCCATTTTTCTTTGGATAAGTGTTTCTCATATAGAATTCTGCAGCGTGTCCTGCGTTAAGCGATATGCTTTGGAAGAAGACGATGCACATTGCGTTTTTTCGCTTTCTTAAGATTTAAATCAATATTTATCATTTTTTTATAGTGGACACGGGCATTTTAATTATTTTGCAACTGTCCTTTGACTAGGGGGATTTTCTTTTAACATTAAACAACGTACCTTTGCAATAGTCGAAGATGTCCGTTTTTAATTTGATACTTTTTTGGAATTTTTGTCCCATTTGAGGCTCCAATTTGACGTTTTTTTCCTTTCTTGTTGCTGATATTACCTATCGACGCTTTAGATATCACAAAACCGTGACTCTCACATCGTTTTTGGATAACGGAGTATGCATATTTCTCTTCGAAAAGAGCGTCAATGTAGCCTTCGAACCACTGCTTTGTTAAATTCACCATTTTGAATAAAAACAAAACTTTCAAGCCACAGACGATAATTTTGACTTTTAAAAACATAGTACAATAGCAATTACTTCTTTTGCAGCAAACTATTTTTTATTACCGCTTACCAAAATCGTCTAAAAAATGTGCGAACAGCCTCTGTATTACAACTCGACATTCAAACTGTAACTAGAGAGATACATTCATTTTTGTAAATAATGGATGTAGGCGCTCGTACGATTGCAGTAAGCGCCGCTTATTTATCGAAGACAGATATTTTATTTGTGGATTATATTTATCTGTTGTAACGTTATATTTTATAGCTCTGAAGTATTTTCAATAAACTTGCAGTGCTCATCCTTTTTGTCTCTTAACTAAATGTGTAGGAAGCTATTGAACTGCTAAGCCAATAATCGCTTAAGTCAAGAAACAGAAACTTAAAACTCAAGAAGGGTTAAGTAGCCAAACTAAAATTGTATACTCAATCCCTTTCTCAGGGCGTACAAAAAATCCTCCATTTGGTCTTAAACTGAAAAATATAAGAAATAAAAACTTAACTAATGACTAACTAAAGAGATTTAAAGAATTTTGCCCCTAAATATCGAACTAGCTAGCGAAGCTGGGCCCGTAATACTGCGTAGTAACAGCTTAGAGAGACGTGGCCAAAAGGCAAACGCGTGTTAGTCAGAAACTCTGATTCTCTCTCTCCCGAAGTCAGAGGAACTTCGACTTAAATGCGACTTATTCTCATTTGCATTAAACGAGATTCTAAAAACGCATTCTGGTAAGGAATTTATAAGCTTAAATTAGGAGAGCTAGGAAAGGAGCTTAAAAATAACTGTTAGAAACTTAGGATAACCCTTGCATCCTAATCATTTCTGTTTTTTCTTATTGATGATTAGTCAATAACAGCTATTGCTCTGCAGAAGAAGAGCACTGGTTATCGAAGAAATACATCCACAGCTTTTCCCATTAAAATTCTTACATTGTTGAAAGAAAAATGCGATATTCCAAGGAAGAACAAATTAAGATGTGTTCGAATGAAAAGGCACGAAACGTCGTAACAACCAAACCGGTTTAAATTTGAATATGCCGCTTTGGCATAACGTAGTGAGACATCTAAAGTTCTAATCACATTTTGTGTCAGCTACGCGGGACTGGACGTCGAAAGGGACAATTCTCAGAACCCGCACATTTCCAGGAAACCCACGTAGCTAGGTTACCATTTTCACTTATTACAAAAACTTGAACGCCAAGCAGTAATCGATTATCGCTCAGATTGGAATCACGTGATTCTTCAGAAGCAGAACTCTCGTCTGACTGGTTGATCTGTAACCAGGACAGAGCTCCAGCCGAGACATTTTCGGTGAGATTTAAAAAAAATCCCGCATAGCCGGTACATCTTTCTCGTAACTAGGCGGGATTTCGCTTCCAGTGGGGTTCTTTTTTTTTTTTTTCTTGGAATCATCCCGTTTAAATCAGTGCTACCAGAATCTAGTTCCTCAAAAAAGTCCCGTCTAGCACGGACTGTCGCTAAAAGTGAAAACAGCATAAGGATGAGAATGCAGTATCCGATATGGTTGTCTTCATACGCAAGTGCCCGCACATAACGCCGGAGTGCAGTAGGCAGTTGTGTGTTCCGTCCAACTGATGCGGCAGTGCGTCTGAT
This sequence comes from Stegodyphus dumicola, assembly GCF_044657685.1. Lineage (NCBI taxonomy): Eukaryota > Metazoa > Arthropoda > Arachnida > Araneae > Eresidae > Stegodyphus > Stegodyphus dumicola. The sequence continues at coordinate 280,157,039 of NC_140769.1, read as the reverse complement.
GACATCTTGGCGTTCACAAAGCAAAATTCGACGACTGAGGAGCAGCGGGATGTTATCAGATTTCTGACTGTGGAACGCGTTAAACCGGCCGATATTTATCTCCGGATGATAGCCGTATACGGAGCAGAAGTGGCACTCCACTTTCTCACTGACTTGTCGGACAACCAGTCTGCTCCGTATACTGCCATCATCCGGCTATCCACACCATCCTCTAATCCAAACCATCCGGCTATGAATATCGTCCGATTTAACCCCTTCCACAGTCAGAAATCTGATAACATCTCGCTGCTCTTCGATGGTCAAATTTTGCAATGTGAACGCCAAGATGTCATCAGACGCACTGCCGCATCAATTGGACGGAATACACAACTGCCTCCTTCACTCCGGGCCCACCAGCGGCCGAGCGGTAAAGTCGCTGAACACTGGTAGTTCGGTCCGAGGTTCGAATCCCGCGAACGGGCTGGCTGCATGGGCGTTTTCGTGGTTTTCCCCATGTGTAACGTGTATACGAGCCAGTTTCCCTTAGAAAGTCCTCCACGAAGGCATCCCTCCCGTTAGGCAGATTACCCTCGAGGCTTTGCCATAATCACACACACACACACCCTTCACTTCGGCGTCCTGTGCGGGCGCTTGCGCATACGCACAACCACGTCGGGCATTACATTCGCATCCTTAGATGTCTCACTACGTTATACCAAAGCGGCATATTTAAATTTCAATCAGTTTGGTGTTAGGCCGTTTCGTACCCTTTCATTTGAACACCCCTTATATTATTGCGTCAAGTTGCCGTCCAGTATTTTGTTTTCTCGAATGAACGTTCTTACTTCGACACGGACTATTTTTGCTTTCCTTAAAATGTATACTTATAGACTACTTTAAAATACCAGTCTACTAGAAATATAAAAGAGAATCAGATCGCTTATCGTCCCCTCTTAATTTCTAGCTACAATAATCACAAACTCAAATTGGTGGTTTAAAATTAAACTTATTTATTAACATGGCAGCCTAATACGAGTATTACACTCAAATAAACTTAAAAGTGCAACAAAAATCAATCCACTGTTTGCGAAAAATATGAATTTCCGACAAGTATCCAATTGATTTTAAACTTTTTAAGTCATAAATATGGAATATTAGACATATAAATATGAAATACGTGATTGAATATGAAAATTCACATTTAGACGTCCAAGTCATAAATACGAAATAGTCATCTGAATATAAAATGCAAAGTAACATACGCCTAAATAAAATTTGGCTCAAGGCTTAAGTGTTCGCGAAGCAACCACGGCTTGCCAAAGCTATTCAACCAGCAGGGAAGGGCAATAGTGTAACGGTCGTCAAAAGCTGTCTGTCAAACTCAAGAACTCTGCGTTTATTTATGTAATTTGCACTATGGCTGAAATTAACAAAAGTACAGGACAACTAATGTAACATCTTACATAAAGGGTAGAGTTTATCGGAGCAGGGAACATGAAAAACGTGCGGACGAGATTAGCACTCCGGACCTTGTAGTTGTCAGCCGGACGTGCTTGAAGTTACACCACGAAGTCACACTTTAACCAGAACGAAATACCTTACATTCAATCCTCTGTAAGTCTGATGGCTGAATTTGTTTCGGCTAAGGGGTCTAGGGACTTCACTCCTTAAAAAAATGCCTAATATTCGTGACTGATTATACTGTATCATCCACCACATTTTAGTTCGAGCGCTGCTATAGAGTCATTAAGTTTAACAGAACACGAAAGATAAAAAATCTCATGTTTACATCACATGCCTTCCTTGTACGGAATATTAAATATACGCAATTCGTTTAAACTTATTTCCTCGAATTTCGTTACATATAGATTTCTCATTCATTTAACTCAGTTCTTACTTCGTGGCAAGGCAAAAATACATAAAAACTAGAAATAACTTCATTAAAAATTGAAAGATATAGAAAAAACTTAAAACACCGAATACAGTTAAAAAATTAAAAAACCAACTTTGTTCCAAATCTCGTCTGATAATTTAACATGAGATTCTGGATAATCTAATCTCTTTCTTCTGTTTCTTTCTAGCTGCCCTTCCATAATAACTTCTTTCATGTAAAACATTGTATAATCTATAGACGAAAAATTTTATGCGAAGTATTAGCAACAGCTTTCGCTAACTGGGGTGCACTTATTTGAAGATTTTCTTAACCTTTTTGATAAAAGGCCACGTTTTTCCCTTGCAGAAAATATTCGAGGCCGTCAACTTCTAATCTTATTTTCTGTCGATCTTGTCTCATTGAACGTTTTACAACCCTTCTAACAGTAAATAAACTTATGTTCAGTTGTATTCCTATAGCACAACAAGTTAAGTCCACATTTCTCAGCCGAATAATCATGTTTTTAACATTAAATCCAACTCCTTCGACTTCGAAACCATTTTATCGCAGCATTAAAAGAGCACTGCAGATTTTATACTAACAGGGTGTCTTATAAGTCTAACTACGTAACCTCAACATAACAAAATTTGTATAGCAGTTAGAACTTTGTCAATACTTTTTTGACGTGATAATTTACGTTTTTGTTGCATATTTTGTGTAAAAGGCATATAAACGGAAATTTCATTTGATTTATTAAGTTCCTTCCTGTAATCAAGCTCACAATTACATAACTAATGTGTCCATGTAACTTAATCATGTGTCTAATGTATGAATGCATTTAACTGACGGATTATATTTAATGTAGAATTGCAAGTATTGGATGTATTTAAGAATTATTAGTATTATTAGTGGTATTATTAATATTATTAGTATTATTAGTGGTATTATTAATATTATTAGTATTATTAGTAGCAGTTTATTAGTATTATTATTAGTAGTAGTAGTAGTATTTGATGTATTTAAGAATTATGGCAACGGGCGCCCAAGAGCATCACCAATGCATTCTAATCGCTAATGCTTATAGATTCATGCAGCTAACTCATTCATGTAACAACGTATAGGTCTCTGTTTGTTCATGCGACTTCGCAGAGAAGCAAATGTATTTCCGAGGCAGGCCTCCTGGGATTCGGTTTGGTTTATTAGATTACGGCAAAGCACTCGAGGGCTATCTGCCTTAATGGAGGGATGCCTTCGTGGAGGACTTTCTAAGAAAAACTGGCTCATATACACGTTACACATGGGGGAAACCACGAAAATGCAATGCAGCCAGCCCGTTCGCGGGATTCGAACCTCGGACCAAACTACCAGCGTTCAGCGACGTTACCGCTCGGCAGCTGGTGGGCCCTGGGACTCGTGAGCTGCTGGTTTAATATAGTGGAGGGCATGGGACATATACCTGCTTACCTTTTTTAGATGCCAAGTGTCCCCGTCCTCCGTCACCTGTCGCTTGTCTTTATCACCTCCTGTGTTCGCTATGTCGAGCTAAAATTTTCAAGCATTTCCTTTGTTAGCTAATATGATCAATTGCAATTGCCAATACTTTTTTTACCCACTGTACATAACACACGTAAAACAGGGAAGATGCATTTCAAATGGCGTGTTCTTCACTCCAAGTATGAAAGTGAGACTCTGATTCAATCATTTGCCAAAGCACAAACGCTGAAGACCTAATGGGATCTGTAGATGAAAATGCGAATGAAAAATAACTGAAGAGTCACTTTATTCAACGTTAAGAGTAAATAAGGTTAGGGTTTAAATCATTAAATAAAACGTTATAGACTATGAATGTAGAAAACCCTGGAAAATCTAAATCGCCAGTTGAAGACGTTTTCTCGAGTAGTTTAAATAATAGCATTGGATTATATATTGGGCATTGGTTGACTTGCATATTTTTGTCTGAACATTATTTTCGTTTAAAATTCAACAAAATAACAGCCTTGTTTTTGACGTAGATTTAATTGGAACTCTATCGATTCCGAAGACGAACGGGTAGAGATCCCTCTTCGCCCTCGAAAACGATAGAGTTTCGATTAAGACTGCGCCAAACGTAAGCTTCTTCGTTTGCTGAATTTTAAGTTTTACTTTAGTGTGCATCTCTTCTTTCTCGATTACTTTTATATTTTTATACGAAATTTAAAAGCTAAAATATTTTCTGTTTGATTTAACGGATCCATTGAACCATTTGAACCTTCAACACTTAAAGAATTTAATTTTTCAATGATTCCTTGTATTAGAAAATGCAGTTAATTATTATTTTGTTTCCGCTCGTGATTTTCCGGGATTTCTCGAATGTTTTTTGCGTCTTTTGCTAATTAACATAGTTTAGTTCATTTGAATGTTGCAACTTCCACGGAAACTGGCTGTCTAAAGTAAGAGTTGCCTTATTGGATGGCCTTTTGAAGATAACTGGCTTATGTCCATATAGTATGTGAGGAAAACCACGAAGACGAACCATGCAGACAGCCTGTTTTCCTGGCATGAAACCCACGCTGAAAGGTTCTCCAGCGGCCGGGCGGTAAAAGCCGCTGAACCCTGGTAATTCGGCCCGAGGTTCGAATCCCGCGAACGGGCTGGTTGCGTGGATGTTTTCGTGATTTTCCCCATGTGTAACGTGTATACGAGCCAGTTTCTTTTACAAAGTCCTCCAGAAAGGCATCCCTCCCTTTCCGTGTAGTTGTTTTCACCACGCAGTTTGTTCCCTTTCCGTGTAGTTTTACTGAAAACACCTGCGGTGTTTTCAGTAGCAGGAGCGGTTATAAGAGTTTGTTGTTTCCGTGTAGTGCCTTAGGGCAGAGCACGTTATAAGTAAAACAACCACACTGAACTATTACTATTTAGCACTCTTAACCACTCGACCACTGGTGGATTTGCACCTTGATATATCATTGTATGTTTTTACTTTCTGACTAACATCTGACAAAAACAGAACATCAGATCCTTTGAACGCATTCTAATTGGGATTGGGATTATTCAATTATGGCAAAGCACACGAGGGCTATCTGCCTAAAGGGAGCGATGCCTTCGTGGAGGACTTTCTAAGGGAAACTGGCTCGTATACACGTTACACATGGGAAAAACCATGAAAACGCCCATGCAGCCAGCCCGTTCGCGTGATTCGAACCTCGGACCGAACTACCAGAGTTCAGCGTCTCTACCGCTCGGCTGCTGGTGGGCCGAACGCATTCTAATAGTTTTACTTACATTGTGTTTTTAATTTTCGTTTTCTTAAAAGTTTATTTTATTCGGCACATCTACTTTCAGCATTCTGTACAAATTCGACAGCCCTATACCCCGAATTTAAAAACCCTTTTTATTGTTCTCCTGATTTATCCAGAACACGTGAACAGCTTCAATTCTGAGGTACTTCTCTGAGGGAAAACCTTAGATTATTTCAAGAAAAATAAATAACTTCGGTCGGTACTTACGTATTATCGCAACCAGGTTGACGCTATTCGTAAGTTTTGACGCTATTTGTAAGTTTGAGTAAAAAGGTATGAATAGAAAGAAAATGTACATTTATTAATTACAGATACAAATTATCTGTAATTTATAATTACAGATAATTTTTAATACAGTTTTTTATATTATTTTCTTTTAAAATATAAAATAGCAATTAAACCCTTTCGGTTTCGAATTTGAATAAGTTGCAGAATTATTTTTTCGGCGGAAATCTTTTGGCTATTGCTTTCAGCACTGATTAAAAACCGTATTCGCCATAGCCATGTACACGTCGACTTATTTTTACTTAAAAAAACATCCCAGAATTGCACAAAAATGGCATTGCGCACACTCTTCACTTTATCCATGTACACTGCTATTTTCTCATAAATTACAAAAATTTGCACGAAAATGCAGGAAAATTTTGTGAATCTCCACATGCTCTTTTTACAAAACTACGTATAACACGTAGGGTTGCCGTAAGTAGGGTTGCCAAATTTCGCAATTTATGCGAATTTTGACCTGGTTGCGATAATACGTAAGTACCCTTCGGTCTGCTCAGATAATAATGAAATGAAGAAACAAAGCGTATAAAGGATATAAAGGAGCGTACAGAAGCACGTAAAGATATTTATTTGCGCTAATTTTTATGTCGAAGTTTTACATTTATTGACGAAAGTAAAAATTTACTTCGGAAACCGTTTACATACCTTAAATTCCACTTATTTCATAACATTTCAAGTTTATATCAAATTATACTAAGCCATCATTTACATTTTCTAGGCAGAAATTCGCATTTCAGTAAATTTATTACATTAATTTGACTCCAGTGCATTTTCTACAGGAAACAGCGAAAACTTTCTCGCTATTCTAGTCATTATACTGTTCTTCTTTCTTTCCGTTTGTGTACGTTTGCCATTTTTGCACTTTATATCATATTTATTGCAATTCCCAAATGGTTTAATTACTTGTGTTATAAATGTCGTTTTTAACTTCACAATAAAGATTATAATCAAAAGTTAAAGTTGTTTCTTACTTACGTTCACAGACGCAAGGTTATAAGCGAAAATGTGGTTTCCGCTCTTCGTTAAAATTATTTGAAAGTAGGACCGACAATGGTTTAATTACTTGTGTTATAAATGTCGTTTTTAACTTCACAATAAAGATTATAATCAAAAGTTAGTTTCTCACTTACGTTCACAGACGCAAGGTTATAAGCGAAAATGCGGTTTCCGCTCTTCGTTAAAATTATTTGAAAGTAGGACCGACAATGCTTTTCCGCTGGTTGACTAAGAAAACATTCTGATGTGTACACCATATGACTTCCTTGTACGGAATATTAAATTGTATGCATTTTTTCTTGGATTTCATTTAAACTTATTGGATTGAATTAAATCTAATTCGTCGATAGCGCACAAATAACAATACAATAAATGCTCTCTTTAAAATTCACTATATTTGTTTACAATAGCGACACTCTGGCGCTAGGTTCACTTCACAGCGTTACATTTCATTCCTTTTTTAAGTCAGAATGCACAAAATTTTTATCATCTTAAGAATTATCGAATAGTTGCCACATGTTCTATTCAAATACTATAATAAATCTAAAACGATGTATAAAAGAAATTAAGCAAATAAAACAAAAAAGAAACTTTTTCCGCAGACGATTGAGCATTTCACATTCAATTAATTCAGTTGTCACTTCGCGACAAGGCAAAAATACATAAAAACTCAAAATATATATATTAAAAATTACGAAGTAAATCTTAAACATTTATTTCCTTGAATAAGTTTCAGCATGGATTAAGCATGATTTAATTCGCAGTAATAAAGGAAGTCGTTACCTTTGTTGTAACGAAGCTTAGTTTCTCTAGATTGGCAACAAAACCGCTATTCTGCCAAGTTTCAAATGTAAACAACAATGGCCGCCATGGCAAAAATAATTAGGCTTAGACGAATTTAAACAACTTTTAAATTGTTTATAACTCTACAAATATTGCATGCAGATTTACTAAAGGCATAAAAACCTGAACCGGAAGATAAGAGCAACATAATTCACTCATTTTAAAGCAAAAAATTGCACAATTTACAAACATATAAGAGTAAAGAAACTGAGATCATTGAGCCGAGTAACAGATACGAGGCGTATTCGGAAACTAAGTACCGTTTTGAAAAACAAAATAGTAAAACAATTTTTTCGAATCCAATTTTATTTTTACATGAAAATATATGTCTTAAACTATTTTTCAACATAGTTTCTTCTAATGATCAAACACTTGTCATAGCGGGTGACCAGTTTTTGTATACCATCGTCAAAGAAACTTCCAGCCAGTTTCGATAACCACGACTCCACAGCATTTTTAGTGTCATCGTCAGATCCAAAGCGCTTGCCACCAAGGTCGTGCTTCATGTGCAGGAACAAGTGATAGTCGGACGGCGCCAAGTCCGGGCTGTACGGCGGCTGATCGAACTGCTCCCAATGAAACTGTCGAATTAACGATTGAGTGACACCAGCAGTATGGGGCCGAGCATTGTCATGGAGCAACACAATTCCTTTACTGAGCATTCCTCTTCGTTTGTTTTGAATGGCACGCCTTATTTTTGTTAAAGTCTCACAATATCGTCCCGCATTAATGGTTTCACCTCTGGGAAGAAATTCAGTAAGCAAAACGCCTTTCCTATCCCATAAGACAGTGCACATGATTTTTTGTGATGACATTGTCACTTTGAACTTTTGTTTTTTCAAAGAATGAGTGTGTCTCCACTCCATCTATTGTTGTTTCGATTCTGGTGTGAAATGACACACCCAATCAATCTGTGACAATTTGGTTTAAAAGGTTTTCTCCCTCATCACTGTACCGCGTGAGAAATGTCAGGGCACTACCAAGTCGCTTTGTTTTGTGAACATCGGTGAGCATTTTTGGAACCCATCGGGAACACAGTTTGCGATAATTCAAGCGGTCAGACACAATTTCGAACAAAACAGTACGTGAAATTTGTGGAAATGCCTCTGAAAGAGTTGTCATTGTGAAGCGTCTGTTCTCATGAATTGCTTCATCAACTTTCCTTACCAAATCATCGGTGACAACAGAAGGCCGACCACTCCGAGCCTCGGCGTGGACATTTGTTCGACCTGCATTAAACATTCTTACCCACTCTCTCACCATTCCATCACTTATCGCATATTCACCATAAACTTCTCTCACTCAATGATAAATTTCGGCCGGTTTAACATTCCTCGCGTTCAAAAATTTAATCACGGCACGAATCTCACAGTCAGCGGGAGAACTAATTGTCTTAAACATTTTGAATGTGCACAGCAAACTGAAAACACAACATAGAGCAACCAAAATGGCGACAATTGAAAGTCAGTGAACAAGAAAGACTAGTGCGCATGCGCGGGACGCCTACCACAGCGCTGCGACGGCGCTAGAATGAAACGGTATATATATATGTACATATATTTATATACTTTTGGTGCACCTATTGCAAGCAAAATACGAGGTGACATCTACATGTTATAGCAGTCCTATATACAAAATTTCAACGTTCTGAGGCTACTCGCTTTTGAGTTATGCGAGATACGTACGTACATACGTTCGTACAGACGCCACGAAAAATTCTCTTCAGAATTAATTTTAAAGCAGTTTTATAATTTTTTTGAAGGAAAAGAGTATTTTATTTTGTCCTTAGGTACAGATGTCACGCCAAAACATCGTTAGACTGCATTCGATAGCGGTCAAAATGGATATTTTCTTTGAAATATGATGCCTGAAAATTTTCGCGATGAGAATACTCCCTTTTTACTTCGTACAAGGAAGTAAAAAGGAAATAAAAATATGTTGCTAAAAATTAAGAAGTTCGCCAAGCGAATTATTTTTGGCGCAAACTGAAAAAATGCGACAATATAAATTTTTGACTTTTCCATAAATGTCTCACCAAAAATTGCGGAATTTAGTATCTAGGCATAATTTAAGTCGTAGAATCGAAATATGGAAATATTTTATTTCAGAAAAGTCTGATTTTGTGTCAAAATACCTGTGTTAGAAAAATGCTATATATAAATCTAATATATACCCTAAGTCGCCCTTTTGAGACATGGAAAACCCACGTTACATTTCGGCAACCGGTCCAGTAGAACTTTCCCATTTTTTTGTACGCAAGATGTACAAAAAAATTTGAGATAAAATCGCATAGTCGCAAAGATACGTAGTTGGAAGCTAGCGTTGAATAGTACTCGTATATTGTCGAGAAAAGTACCCTTCGATGTCATAACAACTTCTAGATCTTGGAACAAAATCAAAAAATTTAGTTTTTTTTACCATTTCGAAGAGCAACTGGAAATGGTGTCACGGAAAGACCTCAGAAAGCGTACCCCACTATTCAATTTTTCATTCGTCTCAAAAGGGAATTTTTCAAAATTTATGGCTGTCGGTGGAAGCGTCGTTCCACTGGTTTCTGTTGACTTTCTGTTTGTCATAAAGGAACCATTTATTTGAACAATTTCTCCACTACTGTTGCAACAGATATCGAAATTCAGGATTCAAGGATTTCATGAGTTTCTAAAGCTACTGGCTACGTGCTTTGCAATCATCAAGAAACAAAATAAATTTGTATATGAGGGAAATATTTACGTTAAAATGCTATACATAAATCTAATATATACCCCCTAGTCTCCCTTTTGAGACACGGAAAATTCACGTTAAATTTCGGCAACAATATTATCCAGTAGAGCAAGGATTAATTATTTTATGGAAATATTTTAATTGGTGAAATTTTTAACTTAAAACTGATCACAAAGAATCTGACTAGAGTCCGGTTGATATAGTCTAAGACTGCGCGCATTTCTTTTCCTGGCCTCTGGTGCTTACTATGTTTAAAGAAAGAAGACTTATAAAGTATCCCAAAACGTCGGGTGTAGGTCTTGGCCTTAAAGGTTTAGGTAGTAATTAGGTTTTGAAATTGAATTTAAAATAAAAATCGAAAAATTTTCAGATTTTATATTACGGTCAGAGGGGTTTTTTTTAGTCCAAAGGGATTTGAATCCCGAAGGACTATTAGTTTCGTTTTGGCATTTTGCGTCGGACTCATAAATGTCGGTTCACTTTTCAAACTGTTGCCACAAAATGTTAGAGTCCTGCATTATATTTGAAGAAATTAAATAATGAAAAATCTGCATAAATGTATGTATATTTCTCGTATTGTGATAAAACAACGGTACATAGAGTCATCGAATTTTGAATAACGTAATCCTCCAACGAATATGAGCATGTGGAAGACCCAATTTGAAATTTGTTTTATGATCGATTTCCTATTTTTTAAAACTTTGACGAATTTTTGATTAACAAACTCAAGGATTTCAAAGCGAGCAATGGCAACGTTGTGCAGAAAAAACATTTTATCTCCAGCGCATGAGTCTCTGTATCGGAAATTCTAAAGATATGCTCATTTTAAAACTATTTTGCGATATTGCTGTTGCACTGGATCTTATGGTTTAAGTGCGAGGAACATGATATTTAATAAAGTGGTGTGGTGTATTTAATTATGGCAAAGCACACTAGGGCTATCTGCCTAAGGGAAGGGATGCCTTTCGTGGAGGACTTTCTAAGGGAAACTGGCTCGTATACACGTTACACATGGGGAAAACCACGAAAACGCCCATGCAGCCAGCCCGTTCGCGGGATTCGAACCTCGATATTTAATAAAGAAAAGTAACACACAAAATGTTAAAAAACGCCCCTTTGGACATAATTTAAAATCTGAATCATTTCAATTTTTTTTTTTTAATTTTTATTTTATTTTATTTTATTTTATTTTATTTTTTTATTTTTTTTTTTTTTTATGTTTTGTGTGTTATATTTATTTATTAAATACCATGTTTTTTGTACCAACTCAACGGAAATACCACAAAATAATTTAAAGAGAACGTATCTTTAGAATTTCCGATACACAGTCTGGCTCGCTGGAGATAAAAATGGTTTTCTTTTTCGTACAGTGTTGCCATTGCTCGTTTCAATATTGTTGACTTGTTGAGTTTGTTAATTAAAAATTGGTTAAAGTGTTACAAAACATGAAATAGATAATGGTTTGATTTGATTTGGTTTATTTAATTACGGCAAAGCACACGAGGGCTATCTGCTTAAGGGAGGGATGCCTTCGTGAAGGACTTTCTAAGGTAAACTGCCTCGTACACACGTTACACATGGGGAAAACCATGAAAACGCCCATGCAGCCAGCATGTTCGCGGGATTCGAACCTCGTATCGAACTACCAGTGTTCAGCGACTTTACCGCTCGGCCGCTGGTGGGTTACTGAAATAGATAATGAAACAAATTCCAAATTTGGTCTTCCAGATGCCAATATTCGAGTGGAGCACTACGTTATTCAAAATTGGATCGCTCTAGGTACCGTTGTTTTATCGCAATGCGAGAAACATACATACATTCATGCAGATTCTTGATTATTTTATTTCTTCAAATATAATACGAGGCGATAATATTCGGTGGCAACGATCTGAAAAGTGAAACACCGTTTATAGTAAACCAAGACAAAATACCAAAACGAAATTAATAGCCTTTCTGGACTAACGCCCTTTGGGCTAAAAACATTTTATGGAATACAGTTTATGTAAAAATGCATTTACATAAAAGTGTGGAACAAACTGCTTCAGCCAAAAAAAAAATATTACATTTAACAAACCTTTTTTTATGCATTCTCAGAGGTAAGATAGGCAAATACTGTCGAATGGCAAGACTCCAAATTTTTCGTATTTGTCGAGTATTTTTATAGCCAGTTGCAGTTCTGTACGATGAATGACTTCGTTCCTGAACTCTTTTGTTCAGTCATGCGCTCGACGGGGCATGTAGAATAAAATTATTGCAATAACTTTTGTCGGTTTTGCCTGTTGACGGTGTTGTAATAAATTATGTTCATGACATTTCCTAAATGATAACAATGGCGCAATTCATCCAGTTACATGAAGTGAGTGTACCTTGCCAAACTTCAAATGCTTTTTTTATCATTTATTGGAGATATATGTTTATTCATGATATTAGAATTCAAATTCAAACTGAGTTTTTATTTTTATTTCAACGAATAACGAATATTTATATAATCGCTTAAGATTTAAGACATTGACGTTCTAAGAATTTATCTTCTGCTCAAAGTATCATCTAGTCAGCTGTCAGAATGTTGTTAATTTTATAAATCTGGCTTTGACTGTTCCCAAAAACATTTTCGCTGTATAGTCGCTTATTTTTTTTTATTTGCTTTCTGACACTGTTTATCTGTTAATAGTAAGATAAAATATGTTCGTGTACTAGGAATATATGCTTTCGCGAAGTTTATATGAACCCAAAAAGTGAATTTTGAATTCTATCTCTTACTCTTAATATGAATTCCAGTCACTGAATGAAAACTTCTTCGTAAAATCAAAATGAGTTAATTATTTATTAATGTTTTTTTCATTAATCAAATCAATACTCTACTTTTTTGTAGCCCAAAGGGGTGTCAGAAACAACGGGCTATTAGTCTTAAAATGGCATTTTGCGTCGTTTCACATTCTGCGTTGGTTCATTTTTCAAACTGTTGCCACCAAATGTTATCGCCATGCATTATATTTAAAGAAGTTAAATAATGAAAAATCTGTATGAATGTTTCTCTCATTGTGAAAAATAACGGTACCTAGAGCTATCCAATTTTTAATAACATTGTCGTCCAACTGAACATGAGCACTCAGAAGCCAAATTTTTAGTCCAAAGGAGCTTTGTCCCTGAAGGAATATTGTTTTCGTTTTGAAATTTTGCGTCGATTCGCTACAAATGGAGAATCACTTTTCAAACTGTTGCCACAAAGTATTATCGTCTGTGTTATATTTAAAGAAATTAAATAATGAAAAACCTGCATAAATGTATGTATATTTCTAGCATTGGGATAAAACAACGGTATATAGAGCCATCGAATTTTGAATGACGTAATCCTGCTACGAGTACGGGCTTGTGGAAGACCAAATTTGAAATTTGGAATTTGTTTTATGATCGATTTCCTATTTTGTAAAACTTTAACGAGTTTTTGATTAAAAAACTCAAGGATTTCCAAGCGAGCGATGGCAGCGTTGTACAGAAAAAATATTTTTATCTCCAACGCGTGAGTCTCTGTATCGAAAATTCTAAAGATACGCTCATTTTAAAACTAATTTGCGATATCGCTATTGAACTTAATTTTATGGTTTAAGTGCGCTGACCATGATATTTGATAAACGTAAAAATTCTAAGGATATGCTCAATTTAAAATTATTTTGGGATATTGCTGTTGAATTGAATTTTATGGTTTAAGTGCGTTGAACATGATATTTGATAAACGCACAAAACGTTAAAAAAACTCCCTTTTGGGCGTAAAAATTCTAAAGATATGCTCAATTTAAAATTATTTTGGGATATTGCTGTTGAATTGAATTTTATGGTTTAAGTGCGTTGAACATGATATTTGATAAACGCACAAAACGTTAAAAAAACTCCCTTTTGGGCGTAAAAATTCTAAAGATATGCTCAATTTAAAATTATTTTGGGATATTGCTGTTGAATTGAATTTTATGGTTTAAGTGCGTTGAACATGATATTTGATAAACGCACAAAACGTTAAAAAAACTCCCTTTTGTGCGTAAAAATTCTAAAGATATGCTCAATTTAAAATTATTTTGGGATATTGCTGTTGAATTGAATTTTATGGTTTAAGTGCGTTGAACATGATATTTGATAAACGCACAAAACGTTAAAAAAACTCCCTTTTGGGCGTAATGTAAAATCTGGAAGCTTTCAGATTCTTTATTGTATTTTATTTCTTATTTTATATTTCGGATAAGGACTTTTGTGGACCCGCCGTATACTATTTTATTGTGCGGATGTTTGAGTCCAGTAGTCAAAGAGATTCTATCTCAGCAATAATAATCACATAATAATGGTCTAGAAGTGATGCGATAGTTGCATAGGTCTTCTGCCACTTATGATTATCAAACAATGGATGCCTTCCAACCGGTATAGTTCCGGCTCGAATCCCAGAGAAGGCATCAATGTTTGTAAATGTATATTGACCGTTCGTCATGGGGGCACTCTAAATATGCGGCGAGCCGAAAGTCCTCTCGAAAGGTTGATGGTAGTGGAAGAGGGGGGTGGGAGACCCCAGACTCGTCTCTCCGGGTGCTCTCCATCAAAACTGGGGGGTGGAACTGAGGAAAGTCGTACTGTCGCCTGTATGGTACTGAAGGCATTTGCAGATGACAGGCACAGTCTTGAACACTCCTTGCCGCAATGTATTTAGTGGGCTTGTTCTAATGTTACTGTCAGACAAGTAAGATAAGACAAGTAAGATAATTTATTATGAAGGCACCCAAAAGGTGGGCCACCTTTGCCTCCTGCGAAGGGACAGACAATTACATCCATGCCTTCTCCGGGATTCCCCCGAACGGTTTACGCCCAGATAACACAATATCCACCATATACTACAGTATTTATCTTCTTTTAAAATTCCGCCAAAGTTGTAGATGCGCCAAATTCTATTCTGAGCATGCGCAGTAAGCGAAATTCATTTAACATTGATCAACTCAATGTGCGGTTTGCCATTACGCAACCAGGGCCTTTCGGTATCGCAGTCAGGCTCCACTAAACACTATACCGTCTAGGCGGCCGTTTTATAAATATAGTTAGCTGGAGCGTCATTTAAAAGATTAAAATCGCCAAAAAATGAAGAGGCCACATAGCCATACGGCAGGTTTCGCCTGCTAGGTGGGCCGGGGGCCAGTGCTTAGAACTAACTAACTAACTAACCCAAGAGGCCACTAATACATTTCTAGGAAAACAAAATTACTTCTCCAGTAATTCAGAATAGCTAGGACCAAATTTATCTTGCCCGTCCTTAAAAGAAACCCAAAATAACTGCAGAATTTGTACCCGGAATTAAATGCTGTACTTTTTCCACCCAAAACAACGTGCCTCATACAACCCACGGATCAAACAGTGATAGTTACAGTTAAATGATATTATATGAAGACGATGATGAGTTAAACTATCAAGGAAACTGACAAGGAAGGTTGGCCTATATCAAAAAACGCTTGGAAGACGTATTGTTGTTGTTGCTAATGGTCACATCTCTGGTCTTTAGTCAGCCCATTCCTACGAAATTCCTCGTGGCAAGGAGCGCAAGTTTACGCCTGTTGTTGACAACTGCTAGCCGCAAATTTGGAATTCCCTCATGCCGCACAGATACTATACATTTTTACAAACATTCCTGCCTTCTCCGGGATTCGAACCCGAGTCGTTCGGCACGGCAGTCAGAGACGCTAACTGCTATACCGGTTGGTCGGCGGAAAGAGCTAGATATATATTTAAAGCAATAAAGAATACTGGAGATCCGTGAGCTGAAATAAAACAGTCAGTATTACTAGATTGTATATATAAATTAAATTTAAAAAAAATTCTGAATGCTTTCCAATTTTATATTAGGCCCAAATGGGCATCTTTTTAACGTTTTGTATGCTACCTTTATTTATTAAATATCATGTTCTTCGCATTTAAACTATAAAATTCATTTCAAAGCAATATCCCAAACTATTTAAAAGAGCATATCTTTAGAATTTCCGATACATAGTCTCGCGCGCTGGATATAAAAAAAAAATTTTCCGTACAGCGTTGCCATTGCTCGCTTTGAAATCGTTGATTTTGTTAATCAAAAATCCGTTAATGTTTTACAAAATACGAAATGGATAATAAAACAAATTGCAAATTTGGGCTTTCAGATGCCCAAATTCGGGCGGAGACGTACGTCATTCAAAATTGGATCGCTCTAGGTACCGTTGTTTTATCACAATGAGAGAAACATACATACATTTATGCAGATTCTTTATTATTCAATTTCTTTAAATATAATACAGGGCGATAATTTCTGGTGGCAACAATTTGGAAAGTGAACCGACATTTGTAGTGAACCAGCGCAAAATGCCAAACGAAATTAATAGTGGTTCTGGACAAACTGCAACTTTGGACTAATAACGATTTTAATGAATCGAGTTAGCGTTATTTCATAAAAATATTTAATATTTCTCATGACACATTTCATTATTTAAATACATTTTTAATCAATCAGATTAAAAAGCAGAAAATATATTTTGAAGAACTGTGTTTATTACTTTTCAATCACTTGGCTTATTACTCAGTAACAGAAAGATTAAATATAAAAGTTAAATATCTTATGCTTTACTGAATGGCAACACTGTGATGCGTGGAGATGATAAATAAATATTCTCCTTGAGGCCGTTGCAACATATTACTTTCAAGCAGCCTAATATGTTTATTAAAATTGAAAGACATTACATTTTGCAGTCTGGCAACACTCTGACGTCATAAAAATGGTTTATTTGTTAGAAATTCTTTCTTTCTTTATTCTTTTATTACTATGTAAAAATGTTTTAGTCTGGCAACACAAAAATGTTTTATTTCGAACAGTGTTGCCAGTTCTCGCTTTTAAATCGGTGAGTTTATGAAACAGAAATCGTTAAATTTGTACAAAACAGTAACTAAATTGGAAACAAAATCAAAATTCAAAAGTCTGGCTTCGAGGTGGACGTGTTCGGGTGGAGGACTACGTATGTTAAAAATTTGGTGGCTGTAGGTTTTCCGAAATGCTAGTAACATACGTAGATTTCTTGATATAAAAAGAATTTTTGAGGTTGACCAATAAGAATCACAATTGTTTCAGAAACCTCAAGCTTTTATTTTTCATTTTCACTTATTTTGCTTCTCTGTATAATAATCCAATTACTGGACACTTCTCTCCAAAAACGCTATTCTCAGATATATAATTGTAAAAACAATAAGGACAAAGCACTTTCAATTGCATCCTTGATAAGTTAGTATAACACAAAGAAAGAGGTTTTGATTATCTTTTATTGCTGGACATCTAAGTTTTCCTTACCAAGCTTCCATTTACAAGGCTGGATTTTCTTTACACGGTTATATTCAACGGTTAAGGCAGTTTAAGATAAAAAGTGTCTTTTTCAAAACTCTATACAAATGGAAATTTTTTCTAAACTCTTTGGTTCAATTTAGTTGTGAAAAAGCATTTTAATATGGGAAAGAAGTTTGGAACTTAAATCCATAAAGAAGCCTTTTTAATGATCAAATATTTTGAAACAGCTTTGATTTTGTTACTTTACGAGATATTTGTGCATTAAAATTCTGCAAATGTAAATTACATAGATAATTGTTTTTTAATGGCGAGCACTTGCCTATAATGGCATTGGCCACCCCTAAGGCCAGAAGTGGGGGTCATTTTATTGTGGAGGCTAGGTTAGGTTAGGTTATTCAATTACGGCAAAGCCTCGAGGGCTATCTGCTTAAGGGGAGGGATGCCTTCGTGGAGGACTTTCTAAGGGAAACTGGCTAGTATACATATTGTGGAGGCACCAAATAGGCGGCCACCATTACCTCCTATGAAGGGACAGACAATTTTGCATCCATACCTTCTCCGGGATTCAAACCGGGACCCTTCGGCATCGCAGTCAGACTTCCCTAACCACTATACCGTCTGCGCGGCCACGCATTATTACAGAAAACATTTTCTTGATGCTATTTTGTAGATATTATTAGCTTTTAATTTTCTCGGAGCAAGAGAACACGAAAAATGGGCAATGCTCTCTCCGGGACTCGAACCTGAAACTCTCGAATACTCACCGAGTGTGCTAACAGTTACACCCCCGAAGGCATGCTGATAGGAGGGAGGAAATATCTTATATACTCCCCTTTTTAAAGGGCGACTAACGATTAGACGCCAAATCCTGATGAAGAATTATCATCCACCATCTTTTTTAGTTCGGCCGCCACTGTAGAATCATTAGATTTTTTTTAGCAGAAACTACGAAAAATGAGCAACTCAGTCGCGGGACTCGAACCTGCATCTTTCGAAATACGCGCCGAGTGTGCTTACCGTTACACCACGAAGGCATGCAGAAAGGAGGGAGAAAATACCTTATAAACTTTCCCGATATAATTTCGTATAAAAAAACTAGCAATTGTTTCGTAAAAGAGAACATTTTAACTAAAAAGGAAATGGCATGCTTGTCATCAATGAACTTTTCTTTATAACGGGTTTCTTAAACTTTTTGGATTGGGGACCCCCTAATATTTACGAAAATTTTGTTGGACCCCATAGGCATTGCGCAAATCCGACACACGCCTAAGTGAAACTGTCGGTTTATATTTAAAATAAAATGAAAGTTTCTACTATTCAAAAAAAAGCGTCGAAACATTTTTGTTTTTCCTTTGTCTGTATTGCCTTATCTTTATCTATTTATGTAATTATGTAGAAATTATATTACATTATGTAAATTTATTACATTATGTAAAAATATTTGGTAATTGTAAAATTGTTATAATAAGAAATATCAAAATTGCTAAAATTTTTGGAGTAGGGGTACTGCAGGTCCCGCGACACCAACTGGGATTGCGACCCACAGTTTAACTCTTTGAAGGGCGGTAGTCACCTACAGTATCCACCTTTTCTATTGAACGTCTCACTCACTCGTGTGAGTGGTTTTCAAGACTGACCGTTTCTGAAGTTCCCTTGTAGCTCACTAGAAGGCAATCAAGAAACATAAGCCAGTAGTTGATGCGACCACCAGCGGCCGAGCGAAAAAGTCGCTGAACACTGGTAGTTCGGTCCGAGGTTCGAATCCTGCGAACGGGCTGGCTGCATGGGCGTTTTCGTGGTTTTCCCCATGTGTAACCTGTATACGAGCCATTTTCCCTTAGAAAGTCCTCCACAAAGGCATCTCTTCCCTTAGGCAGATAGCCCTCGTGTGCTTTGCCATAATTAAGTACACTAGTAGCTGATGCAGCAATTCGTCTTGTAAGATTCTCACTAGTGTAAATCTCAGTTACTGTAGAAAGTGACGAATCTTAAGAACTAGTTAGCGAATAATCAGTTAAGTTCGTGTGACAAGAAACAACAAGATGGAAAGGTAACTAACCCTTTATTATTCCAATAAGATTTAACAAAACTCCATCTTCGAGTGTACAGTGAAAGTCGACACTTGGGCTTGAACTTAAGAGACTAAGAAATAAACTAAAACTAAGATTAACTAAAGAGATATAGCCGAAGCTATCAGGATTCTAATCGAGTTGGCCCCTTAACTCTAATTGACTACGAAGCTTATCAAGGGCATGAGTACGGCCGAGCTTAATAACAGCTTTGAGAGAGAGAGTGGCCAAAAGGCAGACGCGTGCAAATCAGAAACTCTGATTCTCTTTCGCTAAGACCAAAGAACTTGGCGGTTAAATACCGCTCTTCCTCATTATGTATTCACACGTGATTCTGAAACTACGTTCTGGCCGGAAGTAGTAAGTTGAAGTTAAAAATTTGACAGGAAAGGAATTTAAAATTTAACTGTTAATAAAATTAATCTAATCCTTACAGTCTTCAAGAAAATAAGCATCAGTCATCGAAGACAACATCACGATGCAGCACCAAGGAAAAGGCCTGTAAGAAAAGTGGGGGAATGCAGCACATGCAAAGTTGCACTCTGCTTGAAAAAGAAAAACTGTTTCCATGAGTACCATAGAGAATGATTTGCAAGGATGTGTTCTGTGGGAGGTGGTCACTGACACACTAACCACTAGAAGACGCGCGACATTCCTTTCACGCGTCTTGGACAAAATATGTGTAATTGTCGCAAATAATTTCATTGCAACAGCTGATATAGTAAATAAAACAAGGGTTTTGCTGAAAAAGTTAACAGCCTTTTCCTGCCCCTCGAAGAGTTAAGAAACTGCTTTATAAAACCAACGGCATATATAAATCCTTTTTATCAAACAAATGGTAAGTAAATTTTACTTTAGCAAATATGATCATTTTTACCATTATTGGAACCTCTTTCTTGCTATTTATTATTTTCGTCATATAAATACTTATGCATTTAAAATGATTTTATGATCTGAAAAAGGTAGTTACATTCTCGGGAAAATAATTTGTGATCTCACCACGTAATGTTTCATAATTTAATTATTTTTAAAATTAAGAAGTTCTGGAATAATCATAATGGTATGAGAATAAATTTGATGTTTTAATAAATCTTGTTGCATATGCCTACAGTGAAGCTTTCAAATCATGAAAAAAAAAATCACTGAACCAAGTCTTAAACAGAATTAGTTTTAAACAGTAATAAATTAATTATTTGTAAACTAATCTAGAATCTGGAAAATCTGGGAAATGAAAAACAGAAAAGTCTTCGGAATAGCTGCAGTAGTTTTCCCTGTTATAAGTATGCAGTGAGAAGACATTTTAGAAACGACCTTTGAGAGAGAATTTGAAACTCTTAAGTGAACCTTTGCTTTATCCCTTAAATGCATGAGTTTTTATTTTTAAAGTTAAAAAATACATTAGATTTTATTTCAAGTAAAATAGGAAAAATACTAAAAACTTTTTAACTAAATTTTTCTTCCAATTTTGTTGTTGCCAAACGGCTACATTATGCAAAAAGTCTGATGTATACACCAGACCTCCCTTACACGGAATATTAAATTATACGCATTTCTCCGTGCCGTTCATTTAAAATTATTTCCACGAATTTCATTGGAGGTATATTTCTCATTAAATTCGCTCAGTTTTCACTTCCCGACAAGGCATACATAAAAACTCTATTAAAAATTGAAAGATATAGAAAACGTAAAACACCAAATACAATTAAAACAATTTCAAAAACTTTTTAAAAATTAAAATTGCAGTTTCGAAGCAAAAACAACCATTTGGCCAACGGGCAAGAAGGCAGATTTTTCGGTGCACAAAACTGAAAGTTTACTTTGGGTCTCACTCCGCAAAAAGACACTGAAGGCGTAGAAACTGAATTTGTTGTGAACGCTATGCTGAGTCAATATATGGGATAATTTAACTTAAATGATAATTCCAGAATTGATTAATCAAGATTTAATTCGCAGTAATAAAAGAAGACGTTACTTTGTTGTTGGGGAGCTTAGATTCTCCATATTGGCAACAAAACCACTATTCCATTAAGTTTCAAATGTAAACAAATATTGCTGCTATCGTAATAAAATTAGGCTTAGCCGCACTTAAACAACTTTTAAATTGTTGATAATTCTACAACTATAACATGCAGGCTAACTAAAGGCATAAAACCTTAACTGAAAAATAAGAACAACATAATTTAGTCATTTTTAAAGCAAAAAATGCGCAATTTACAAACATATAAGAATAAAGAAACTGGGCTCACTGAGCCTAGTAACAAATGGATATATATTATATACAAAATTTCAACGTTCTGAGGCTACTCATTTTTGAGTTATGTGAGATACATACATACGTACGTACAGAAGCCACGAAATAAATCTCTTCTGAATCCATTTTAAATCAGTTTTATAATTCGTTTTGGGAGAAAGAGTCCTTTACTGTGTCCTTACGTACAGATGTCAAGCAAAAACATCGTTAAATTGCACTCAATAGCGGTCAAAATGGACATTTTCGTTGAAATATTGTGCCCGAAATTTTTCGCGATTACACTACTTCTTTTATACTTCGTACAAGAAAGTAAAGAATATGATCGTCAAATGTGCAATAACAATTTTAGGTAATAATACATACCTTAATTGTATCTTGTTTAAACAATTTAAAACTTAATTAGATAATTAGATAACAAGATACAATTAAAAAATAATTGTATCTTGTTTAAACAATTTAAAACTTCGAATACATCAAAAAAACAACAAAAATCGAAACTTCGTAAACAGAAATAATGTCCACACCCTACACATGAACTCACAATAATGACCGTTACACAGTTAGTGGTGCCACCACACTGAAACTTTCAAACCTATATATGTAAATAGTATGTATCCAATTGGTTACACTATGCAGTAAGCTAAAATTTGTGTTTTGATTTGATTTATATGACTAAATATGAGTTTGTTGCCAAATGACAATAGCATGCATTTAAGGGTTAAAGCGTTAAATTTACGTAATACATTTTCTTTCATTTGGAAACCTATCTGAGTGTTAGATGGAATTCAGTGATGGAAAAGTTGAGAAATTTGCATGAATAATTCGTCAAATTTATGTAATATATCTTCTTTCATCACAAAACCAAAATCAAAATCGAGAATTTACAAAACATCATCTCAAAGTAATCGCTGCAAAAAAAATAAATCAAATAGCATCACTCAAAGAAACAGGTGCTCTGAAATTAAAAACAGAAAAGGCTTGCATGAAACAATGAGCTGGAGTATTTTTTCCGGATATAAACGTGCAGTGAAAGAACATTTTAGAACGAATTTGTGAGAGAAAATTTGGAAAATTTAAACGAACATTTGCTTTAAAGCTTTAAATTTACGTAATACATTTTCTTTCATTAGGAAACCCATTTGAGTGCTAAACAGAATTCATTAAAGGAGAATTTGGGAAACTTACATGAGTAATTCTTCAAATTTATGTAATACATTTTCTTCATCTCAAAATTGACAATTTACAAAACTCTCCCATATTGTTTACTGCAAAAAACACCTTTGAAAAGTGTATATTAGAAATTAATTAGCCTTGCCAGAGAATTTGACATAAAAAGTCTTAATATTAGCATCCACATCTTGTTAATAATAGTGTTCATTTTATAATAATCAGCCAACAGATTCTTTTGAAATGTTCAGATAAAATACCACAAGCGAATTTTGCAAATATTTGCAATAATCTGAGAAAAACTGGAATAGCATTACTATCCTTTCGCATTTCCAAAATTCTTACAGAAAATAAATTTCGGTCAGGTAAATTTTTGTATAAAAATTTTCTATATTTGCTAAATTTCATAAATAGTCATATTTAGGAAATTTCAGTCAAATATAAAATAATGCTATCAAAAATAGCTATGTAATCTTTAAATTATAAATCTATATTTTACTTAACTGTTATTTTCTTTCAGTCGAATTTGCTACGATTTCTTAGTTATTTTAATACAAAAAAGTATTAAAAATTCAAATATTATAATTTTTCTTCCTTTTTCTGAATTCCCATTAAAGTCTTTAAGATGAAATAAATTATTACAGTATGTTAAAAATATTATAAGAAGTTCTTTTGATGGTTATGTATCTGATTTTATTTTAAAAGTTTACAAAAATCTTAAATTATTAAATAATTACTTTCAGAATCTTTAATTCTGAATTTCTCATGATACTCGTTTAATAAAAATTAGGATTTAGAGATTAATAATAAATGTCAAATGCTTAATAATTTGATTTTATAGACAGCAAATAATTATTGAATATGCGAAATTCTTCTCAATAAATTCTGTTTTATAGTTGATTCAATAGCTTGTTATATATATAGTTTTCTCGCATAATTCCAAAACGTTATTTAGAGTTAATCTTCTATGCTGTACATTTACTGTACCTCTATTCATCAAGAGACAGAAGATAAAAACGCTAAGGAAAAAGTAAAATTAGTAAAGTAACGACCCTATGGGTGGGGTAGACTGATGTTTCTATGCGAAATACAAGCTTGTTGCTTTGTTAATTTTATGACATCTGTTCATATTTTATAAACTTGATCCTTCGCAGCATAAAACATAAAAATAAAAATTCTGAAAGCTTTCAGATTTTATATTACGCCCAAAGAGCCGTTTTTTAAATGTTTTGTGCGTTACCTTTTTTATTAAATATCGTTTTTATCGCTCTTAAACTATAAAATTAAATTCAACAGGAATATTGTAAAATAATTTAAAATGAGCATATCTTTAGAATTTCCGATACACTGTCTCACGCGATAAAAATGTTTTGTTTTTCATACAGTGTTGCCACTGCTGGCTTTGAAATCGTTGAGTTTCTTAATCAAAAACTCATAAATGCTTTACAAGATATGAAACAGATAATGAAACAAATTCCAAATCCCAAATTGGGCTTCCAGATGTCCATAATCGGGTGGAGACGTACGTTATTCAAAACTGGGTGACACTAGGTACCATTGTTTAATCACAATGAGAGAAACATACATACCTTTACTCAAATTCTTCATTATTTAATTTCTTTAAATGTAATTCAGGGCTCAATATTCAATGGCAACAATTTGAAAAGTGAAAACCGACACAAAATGCCAAAACGAAATTAATAGCCCTTCGGAGCAAATTGCCCCTTTGGGCTAAAAATAAAAAATAACAGTGAAACAAAAGAAAAAAATGTCGTAGTGAATATTGTTGAAAAATCTACATTCCATAGCTGACGTTCTCTTTCGCAATCATGTTTCAGCAAATGTTTTGAGAACTAATAACATAAATAATTTACCCTATAAATTATTGATATTATTTTAAGAAAAGAAACAAAGGTAAAATTTTAATAACGTTCAAAATCCTTTTTAAAAAATGTATTTCGGTCTTCATCCTTCATACTCAAAAACATGTAAATATAAGTCATTAAATTTACAGATATATTCAAACACGTGTATCGCCAATAATACTCAATTCATGGGTCTTTTCAGGAATTAGTGTTTTATTAAGAAATTTATGAACTGAAGTTAATTGATTAAACAATTTTTAAATAAATAAAACTTTGTTTAATTTTGGATAAGCATATTCCTTTCAAAATTAATGTTGGTATCTGCCTACGTTCGGTTCTGCTTTTTTTAAAAACATAGAATTTTGATGAAATATATATTTATTTAATCAAAATATGATATCAAATCATAAAAATAGGTAAATTTTTAGGAATAGTTTCATAAATTTTTGAAATATATGCAATTTTATGCACATTTTTAGGAGAATTTAACACTTACGTTAAATGTCGTATATTTTTTCCCACAGCATATATTTCGATTTTATTTATACCGTATACTACTACAACACTCATCTGTGTTATGAACTAAAATGTTTATGATATTTCTAAAATTTACTAAAATATGTGTAATTACATGAAAAAACACAGTTTTTTGTAAAATATTTCTTATCGTTTTATATAGAAATACTTATAAAACAATCAAATTAATAAATATAACTTAGATTGTAGCTTAAAACCTAGTAAATAATATAGAAAACACTTTAGTGAAATTTAATAGAGATACCTTTAGAACATTTTGAGTAATTACATTTCTTGTATGTAAAAACACTAGAAAAATTAGTTTTCCAGAAAACGCATTTAAAGATTTCACATTAACAGAAAAACTGTTCTGTTGTATTTACACACTTAAAATTCTCCACATTTGTACATCACACCCTCCATATCTTTATACTTAAATAATTTTGATTTCCTATTTGATTTTAATTTTTTCTGGCTATTTTCGAAATGAGCGACGAATGACGTTTCGAGTTCTTTATTCTTTCGTTATCAATTCCAAAGTAATTTTTAATCATTTTTTGTTCAATTGATATGCCTAAATGTTCAGACACAGGAAGTAATCCAAGATACCCTGAATTAAAAATTAAAATGCTGTATATGCACCCAGCAACATAGTCTTTATACCTAATCGCAATGTTGCCAGACCCAGTTCAAAAAACCGCAATGTTGCCAGTCCCAGTTAAAAAAAATAAGGCAAATAATTACTGCCAGAAACAAAAAAAAGTACCCAGAATTAAAAATGAAATGTTTTAGCACAATTTACATACAAACAGGTAAAAAAAAAACACGGATAACAACATTGTTTACCTTTAAGTTGAGCCTTTTAAATGGCACTTCCGATCTTTCTGCTTTCACTTCCAGTGCAGTTAATTGGCTATACCTTCTCTTCTAATTATCTCAAACGTAAAAATGAATCATTTTCGGAATCCTACAAAATCCTTTCAAATTGGGCAATTAAAAGAAATCGAATTTTTTCGCCGAAATCTTTTTTTTAACGTAAGCAGATACCTTAAAACATATGACTTCAAATAAAACTTCCTAATTCATGCAGTTTTTATATTCCATCCTTTTATTCTATTTAATAATTAGACCAATAATTTAAACTAAAAATAATTCATTTGTGTATAAGAACTTTTTTACGTTGTTATAAGTATACCTGAAATTTGTCAAAAACTTTATTAAACAAATAGCGTTTAAAACAGTGAATTAAGGAATAGAAATATCATGATATTTCATATATTTGAATGCTTTATGAAATAGCATAAAATAATTTCATGGATATTTCCATCTTGCAGAAGTTTCAATATTTCTTAAACACTTCCACTAAATTTTTGAGCCAGAAGATATTTAGAAAGCTTTTAAGTATAAGATCCTGAGAGTTTAAGGACAATGATATAAGGGGCGTTTTTTTTAACGTTTTGTGTGTTACTTTATTTATTAAATAATATATTCTTTGCACTTAAACTATAAAATTCAGTTCAATAGCAATGCCGCAAAATAATTTTAAAATGAGCCTATCTTTAGAATTTCCGATACACAGTTCCGCGCGCTGGAGATAAAAAGGTGTTTTTCACCATAACGTGTTGCCATGGCTCGATTTGAAATCCTTGAGTTTGTTAATCAAAAATTCGTTAAAGTTTTACAAAATATGAAATCGATAATAAAACAAATTCCAAATTTGAGCTTCCACATATGCCCCTCTTCGCAGTAGGATTACGTCATTGAAAATTGGATGGTTCTATGTACCGTTGTTTTATCACAATGCGAGAAATATACATACATTTATGCAGATTTTTCATTATTTATTTCCTCAAATACAATGCAGGACTCTAAAATTGGGTGGCAATACTTTGAAAAGTGAAACGGACATTCATAGTGATTCAATGCAAAATGGCAAAACGAAAACAATACTCCTTCAGGGACAAAGCTCCTTTGGACTCATAATTTAAAAAGAGCATATCTTCAGAATTTCTGATACACAGTCTCGTGAGATGGAGATAAAATTGTGTTTTTTTTTTTTTTTTTTTTTCTTTCGTACAGTGTTGCCATTGCTCGCTTTGAAATCGTTGAGTTTCTTAATCAAAAACTCATAAATTCTTTGTAAAATTACTGATAATAAAACAAATTATTGATAATAAATTCCAAATTCGGGCTTCCAGATGCCCATATTCGGGTGGAGACGTACGTTATTCAAACTTGGATGGCTTTAGGTATCGTTCTTTTATCACAAAACGAGAAACATATATACATTTATGCAGATTCTTCATTAATTAATTTCTTTAAATATAAAACAGGCCCACCAGCGGCCGAGCGGTAAAGTCGCTGAACACTGGTAGTTCGGTCCTAGGTTCGAATCCCGCGAACGAACGGGCTGGCTGCGTGGGCGTTTTCGTGGTTTTCCCCATGTGTAACGTGTATATGAGCCAGTTTCCCTTAGAAAGTCCTCCACGAAGGCATCCCTCCCCTTAGGCAGATAGCCCTCGACGCTTTGCCACAATCACACACACACACACTTTAAATATAAAACAGGGCAATAAGATTTAGTGACAACAATTTAAAAAGTGATTTAGATTTTTCAGATTCAGTTTTCGAAGCAAAATTCCAAAACGAAATTATCAGCCCTTCTGGGCTAAAAATCAACAATACATGATAGTTTGACAAGCACAAATAAAATACTGTGAACGATTTATATGATAACTACGGGTTTTTAAGAATTATTTTTCTCTGAAAAAAATGTTGTATAATAATTTTTTATTGGAACATTAAAATAGGAAACTTATAAGTACAAAGAGAAGTTTTTTTCCGCTTATAAAGAAGCAAGACAAAATTTGCGAAATAACGCTTAAAAATGATAACCATTTTAATTATAGCAAGAAAACAGTTAAATGCGGTAAATGTAAATATGTACAAGAATCAAAATCATTTCTAGAAGATCAGGTGTTATCATGGTATTGAACTTTTGTGTTTCTCAAACACTAATTAACCTATATCTTTTAAATATATGTTAAATTTATCGCATTACCATTGCTTATACAGCTAAGTTTTTTTCTTTAATTGAATATTTAAATTCCTTGTGCATCACACAGTATTACACAAAGCTTACAGAGATAAGCAAAAACAAACAAATAAAACATACTTACACACAGTACCGTGTGTGTATGTATTGTGATAAGTAAATACCGTGCGTGTATGTAAGTATAAGTTCTCGCATTGTGATAACACAATAAGAGACAAAATAAAATAAACTTACAAATTCACAGATGACGCTTAAGTATAAATACGATTAAATCGGGTAGATTGAAATAATTATTAACTATATTTCCTTTCCCTTCAATGATTGCTCCGTTTTTTACAAATACATAATATTAAATACATCTAAGATATAAATTTGAAAATAACTTATAAATTAATGAGCAAATTTTGCACTTTCAGAAGTTTTTCGACACGAAAAAGCATAAACTATACTTTCTGGTTTATAAATAACTGTTTTTATTCAAATCCTTTATTCCCAGCTTGGCATGGATAATTGGAAAAAAGAGAAAGCAAATGTGCGTTGTTTTGATATTCGCCATCAGTTACTTAAGCAAAGCAAACAGCAACAAACATCCTGGCAATATTGTTCAATACCACTAAATTTTCTTGTTCAACTTTTAATCGAGAAGTTCGGATATGAAAACATATTATATTTCGCTCTGTTTCCATTCATAATCGTACTTCTACAATTATGTACACTTTTTATCACACATTTCAACGTCAACAGTAAATAAGCGAAGTTACTGTTGAAACGCATCTCAGAACGCATGACCAAAAACAAAACCAATCGGGGTCATGACCCTGCGCGAGTTCACAATGTAGGGAGCCGTGAAAGAATTTGCCAGATCATGAGCAATATTTTATCGCTCCCCATTCAGGAGCGGAAACAGTAAAAATTGTCACTCACGTTGCATGGGGTGGTCCTCCGTCGTGCTTGGCACGCGGCGTTTTCTTCCTCGCATTGGGCCACTGGAATTGGAACTTGGTGTTGACGGCCACCTTCAAGAAATCCATGTCGGTTGATTTTGGATTTTAAACTGTAATAAATGGAGCACTTGACCCTCAGGAAGACATCAGAGTTTATAAAAGAATTAAATATTAAGAAAAACAAAAAGGGAGACATCCGGGGATCTCCAATCGGGGGTGAACTTTAGCCGCAGTCCTTGGCGCAATCAGCAGCGTGGCGAGAAGATTCGGCCACGCGGTGCCTACCACTCCGGTCCCGGCGCAAGGATCGATTCGTGGGTCCCTATTTCTGCTTCTCGCTCCTTCCTCCTCTTTACCCCTTCCCCTTCTGCCCGACATGTCTCCCCGGATCGTTTCCCCCTATCCGGATCCGGATTATGCTTTCCACTTTTTGGCGGGAAACAGCTAGCAGCGCTTCTGCGTACTTTCAACGCGCTTCATTCTCTGTTTCAGATAATTTACGCTCGCTCGTTACCACACTTGACCCATATTTTAAATGTTAACTGAAGCACTTCACTGTTATTTTCTACAACATTATGTAACAGCTAGAAAAGGGAATTAAAATTTTAATTCTTACGCCATGGAGAACTGTAAATTCCTTGGGTCTTAAAATTGACTTCAGATAAAATGACCTTGAATACCATTATTATCCAAAAGGGCCAGAAGGGCTATTATTAAGCCCAGAAGAGCTATTAATTTCGTTTTCGCATTCTGCATTGAAAACTTTGTAGAGACATTAGGATTTTGGGAAGCCGGAGAGATGGAAAATTAGCAATCGCCTTCGCCGGGAATCGAACCACGGACCTCTGAAATACCGGCTCAGTGTGCTGACCACTACACAGTGAAGGGATGCTAGGAAGGCGGAAGAAATACCTCATAACTTTAAATGTCCGTTTCACTTTTCAGATTGCTGCAACCAAATATTATCGCCCTGTGTTGCATTTAAAGAAATTAAATAATGAAGAAACTGCACAAATGTATGTATATTTCTGGCATTGTGATACCTAGAGCCATCAAGTTTTGAATAACGTACGTCTCCTCCCGAATATGGGCGTCTGGAGACCCAAATTTGGAATTTGGAATTCGTTTTATTATGTACTTATTATTATACTATGTACTTATTTATATATGTACTTATTTATTATGTACATATTTTCTAAAGCATTTATGAGTTTTTGATTAAGAATTAGCAATGTCAAAGCGAGCAATGGCAACACTGTACGGGCGAAAAAAATATGTTTATCTTCAGCGCGTGAGACCTATCCGGAAATTCTAAAGATAATTAATTTTAAATTATTTAAAAATTTATTTAAAAATTAAAATTATTTTGTGCTCTTTAAAATTATTTTGTGATATTGCTGTTGAATTGAATTTTATGGTTAAAGTGCGAAGAACGTGATATTTTTTAATAAATAAAGGTAACATACAAAACTTTAAAAAAAAAAGGTCCCTTTAGGCGTAATATAAAATCCGAAAACGTTCAAATTTTTTTTTTTTAATATTCTAGTGACTGTATTTTTAATTCCAAATTTTAGCAATTTTTCTTTGTGCAAATTAAAACAGTTCCCCGAATTTAAACTATACTTGCTTTTTTGAAACTGATAAATATTTATGCTCAGTTCTTCGTTATTTTGATTTTGAAATATTAATATCAAAAAAACTTCGTTATTTTGATATTAATATTCTTCTAACTGAATGTAAAAGTACTACACTTATTAATATCATAATTTAAGCATTTAAGTTTACCAAATGTTTTTCTTTCTATGACAGTATTGCAACATGCAAGACTATACCGATAACATACGAAATCAAGATTTTAGCAGTATTAAGTGCAAACCCAAAATAAAAAAATCTGATGTGTACACCACATGACTTCCTTGCACGAAATATTAAATTTTACGCATTTTTTCTTGCATTTCATTTAAACTTATTAGATTAAATTAAACCTACTTCGCCGACAGCGCATAAACCACAATAGAATAAATGCATTCTTTAAAATTCACTTTGTTTACCATAGCGACACTCTGGCGCTAGGTTTACTTAACAGTATTATATTTCGTTCATATTATAACTCAGAATGCACAAAATTTATATCATTTAAAGAATTATCTAATCGTTGCCACATGTTCTATTCAAATACTATAATAAAGCTAGAACTATGTATAAAAGAAATTAAGCAAACAAAACAAAAAAGAAACAGTTTTTCACAGACGATTGAGAATTTCTCATTCAATTAATTCAGTTTTCACTTCCCGACAAGGCAAAAATACATAAAAACTCAAAATATCTGTATTAAAAATTACGAAGTAAATCTTAAATGCTTATTTCCTCGAAAAATTCCAGAAAGGATTAAGCATGATTTAAATAATAAATGAAGGCGTTATCTTTGTTGTTGCGAAGCTAAGTTTCTCTAGATTGGCAACAATTCCGCTATCCTGCTGTTTCAAATGTAAACAAGAGCAATGGCCGCCATCAAATACATTATTAGGTTAAGCGGCACTTAAACAATTTTAAAATTGTTGATAATTCTAAACATATTGCATACGGATTTACTAAAGGCATAAAAACCTTAACCGGAAGATAAGAACAACATAATTCAATCATTTTTAAAGCAAAAAATATACAATTTACAAACATATAAGTGTAAAGAAACTGAGCCGGGTAACAGAGTGGATATATATATATAAATATATTTATATACGCTTGGTGAGGCCGATTGCAACCAAAATACGAGGTGCTCATCTACATGTTATAGCAGTCCTATATACAAAATTTCAACGTTCTGAGGCTACTCGTGTTTGAGTTATGCGAGATACATACGTACATACGTTCGTACAGACGCCACGAAAAATTCTCTTCAGAATTCATTTTAAAGCAGTTTTATAATTTTTTTGGAGGAAAAGAGTGTTTTATTCTGTCCTTACATACAGATATCACGGAAATACATAGTTAAATTGCATTGGAAAGAGGTCAAAATGGGATATTTTCGTTGAAATATGCTGCCTGAAACTTTTCGCGATTACAATACTTCGTTTTTACTTCGTACAAGGAAGTAAAAACAGAAAAATTTAGCAATCATTTCAGTTCATGTGTCACTATAGACACTGACGTATCCGAAACGTCAAGAACTGTCTTCGGCCAACGCCGCGTAGTATATTATTATTGCTATATAGCAATGTAAATTTGAAAATAAAACATTCTAATTCTAAGCTTGTTCATAACTATACACTGTTGATCCACATTAAATGGTATTCTTCGGACACGTAGACGCGTATTTTATTTGTTGTATGTTAAGGGGTTAACTCAGATTAACCGTATACCATTTATCCGGTATAAGAAGAGAAAGTTTCACCAGAACTTGAACTATAAGGACTGATAAAAGCGATGAAATAAATGAAACAGTTGTAAAGATTATCTTAATTTTCTAACAGTTAGCATTTAGTTAAATGTTACTTTCCTGTCTTTCCTTAATTTCAGCTTACAACTTCCGGCCAGTACGTATTTTCAGAATCGCGGTTGTATATCAATGAGGAGAAGAAGTATTTAATTGTGAATTTCTACTGACTTCTTTAGAAAGCCAGAGATTCTATACAACGCGAGTTAGCCTTTTGGCTATACTCTTTCTCTAAAGCTACTTATATGATCGACAGTACTTTAGGCCCTTGATAGCTTCGCAGTTTAGTTAGCGTTAACGACCAACTCTGTTATAAGAACCTTGATAGCTTCGGCTGTATCCTTTTAGTTAAGATTAGTTAAGTTTTACTTCTTAGTTTCCTGAGTTCAAGCCCGAGTGGAGGCTTTATTGTAAACTCCAAGAAGGAGTCTTCTATGAACTTTATTTGAAATAATGAAGGGTATTTAACCCTTCTTGAGTATCTGTTCTCTGTCTACTGAACTAAAGCTATTATTCGGTTACCAGTTCTTAAGGTTCCTCAATTTTAGCTGTAACTTAAAAGATAAGAATCTTATACAGTTATAATTTGTTTTATTTATTTATATCAAAGTGGTCGAAGTCTATCTGCCTAAGGGGAGGGATGCCTTCGTGAAGGACTTTCCAAGCGAAACTCGCTCGTATAACACATGGGGAAATCCACGAAAGCGCCCCTGCAGCCAGCCCGTTTGGCGGGATTCGAGATCCCGAACGAACTACCAGTGACCAGCGACTTCACCGCTCGGCCACTTGTGAACCAGTTATAACTAGAATAAACCGATGACGTAGTACACTCATGTTCATAAATTAAGGATAATGCAAAATCAGGCAAAGGAAGAGTTAGAAGCAAAACAAATTTGACTTATTTGTAAAGCTTATTTATTAAACAAAAGGTAAAGAGCAAAAAAAGATGCTATATGTTTGATATTATTAAAAAAACTAGCTATTTTTTCTCCCTGGAGCAAATTACGAAAAAAACCTATTTACAAAAAACTAATATTACATGGTTCGTATGATTGTTAATACATTGTATGTCTCCCAGACGATGCAATACAGTCCATACAACGCCTAGGCATGCTGAGTATCAAATTATCGATCAGGTCTTGGGGGATATTACACCACTCAAAAAGCAATGCTCTCCGAAGTTCCGGTAGACATGTAGGAGGAGGTTGACGGGCTGCAACTCGTCGGCCAAGCATGTCCCACAAGTGCTCTACTGGATTCAAGTCCGGTGAGAATGCTGGCGAGTCCATACGGGTGATATCCTCCGATTGAAGGCATTCGCTTACGATGTTTGCACGGCGAGGACGGGCGTTGTCATCCATAAACACAAATTGTGCGCCCATGGCGCCCCGAAACAAACGTACATGTTGTACCAGCATGACATCCCGATAGATTTGGGTTCCAATTTGAACATGCAGGTCAGTTCTGGAACACAGAACAATTCCACCTTAAACGAGCACTCCTGCACCACCGTAACGGTGTCGTTCAGTGATGTTTTTTTGGTGGTAACGGGTACCTGGAGCTCTCCATATGAAAGTCCGGCGAGAATCAGACTGCAAGCTAAACCTGGACTCGTCGGAAAACATCACACAAGCCCACTGTTTCGGTGTCCACAATGCATGCTCTCTACTCCAGGGTAACAGCAGGCGACAGTGAGTTGCAGTAAGTGGAACTCATCTGACAGGTGTACGAGCATATAGACCAATCTGTCCTAAGCGTCTGTACACGGTCTGCCTTGAAATTGTCGTACCAGTGGCTGAAGAGAGCTGACGAGACAGGTCTGAGGCTGTGCTCCGCCTGTTTCTTTTGGCAGTAACTGCCAAATACCTGTCCTCATTCGGCGTTGTAACTCTGGGGCGACCTGTGCTGTAACGTCTACTCACATTACCATCATCTTGGAATCGTTGCCAAAGCCTGGAGATGACACTCTGGGCAATTCCAAGTTCATCTGATACTTCCAGTTGAGTACGCCCATATTCCAGACGGCCGATAATTCTACCAAATAAAAAATCATCCAAATACGTCCTTTGTGTCATAACTATTCGGTTATTGCACTGAAAGGCTTATAAAGCGCCTGCGAACAATTTTACTTCTTTGCTTGTATTCCTTATATATCACTCTCTTACACTCTCGTCATTGTAAAGTACCATCGGTGTCATCTGGTTACTTCCCAAAATTTGCATATGATTCTTGAAGATGTGTGTAGTGATTTTACAGGTGATATATTTATTTTAGTGTTCGATTTCCGCGTGACTCCGAATTATCCTTAATTTATGGACATGAGTGTAAATAAACAACTTTTAGGAATAAACAAAATTAAATTTAGTTTAAATATCTCGCTGAATAATAATCAAAAACAAAGTGTAACATTAAGGATCAGCATATTTTTTTTTAATTTACACTGACTCTTAATATCAGACTTTGTTTTTGAAAATTGATTTTAATTGCAATAGTTCTAAAAGTATAAACGATTTGCTCAAAGTTGTCAAAAATATGTCATTTTCTTTAACAATCGCACTAAACGGATTACATAAAATATTCTGAGATATTTCATTAATTTTTTAGCCTTTTTATCAAATATGAATTATTGCTTAATCCCGTTAAAATTCCTAAGTTTACTTTTAGGAGCTCATGATCATTTTTTTTTTTTTTTTCAAAATAATGCATAAAGATTCAAATCCTAAATAAAATATGAAAAATAAAAGTATCTTGGTTGTTCAATATATATATGTGTGTGTGTGTAAACGCATTTAAATTATAATGAAATTGTGAACAATGCAAAAAATAGGAAGCTAGAGAAGATTAATAAGAAATTTTAAAATTCCTCTTTAAAAGCGATAGTAGAAAGAAATATTTACCTAAGCGTATCACTAGGGTACAACTTAAAAATAACACTAAAAAAATTTGATGAGTACACCACATAACTTCCTTGTATTGGAATATTAAATTGGAATATTAAATTATACGCATTTTTTCTTGCATTTCATTTAAACATATTGGATTGAATTAAATCTACTTCGCCGACAGCGCATAAACCACAATAGAATAAATGCATTCTTTAAAATTCACTCTAGTATTTGTTTACCATAGCGACACTTTGGCGCTAGATTCACTTAACAGTATTAATAATTATATAATAATTAACTTTTATATTTCGTTTATATTATAACTCATAATGCACAATATTTATATCATTTAAAGAATAGAATTATCTAATAGTTACCACATGTTCTATTCAAATACTATAATAAAGCTAGAATGATGTATAAAAGAAATTAAGCAAACAAAACAAAAAAGAAACACTTTTTCACAGACGATTGAGTATTTCTCATTTAATTAATTCAGTTCTCACATCGCGAGAAGGCAAAAATACATAAAAACTCAAAATATCTATATTAAAAATTACGAAGTAAATTTCAAACGCTTATTTCCTCGAAAAAATTCCAGAAAGAATTAAGCATGATTTAATTGGCAATAATAAATGAATGCGTTATTTTTGTTGTTGCGAAGCTAAGTTTCTCTAGATTGGCAACGAATCCACTAGTCTCCTGTTTCAAATGTAAAGAACAATGGCCGCCATTAAAAAAAGGCTTAGCGGCAGTTAAACATTTTTTAAATTGTTGATAATTCTAAAAATATTGCATACGGATTTGCTAAAGGCATAAAAACCTTAACCGGAAGATAAAAACAACATAATACAATCATTTTTAAAGCAAAAAATGTACAATTTACAAACATATAAGAGTAAAGAAAATGAGATTATTGAGCCGGGTAACAGAGTGTATATATATATAAATATATTTATATACGTTTGATGCGGCCGATTGCAACCAAAATACGAGGTGCACATCTACAAGGAAGTAAAAAGAAGAAAATCTGAAACGCTTTTAAATTTTATATTACGCCCGAAAAGGCGCTTTTTAACCTTTCATGTGTTACCTTTGTTTATTAAATATAAATTTCTTCGCACTTAAACTGTAAAATTCAATTCAACAGCAATATCACAAAATATTTAAAAGAGAATATGTTTAGAATTTCCGATACACAGTCTCGCGAAATGAATATATATATATATATATATATATATATATATATATATATATTTTTTTTTTTCGTAGAGTGTTGCCTCGCTTTGTAATCGTTGGAGTTTGTTCATCAAAAATTCTTTAAAAGTTTACAAAATTTAAAATCGATAATAAAACAAATTTCATATTCAAATTTCGGGCTTCCTAGGGCCCATGTTCGGTTGGAGGACTACGTTATTCAAATTTGGATAGCTCTCGGTGCCGTTGTTTATACCACAGTGCGAGAGACATTTATGCATTCATTCATATTCTTCATTATTTAGTTTCTTTAAATATAATACATGGCAATAATATTTGGTGGCAACAGTTTGAACCAACGCAGAAAATAAAACGACGCAAAATGCCGTTTTGACGCTAATAGCTCTTTCGGTCTAACACCTCTTTGAACTCATAAAATAAAATGGAAATGTTTTGACGATTATTTCAATCAGGATAAATTATTTTCTAATTAAAAATATTTTGATTACAATTTTTTTCAGAAAATGAGACCAAAACTATATAAATCGAGGAAATCACTAAATTCGAATTCGTTACATTCGAAATTTGACTATTTAATGTGTACATAATAAACGCATTTGGAGGATGATCTAAAAATATAACTACAAACTACAGTTAAATAAATATTTATCCCATTTATGTACGTCCAATCACATACTCAGATAGAGAATTTTATGAAAGCAGGAGAGTATCAAATATATTTAAAAAAATTCTAATGTGTACATCAAATGACTTTCTTGTACCGAATATTAAATTACACGCATTTTTTCAGCATCTCGCTAAAACTTATTTCCTCAAATTTCATTAGAGATATATTTCTCATTCAATTAATTCAGTTCTCATATTTCGGCAAAAATACAAAAAAAAAAAAAAAAAAAAGAAAAAGAAAAAAAAAAGAAAACTTAAAATATCTTCATAAAAAATTAAAAAATATAGAAAAATATAGTACCCCAACTACAGTTAAAACAATTAAAAAATAATTTTACAATTAAAATTAGAGTTTCTACGCAAAAACAAGCAATAAAAGACACTGAAAGTGAAAGTCGCAATTCACTATTCTGCTTAGCTTCAAATGTAAACAAATATGGCTACTATGTTAAGACACATTAGGCTTAACCGCAATTAAAAAACTTTTAAATTGTTGGTAATTCTATAACTACTGCATGCAGGTTAAGTAAAGGCATAAAACCCTTAACCGCAAGATAAGAATAACATAATTCAATCACTTTTAAAGCGAAATATGCGCAATTTACCAATATATAAGAATAAAAAAAAACTAAGCTGACGGAGCTGAGTAATAGAGTGGATATATATATATAATATATATACATATAATATATATATATACATATAATACTTATATATATATATATATACTTTCGGTGCGGCTGATTGCAACCAAAATAGAAGGTGCACAACTACATATAGCAGTCCTATATATAAAATTTCAACGTTCTGAAATTACTCGTTTTTGAGTTATGCGAGATACATACGCACATACGAGATACATATGTACGTACAGCCATCACAAGAAATTATCTTTTGAATCCATTTTAAATCCTTTTTGCCACCCGTTTTGGGTAAAAGATTGCTTTATTTTGTCCTTATGTACAGATACCACGCAAAAACGTCCTTTAATTATGTTCGATAGCGGTCAAAATGGGTATTTTCTTTGAAATATGATACCCGGAATTTTTCGCAGTTACAATACTTCTTTTACTTTGTACAAGGAAGTAAAAATGGAACTACATCTAATCATTTATAAATTGTAACATTTATATAGTTCCGCGTACATAAAATGTGCGCTGAAAAACGTTCGTTAAGTTTTAATAATTTAAATATATAACAAGCTTCAAAATTCTACACATAAAATAATTTCTGTGATTAGCATCTAATAATTTCATGGAACGAGCTATAAAGTTAAAACGGGTACGATTTTATTAATACTGTTAATGACCGAAACTGCTAAAATGAGTAAAATTTGTTTTGTAATTTTTCTGTAAATATGATTAAAATTCTTTCAAAATGCTTAGTAACAGACAGCAAGGAGTTGTAATTCTCTATCGAATGTAACCTCGGATGTTACGTATTTTAAATTATTCTCTGTGTTTTTAATTTGTATTTTCTTATTTTATTTGTATTTCTTATTTTATTCAACATTTAACAATATTTGATAAGAAAATCTTTCTGCTTACCTTTCCTTGATAAAATGCACAGGATACTTGGATTTTT
The DNA here is from genome assembly GCF_044657685.1 of Stegodyphus dumicola. NCBI lineage: Eukaryota > Metazoa > Arthropoda > Arachnida > Araneae > Eresidae > Stegodyphus > Stegodyphus dumicola. The sequence goes on along the minus strand of NC_140769.1, from coordinate 280,118,078 downwards.
GCCATTTTAATCACGCGGATAACTTTATTTACAGCTATTTATGATACAGCTATTTATGAGTTGTTTTTATACAAAAGAACATTCATTTTATTTTCTTATCGTTGCCACTACATCTCAATCAAATAATTCGCAAAGAGATAAGAAAAAATAATAAACAAAAACTGCGCCCTCTCGTGGCCAGCAACATGAAACTCTAACAACATAGAATGTTAGGGAATTAAAATGAAAATATAAAGGTTTAACGAAAGTTTTGGATAATGAAAAGTTTTGATCTACGGAGACTCCAAAACGGGTCACGGAAACTTCATATTTAGGGTATTTTAACAGAAGAAATATAATTTTTTTCATGAAATTCATTACTTATTTTGAAAAATTTTGTATCTGAATCTGCACTGCTCAAAAACAAGAAATGGGCCAGTTCAATATCTCCTGTTCTACTGGGCCGATTGACGAAATTCAACTTGCGTTTTTCATGTCTCGGAAGCGCGACTTAGAATATGTATTAGATTTATATATAGCATTGTTCTAATATAGGTATTTTGTCAGAAAATTGGGCTTTTTCTGAAATGACATGGCATTTTTTTCCATATTTTGATCCTATGTATATATATATTGATATATTTAAATGACTCCAAACTGGCAGTTTCACAAAAATCGCGCGAGTAATTTTTTCAAAATTTTAGCTCCTGAATGTTAATTGAATTTGATATATATTTATTAATCTCTCTTTTTTATTAAATTTATTTGATTCTTCTTTTCACATTTTGAAGTTTAAGTTCATTCCGAGTCATATTCACCCAATTTTATGGTTTATTTTTAAAATTTGTATTTTTAAATAATTTTTATAAATTTTTCGAAAAACATTTTGAATTGTAATCTATAAAATTTTTACCGTGTTTTTAAAGTAGATGTATATCTAAGCATACCTGCAAAAAATTAGAGTTTTTTTATTCCAAATTTCCGAAGATATACGTGAATTTATATATTGGCGCGTTTTGAAATTTTGCATATTTTTTAAGCGATAAAACATCAAATATAGTTTAAGCATTTAGTTAAAATTATTTGAAAGTAGGAACGATGTGACTTCCCCCCCCCCCTCGTACACAATATAAAAATGGAAAGGAAAATAGGTTGCCATAATATTAAGAGGTTTGCCAAGTGAATTATTCTTGGAGCCAACTGAAAAAAATGAGCCTAGATAAATTTTTGAATTTCTGAGTAAATTTCACACCAAATTTTAAAAAAGTTAATATTTAGGCATAATTGGAGTCGTAGATTCGAAATACGGAAAAACAGTCGGCATGTCATTTCAGAAGAAGTCCTATTGTATGTCAAAATACCTGCATTAGAACAATGCTATATGTAAATCTAATATATATCCTAAGTCACCCATTCAAGACATAAAAACGCAATTTTAATTTCGTCAATCAACCCAGTAGAATGGAAGATTACTGTCCCAATTTTTTTTTTTTTTTTTTTTTTTTTTTTTTTTTTTTTTGCATATGATTAATGTTTAAAAAAATATAAGTCTGTAGTTACCTTTACAGAGCACCCTGTAAATACACAGCATGGCAGGATTTAAAATAGAAATAAAAAGTACGACATAGCTCCCATTTCTAATTTTATTTTACCACAATATCTAATATGTATGCTATTTGTCCTCAGTTTGTTTATAAATATTGGGTTGTTCAGAAAGTATTGGGTCAGTCCATAAATTCGTGCGCATTTTTGGTAAATTTTTAAATAATATAAAAAAACACAATTTCACATTTTAATCAGTTATATATTTTCCTCCATTATCTACAATGTCTCGCCATCTTACAGGCAGCTCTTTTATACCACTGCTGCAGAAAGACTCTGGTTTTGATGCAAAAAAACTTGAAAGTTCATTGTGTACATCCTGTTTAGAATTTAATTTTTATACCAGTAAAAAATTTTGAAAGGCACGAAATAAGTGAAAATCACTCGGGGCTATATCTGGGGAGTAAGCAGGATGTGGCAAAAGCTCCCAATTAAATTCACTCATTTTTTGCAGCGTTGTTCGAACCGTATGCGGTCAGGGTTATCGTGCTGAAGCAACGCTTTCTCGATATTCACCGATCGTGGGCGATTTTTGATCCATTCTGAGTTTAGACGGCAAAGTTGTTCACTACAAACGTCTGAATGAATCGCTTGATTTGGTTCTGGCAGTTCAAAACGTCCTGGACGGAGGTTCATGATCCATGTTGCTTTTTCCAACTTTAAATTTCAACCATTTCTGGGCAGTCCTTACACTAATAGTGTGTTCACCATGTACACTATTCATTTCTATCGCTACAAACCTGGCAGATTCATCACACGAAAATAAAGAACAGTTCGTTTGTACTGATTACCTATATTAATCTTCTATGGGTACTAAAATGCGTTCGATATTTACAAAAAAAGGGGATGAACTGAATAATATGTTAGTCAAACGATGACAAGTTTCAACAGGTTCAAATTTGTATTGTTTTAGTGAATGCGTCATAGTGAATTCCACGCATACTCCTAATGCGCATGAACTTACGGACTGGGAGCTTAATTGTATATTTTCACAGCCAACTTCACACTTAAGCCAGAATAAAAATTACATATTTTGACACCTGATATAGCAAGGATCGCTTGCGTAAAAGTTCGATTGATTCTAAGCAGTAATTTTTGGCTCTTTCAAATATGGAAAGTGAAAAGCAGCATTTTCGGAGTATTTTACTTTTTTACTATCGAAAAGGTAAAAATGCTGCTGAAGCAAGAAAAAAATTATTAGATGTGTATGGAGAAGATGTATTGACGAAACGCCAGTGACAAAAACCGGTTAGCAAAATTTCCATTCCGAGATTTTGATTGATGCACGCACCACATTCGGGAAGACAAGTTGAAGCTGATGAAGACGCAATAAAGGCGCTAATTGATACCAAACCGGCCAATAACAACTCGTGAAATCGCTGACAGATTAAATTTATCGAATTCGATCGTTCATGGTCATTTAAAACGCCTAAGTGTAATTTCTATGCTCGATATATGGGTTTCTCGCGTCCATAAGCTCTTCATCTTCAAGCTCAAAATTTCCAAATCGAAATTGCAAACCATTTTTAGCACTGGCCTTCTGTAATACATCTTCTCCATACACATCGGATAATTTTTTTCTTGCTTGAACAACAATTTCACATTTTCGATAATACAAAAGCAAGATATGCCGAGAATGCTCCTTTTCACTTTATAAAATACTAGCAGCTTCGCTACCAGCCTTGGCTGAAGGGAACACCAAACGTTAAATTTAAAAACTGCGTAGAATTTTACTCTGCAGAACAACTTCATAAAAAAAATTATTACGTATAACAAAATTACAATGAAATAAGCAATATCCCTTAATACAAATATTAATTATCCAAATAAATAAATTAACAAACTTCCCTTTGAAAAATCTTAAGAACTCAAATGGTATAAAGGAGGTTAAGAACTTTGTTTCCTAAAACAAATCCCTCAAAACTTTTCAATATCTTAAAAACGGTGAAATGAGCTATGAATAACATAAAAGAATAAAAAAACAAAAAATTCCGAAAAGCGAAGTATAATTAATGATATTTTATCTTATATTTTCAAGAGAAAAAAATTACAATGAAATAAGCTATATCCCTTAATACAAATATTAATTATCCTAATAAAAAAATTAACCAACTTTCCGTTGAAGATAACAAACCATGCAAAACTTTTCAATATCTTACAAACAGTGAAATAAGCAAAAAATAACATGAAGGCAACTCAAAAAACATAAAATTTCACGCAGAATTTTACTCTCCAGAACAACTTTATAAAAAAATCAATAAAAATGTATTATATATATATATACATATATAAATGACAATGAAGTATGCCAGTCTCTTATAAAAGTCTTATACAGTCAATTATAAAAGTCTCGCATCATACTGTAATAATTTTGTATGGTACTGTTATGTAAATCTACTATTATACTGCATTATTTTCTTTGTGTAGATATTTTAATTATACAATCGAGTCCAGTACCATTTGCTTTTTCAGTTAGTTATTTAATATTTAAATGGTTTGTAGTTTTATGTTATGTACAACTTATCATGCCTGTTACAGGCGTTTATTTCTGTTTATTTATGAAAATGTAATCCTTTCATGGCAGTATGTAAATTCATATATAATCATTCCAGCCCTTGTTTGGCCGTGTATTTGTTGTTTTGATATTCAATAAATATGGCTCTAGATGGGGGTGGGCACGGTGCTAAACCAATTAACCTAATGGTAAAGGGACAGTACCCGTGCCCCCCGTCACCTATCACCTATATATATATATATATATATAAATGACAATGAAATATGCCAATCTCTTAAAAACAGTGACATAAGAAATACGATGAAAAATTGTTGCCAAACCCATATTTCTAAAAGAATGAAACTATTCAAAATGATACGATTTCATCAAAAATCTATCAACAACAATAAGACGGGAAAATTGTTGCCCAAATCACATTTTTAAAGATGTGAGATGTGAGAAGTGTACACGGAAGCTTCATTTAAAAAAAAATTTTAAATACAAAATATTATCATTTTTCCAAAATTCTTTTTGTAAAAGCAGTCGCAAGGATAAAAGTTTAACCTGTCCAAAAATCAAAGAAAAATAAACTGTACCTTTTTAAAAATAAACTTTTTTAGAAAAAAATCTCGTTGAAAAGGTGTTCAGCTCACTTTGTTAAATAAATTCGTATTGAATCGCTTTATTGAAACACGAAATTTATTTGAAGTTCGTAAAATAGCTAAAGTGCCTACGTTTCATGACGATGTGAAAATGAAGTTTGTAGAGTAAAATCTCGCTTTCCTATAGCCCATTATGTCTCAAAATGACACTATTTCTTCACAAAACATAAAATTAAAAAAATAGAATTTCGAAAAAATCGCTTCGAGGTTCACTGGCTCTTGTCTAGATGCACCTATGCACCAAATTTCGTAGCCGTGGGTCTATTAGCTTACGCGCAAATGCGAACGAAAGACACACACAGGCTCTTTCTTCTATTATATGTAAAGAGGAAATAGATAATAAACCAAGTTCCAAATTTTAAATTTGGGCTTCCAGATGCCCATATTCGAGTGGAGGGCTACGTTACTCAAAACCATCGAGACTAGTCCTGTGAAAATTTGAAAATATAACGCTGATTTTTGTTGTTTAACTTCTGAATTAGTGGAATTTCTTATTTAAAAATAGGTGTAAGACATTTTTCTAGTAGTAATTCGAATTAATTTTGACATTTGCTTCTGCTTTCATTGAGTTCAGTTTATCATTATAAGAGAATCTATTAATAACCATAAAGCCTTGAGAAAAACATTCCTTGTTTTCTCTCAACCGACATATTAAGCCTTTTTACCTCTTTTTCAGTAGCAAATCGATCTTTTTCTATTGAATCCGATAAGTACAGTGTCTCAAAAAAGTGATGGGACACTTGTGCTTTACAAAAGGAAACTGTAATAAAATTAATTAAAAAAACATGTAAAAATTTTTTGTGGGTGTGTTTCATACTTAAATTTAGTAACAATTATTACATAACATAGATTTTCTCAAAATATTAAAATATTAATTTAATAAAAATACAATTGTTTAGAACGGAGCAGAAAATAGCTCACTTAAGTGATGAGACACTTACTTTTCCATCAAATATTTATCCAAAAATTTTACTTTTTAAAAGGTTTTAATATTTTGTTGGATTTCCTTTTATTTTTAAAACATGATTTAATCTTCTTGGGATGGATACGACTAATTTTTTTGTGAATTCTGGAGTTATTTAACCCCATTCTTCTTGAAGCACCGATTTTAATTGTTGTTTTGAAGAAATGGTGTGTTTGCGAATCCTTGATTCCAATTCTTGCCAAATATTCTGCATGGGACTTAAGTCTGGAGATTGTGGTGGTGTTTTTATTATTTCAAAACAGTTATACAGCAGCCAGAGTCTAATGTTCAAAGCAGTGTGCGTGGGGTCATTGTCCTGGTAGAATTTAAAATTGTTATGAAGGTTCAATTTTCGCGCTGGAGATTTCAAATTTTGATTTAAAATGTCAATATACTTGTACTGATCCATTATACTGTCAATAAAACAAAGAGTACCAACTCCAGCGGACGACATACACCCTCATACAATAACTCCTCCTCCACCATGTTTTACTGTTGGCACCAAGTTCTGTTTTCGAAATTCTTCCCTGGGTTTTCTCCACACCAAGATTCTACTGTCGGAACCAAATATATTAAATTTACTCTCATCAGGAAATATAACTTCATTCCAGTAATCAGAATTCTTATTTATGCTGGATTTTGTGAAAGCCAGTCTGAGTTTTCTATTCTTTTCACTTACGAAGAATTTTTTCCTGGCTGCTCTACCGTGATATCTAGCAGATCGAATTACTTTTCTAATAGTTTCAGGTTTAACAATTACTCTATATAATGCTTGTAAATCAGCAGCAACTTTAGGAGCACTCATTCTTGGATTTTTTTTAATATTTCGAACGATAATTCACTTTATTCCATTGGATAGCTTTGATGGTCGGCCAGGTCTTCTTTTATCCTGAATCATATGATTCTTTTTATATCGTTTAATGATATTGTAAACTGTTGAATGACTCAAGTTAACTGTTTCAGGAGTTTCTCTAATAGATTTTTCACGTTCAACAGGGAAATTATTAACTAATTTTCGAATTTCAGGCAAAGTTTCTTTTCGTTTAGCATTCATGGCTGCACAGAGCTAAGAAACACAAAAATTCCAAACCAAACTGGAGAGAAATACTGCAGACGATTTTATAAATTATTGCCAATTGCTTTTGAGTAAAAATAAAAACCCAAAAAAATATTTTTATTATTTTTATTGTATTAATACTACGTAAATTTTATTTTACGTAGTAGTATCTAATGGTGTCCCATCACTTATGTGAGCCATTTTTTGCTCCGTTTTAAACAATTATATTTTTATTAAATTAATATTTTAATATTTTGAGAAAATGTATGTTATGTAATAATTGTTACTAAATTTAAGTATGAAACACACCCACAAAAAATTTTTACATGTTTATTTAATTAATTTTATTACAGTTTCCTTTTGTAAAGCACAAGTGTCCCATCACTTTTTTGAGACACTGTATATCCAAGCTTAATCAATTGTAAATATACTATATTTCTATTTTTTACCTGCTACATAATTTTCATACAGCAATTTGCACATAATCTTACGCTAAGAAACATGTTTTGGCGTTAGGCAATGAACGTCATGTTATTTTTATTAGTTTTAAATCAGATTTTATAATTTTGTTCACAGTTCTTACAAAGATATTTAAAGATTTTGCAATTTTGCTTTCCTTTAAAACATGAAATAAGATTTTAGATAAGAGCTGTACGTACCTTTGCCGGGTAAGCAATTTTTTCTCTTTTTCTCAGTCAGATGTAAACTTCGACGCTTCTTTCCTTTCATATTAATTGCGTCTCTTATTTTACGTGTAGAAATATTAAAACCATGTTTTTCACATCTTTCTTAATGATTTAATAAGAGTATTTCTCTTCGAACAGCGCAAAAATATAGCCTTCGATCCATTGTTTTTTTTTTTTTTTTTTTTTTCAGCGACATTTTAAAGAAAAGAATATTTTTAATGCTGCAGACGATAATTAAACCTTATTCCAATTTGATTCCAGTCACGTTTATATTTTAAAATTAATATTTAAATTCAAGGAAAAAAACCAAATTTGTTACAAAAATGTGTAAATACATCTGTATTTTTAAGATTTTAAGAATAAAGTTGCGGTGAACTTACATTCCTAAGATTAATAAGATTGATTTGTGATGTGTTGTTCATTAACCACATCTATGGCGTTTCAAATACGCTTCATCTATTTTGCACAGTTTCATTAAAGAATCATAAGTCAGGAAAACTACGAAATCTGTTTAACAATTAAGAGAGTTTTGCTTAACTTAAATAGAACACAAATTTACAATTCTCACAGACATTTAAAACTGAAGTGTTGAAAAAATAACTTACTTAGTAGACTGTTCATCAGTCCCCACGATTGACTTATTGAGCAATAGCTTCAGGACGCTGCGCAAGATGGAATGTGACTTACGTATCTGAAAAAAAAAAAAAAAAAAAAAAAAAAAATTGACTGCTGAGATACAAGTAAGTCATACGGTGAATGCTCTTTCTCCAATATAAAGCTAAAGTTTCGTTATGCAAAAATGAAATTAATTTATTCTAACTGTAGGGTTTATATTTATTTTAACTAACATTTATTTTAAGTTTAAACTATCTTTCCTGTCAAGCCTTACTTTCCCCTGGAACTGCCAATGCCAGAATATGTAAATTTTGAGTAGAACGCGCAAGGATTCAAATTATTCTGATTTAAATAGAAGGAAACAAGTTCGGTGTGAGAGATTCTCTTACTTAGCGAGCGCGGAGGTAGTTAGCGAGAATTGAAGAACCCCGCGTTGCGGCCTATGTGCTTGGCGGGAAGTAGTGGTCATCGTTCCAGTCAGCTTCAAGTCTGCTGAATTAGCAGCGGTGTTGTAAAACGCGGTGAGTTAGTTATTTTAGAGAGCCTCGTAGTTAGAATCTTGTCTTTATTTTCTTTTCAGGTTATTATTTTTATTTGACTGCCAAGTTGGCACCGTCTGTAAGCGTCAAGAGAACGCAATTGTAATTTATTACGTTGAATAAAAAGGGACTTAAACCCTTCACAAGCTTCTATCTTTTATACAAGTTTTCACAGTCACCTCTTGGTTGCGTGCAAGTTGGAGGCGCGCAACGTTATATTGGCGCCCGAACACTTATCGAACTGAAATGGCCGAAAACTGGATGGAAGCCGCTGGACAACACCAAGAAATGACAACTCAGTTAGAAGGATTTGGATACCTGGTCCAGACTTTGAGAGCATCAATCAAGCCAAACGTCTATTTCGACGGAAAACATTCGGTGACCGTATTTTTAGAAGGTATAGAAAACCACTTTCAGCTCTACCCTGTGCCTGAAAGACAAAAAATTGCCATCGCCACATCAGCACTAAGAGGACAGGCCGCGCTATGGTGGAAAAATATAGGCAAATTTCTTCTAGGTGAATTTGGAAGCCCGACGTATACTTTTGAAAATTTCAAAAAATCGTTAGTAAAGGCCTTCCCCATAGTGAAAGATCGCGCACGGCTGGAAGCCGAGCTATATAGTTTCTATCAACGGGATACAGCAGAATTGACGGACTTTATTTTACGAAAAATCAAGCTAACGGATATGCTGTATGGCAAGAAACCCGATGCGGAGATCATTGAAATAATATTACCAAGATTGTTACCCGCTGTCCAAGACTACTTTGAAATTAGAAACCCAAGAACATTGCAGGAACACTTCGAATTGGTTGTGAAGTTTCAAAATCGCAGAATCGCGGAAAGAGCGAGAGGGGAAACATATTCTCAAAGTACCCGAAGGAAGGAGGAAACCAGAAATGGAAATCGCTCATATGGGGGAAAGAACTATCAAGCTAACGCATCGAAACTCGAAGGTCAAGGCCCAAAAAGAAAATTTGAAAATAAGCATCCGCGTACCCAGAAGACACAGATTGAAAGGAAAGCTTTAAACGACTAGAGGGGCCTGTGAAAGGGAGGGTCCAGACCCCGGAAGTTTTAAAAAAACCCTCAAATAGACATTTAAATACAGTCATCGTAAAAAACTCACAGCTACCAATTATACAAGTCCTGGTTGGCGATGTACCAGTAGAAGCCCTCATCGATACAGGAGCAGAAGAAAATTTCATGAGTGAAAAGTTCTTCAAAAAGAATTTTTATAGGATACGACTCTTTAAAACCAGAAATACGGAAATTATAGCGGCGCAAGGAAAAACATGTCACTGCATCGGGAAAGTATCATTAAACTTACAGATAAAAAAAAGAAAATCTCAAAGTATTAATTTTTGTGGTGAAACACCTGCAACACTCTCTTATTTTAGGTATGGACGTTTGAAGGGCCGCGAGGGCCAAATTAAATTTTCAAGATAGTTCCGTGGTGCTGGAGATGAACCAGAGGGTGGTGGAACCTGTGGAGACACCTGAATTGGACCTTAGCCATTTGAATGACCAGGAAAGTAAAGCAATACAGCAAGTGGTGAGTAATTTTTCTCATTTGTTTTCAGAAAAACCAGGAAACTGTCAAATCGTGACTCACAAGATTCAATTAAATGCCGAAAAACCTTGTAGGACTAAACCGTATCGCTATGATAAACAAAAAGACTTAATCATCGAAGAACATATTCAGGAGATGTTAAAGAATAAAATAATAACGCCCATAAATAATGAGTACGCGAGTCCAGTCGTACTATATAGGAAAAAGAACGAGTTTCCTCCTTCAGATAAAAGGGCTTAGAGGTTTGCTATCGATTATAGAAAACTAAATAGTATCACTAAATTTCCAGTTTACCCTTTGCCGGTTATAGACGAGATCATTAGACAGATCAAATCGACAAGATATATGTCTACTTTGGACTTAACGTCTGGCTACTATCAAATAGCTATGAGACCCGAAGATATACACAAAACCGCGTTTATAACAAAATCGGGCACTTATGCATTTTTACGCATGCCCTTTGGGTTGTGTGGGGCCCCATCAACATTCCAGAGAGCTATGGACATTGTTCTAAAGCCTGTCCTAGGAAAATCAACTTTAATTTATCTAGATGATATAATTATAACGTGTAGTACGTTGGAACAACACATTAATGACCTCGAACAAGTTTTTAATTTATTAAAAGAGGCCGGTCTTACAATTAACGCCTCAAAATGCAAGTTCGCAACTAAAGAACTTAAATATCTCGGTTATAAAATTTCGCAAAAGGGTATAGAAACGCAAGATTCAAAAATAAAAGCTATTAAGAATTTCCCACCGCCCAACACCGCCAAGAAACTTTCGTCTATCCTTGGATTATGTTCTTACTATCGATCTTTCATAAAAGATTTCGCTAATATTGTTGAACCACTCTTAGTAATCAAAAGAAAAAAGAGTAAATTTACGTGGACAGCGGAAGCTAACACAGCTTTTGAAAGATTAAAAGAAGCGCTTATTAATGCCCCTGTTTTAAAATTCCCCGAGGGGTACGAAAACCTGGAAATACGGCAGATGCGTCAGACTATGCGGTGGGTGCGGTTCTTATGCAAAATAACCATCCGCTGGCATTTTTTAGTAAAACATTGAAGCAGACACAAAGGAATTATACAGCTACAGAAAGAGAAACATTAGCCGTATTAATGGCTGTACACAAATTTCGAGTTTATTTCGGCAAATCGCCAGTCACAGTCTTTTCGGATCATGCGGCTGTTGGTAGACTTTACTCGGGAAAAAACCTAACGCCCAGGTTAATAAGATGGGCTTTAAAACTCCAAGAATATAATATCACAATAAAATATAAACCGGGTAAGGAAAACAATGTAGCTGACGCACTTTCTCGTATAAAACTGGACGACGAAGGAAATGAACTTAAATGCGCTGTGTTGACTTCAAAAATTTTAGATTCTAGAGATACGGTTATTACTGAACTGAAAGCTGATCCTGAATTTGGAAATATCTATGCTTATTTGAAAGACCCCGAAAGCTTTGAGCACACAGATATTGATGCGATAAGAAATAGAGCAAAAAACTATGAAATAATAGATAATTTATTATTCTATACGAAAACAACAAACGAAAATCTTGAGTATAAGCCAGTCATCCCAGCCTCGCTTCGATTAAGCATTTTGAGGGAGTTGCACGAAAAAAAAACAGCGGGCAACCTCGGGGTCAGAAAGACTATAAAAAGGGTACGCGAGGCGGTATATTTCCCGCAATTATACAAAATAGTAACGGCATATGTCAGGTCCTGCAATTAATGTCAGTTAATAAATTATATTAATTACAGCCCGGCCGGGTACTTAAATAGCATTCGCGCTACATTTCCGAATGAAATTTTAGGAATAGATCTCCTTGGTCCCTTCCCCCAGAGCGAGTTAAATAAAAATCGTTTTCTTTTAGTAATAGTAGATCATTTTTCAAAATGGATAGAAATTGTTCCTCTTAAACGCGCGTCAGCCAAAACAGTCGCAGATGCATTCTTACACAGATACATTTTAAAATACGGTGCACCGATAAAAGTCATTAGCGATATCATTTGTCAAATATTTGAAAACATATGCAATGGACTTGGCATACGCCATATCAAAATGGTTCCGTATAGACCACAGGCTAACATAGCAGAAAGAGTTAATAAAAACATAGTAAAAATAATTCGCAGTTACGTGAGCACACATCACAAGCGCTGGGATGGCTACATAAATGAATTAGCTTATGCTTTAAGAACGGCACATCATGATACTACGGGAAAAACTCCAGCAGAATTATTTTTAGGCAGAAAGTTAATTACGCCTTTAGATAAATTATTCTTTGTGCAACAAAGAGAGCAGGAGTTTAAACAACAAGATGTGCAAAAGTTGATTGATCAGGCGCTTAAAACCTTGGATACGGCAAGAAATAGACAAAAGTTATATTATGATAGAAAACGCCGTGAAGCAGATTTTAAAGTTGGGGATAAAGTATTGAAGCGGAAATTTTCTTTATCAAGTGCCCCAGACAATTTTATGGCAAAGCTAGCTCCAAAGTTTGAAGGCTCCTATGTAATTCAGGAAATCAAAGGGATAGTATTATATCTTAAGAACGACAGAGGGGAAATCTGTAAAGCAAGTCCCGACCAGGTGAAAAAATACTATAATCCAAATGATTTTGAAATCCTTAAAAGTTTCTTTCAGGACTCAAGTCTAAACGAAATAGAAGGGCCAGAGACTGCAACAACTATTCCACCACCCAAGAAACGGAGAACTGAAGAGAGACCTAGCACTTCTACAAACCGGACGTCGGTATCAAAAAGAAAAAATGATTTTCAAACTCCGGCGTTTAAGAAAAACAAAAATACAGATGAACCGGGTAAAGAAACCGTGGTAAAGACGAAAACACCACCTACAAAGGATGGCAGGAGAAATTACACATGAAGGAGAACGCGCACACGGCCACAGAGTCAGGTGCCAGCAAGGCCGTCGTTCCGGAAACTGAAACGCCAACAGGAGGCACAAAAATACGAGGAACTGAAGAAATTCAAGAAGGACTCCAGACCGGAGGACGTCAAGACCAGCCGTCCCAGGGAGAAACGGAAAGGCCAACAACCAGACGATTACTCCGTCAAGAGGCCAGCATGTAGAGGACGCAAAAGAAAAAGTCAGGTGGACGACACTCGGAGGGCAGTAAGAAGAAGATCCATGAAACACATCCATGAAACCTCTAACTTGGGACCAATTCTGCCAAAAACGAATGACGGAGTTTCAAGCATCGAAAACTCAAAGATAAGTTAAAACCTTCTATAATTTTTTTTTCTCTTTTGTTCCGAAATGTTATGCATAAGTACGAAGTTCTATCTTTGACGAAAGTCAATATGTCTCCGTTGAGACTTAGTTTTGTTTTACTTTATTTAGCTAAGGCAAAAGTATTATTTTCTTTAAGTGTAAAAGCTAAAAACAAGCATTTTCTGTTGGTCGAAAGACTAATTCTGTTATGTTAAAGCCAAAATTTGGCCGAAGATAAAAATAACTTCGTATTCTTGTATTAATAAGAATTTTAGTTTCAGTGCCGCCAGCTTGGCGAAGAATGAGTAAAGTAAAAATTTATTTTCTCTTATTCATTTATGGTAAATTGTAAAAAGCATATGTATTAAAATTTTGTAAATGTACGTAAATCCTTGAAGGTTATGTAAAAGTAGAATTTAGTCTAGAAGCATAAAATTGTAGATGCTAAAAGTGAATGCTTAAAAGCAATGAAGTCAAAATTTAAGTATTAAACTGTAAAGTCATGCTTGAGAGCGAAAGCCTTCATGTTTAAAGATGAATGAGGGGGAAGTTAGAATGAATGTGTTTTGTAGGGTTCTCCACCTACATTTGAATTTTTAAGAATATTAAAGTAGCTCATTGAGTTGTAGAATGTCGAGTAAGGTGTGTCTATTTGGTTGTTGAATTCTAACAAATCATGGTGGTTAGGGGAAGTGTTGTAAGACTAAAACACGAATATTCCCGTTTGACACCACACATGGTGGAGAGCCAGGGTAAAGTTAAATTAATGCTTGAAAAATTGAATGAATGTGAAGTAAGCAATAACTAAGAAAAACGAAACGTTAAAAACAAAAATTTATTGTGTCAAGAAGTGTAAATTATAATGTATGTAGAAAGATACTGATACTTATTCCTTCCAGATGCTGGAAGGAAAGACCAAGATTGATTGATGAAGTCCAGGAAAAGTTGCTGTAAGAAGAAAGCTTTGTAACGACTAACAGAATTTTAATATATAATTGTTACATAAGATTTTTTTTTTTTTTTTTTTTTTTTTTTTTTTTTGTGTGTGTAAACGAAGCTTTCGCCAGTTAGTTCAGAATTAGATAAACTTACAACAGGTCGTTTGTAGGACCTGCTTCCAAGTTTTCCAAATTCTGGCAGCGGCAAATGTAGGGTTTATATTTATTTTAACTAACATTTATTTTAAGTTTAAACTATCTTTCCTGTCAAGCCTTACTTTCCCCTGGAACTGCCAATGCCAGAATATGTAAATTTGAGTAGAACGCGCAAGCATTCAAATTATCAGCGGACGTAGTATGATTTAAATAGAAGGAAACGAGTTCGGTGAGAGAGTTATTCTTACTTAGCGAGCGCGGAGGTAGTTAGCGAGAATTGAAGAACCCCGCGTTGCGGCCTATGTGCTTGGCGGGAAGTAGTGGTCATCGTTCCAGTGAGCTTCAAGTCTGCTGAATTAGCAGCGGTGTTGTAAAACGCGGTGAGTTAGTTATTTTAGAGAGCCTCGTAGTTAGAATCTTGTCTTTATTTTCTTTTCAGGTTATTATTTTTATTTGACTGCCAAGTTGGCATCGTCTGTAAGCGTCAAGAGAACGCAATTGTAATTTATTACGTTGAATAAAAAGGACTTAAACCCTTCACAAGCTTCTATCTTTTATACAAGTTTTCACAGTCACCTCTTGGTTGCGTGCAAGTTGGAGGCGCGCAACGTTATATAACCATTTACGGTACTGTTTTGTTATTGGGACCAGATTCGTCGCCAAATCGTTTGCTAAACTCGCCGAGAGATTGTTTCATATTGTCGCCAATGTTTACTTTTTACAAAGTTACGTAGTTAAAATGACAACTTTTTTAAAAGAATGTCTTTTCAAAATTGGCAACAAGAATGCAAATTCCAACGATATAACGGTCACTTGTGTTCTTATTATTATTGTATTTACCACACATTTGAAAATTTGGAATTGCCTAATGATGAAACATCTTCCATACAATTCCAAGGTTTAATTATCGTCTGCAGCATTAAAAATATTCTTTTCTTTAAAATGTCGCTGAAAAAAAAAAAACAATGGATCGAAGGCTATATTTTTGCGCTGTTCGAACAGAACGAGGAATTATTCAGTCTGAAAAAAACTGCACAAAATTAAACATAAAATCATTTTTCCCCTGATTTCTTTGGCAAGTTTTTAACTTACATAAAAAAACTAATTTTATGACTATTTATTGTTATTTTTCATCTTGGATTTTTCTTAAACTTAACAGTATCGTATTTTATTTAACGTAATTTAATTATTTTGGCGATCATTTTTATGTTTCGAATTCTTCGCCAGATAGTCAGCTTTTGGCGATATCGGAATCCGGTCCCAATAACAGAAGAGTACTCAATTTACAGTAACATTATATGCCTATTAGTGTCCTTATGGTTTTGTACTTGCTTAGGCAGTACATATACTAAAATTGGAACGATACTAAATCATTATGGTTTTTAATGAAAGCTACATTGACAAAAAATAACAGTGTAACTTTAAAAGGGCATTTCTAAATCATGTTCTTATATTATAAACGTAAAATTACCTCTTATTTTCGTTGTTTATTAACATAATGTAAGGACTGTGCTTAATATACATTTTTTTGTACACTTAATGCAGAAACTGTACACTTGATGTATTTTATACTTTATGCAGGAATAGTTTAAAAATCATGCATATTTCCTTCCAAGCTCTTCATTTTACTTCCTTGTACGAAGTAAAAGAAGTATTCTAACCACTAAAAATTCCATGTACCTTATTTCAGCGAAAATATCCATTTTGACTGCTATCGAATGTAATTTAAGGGCGTTTTTGCGTCAGATCTGTACGCAATGACAGAATAAAGGATTCTTTTTTGCCCAAACGAATTACAAAACTGATATAAAATGGTTTCAGGAGAGATTTCATCGTGCCGTCTGTACGTTAATACGTAAGTACGTACAAATGTACCTGGCTTAACTCAAAAACGAATAGCCTCAGAAGGTTGAAAATTTGTATGTACGACTGCTATAACATGTAGTTGTGCACTTCTCGTTTTGGTTGCAATCGGCCCCACCAAAAGTATATGTATATATATACTAAAGAAATATTGATTATATTATCTCCTAATATAAATTTAGTAGAAGTATCTAAAAAGAGTGAACCCATATGTAGGAAGTTTAATTCCGAAAATTGTGTTTTAAATTAACTTGAAGGTAAATTGATAAAAATGTTTTAATGGGACTTGAATTAAATCAGGAATAACAAAATTTCAAACTTTGAAAAGGAATTAAAAGCAAGTAATTATCGCTATTGATCGGAAATTAGTTGACTTTCCAAGGGAAACAAAACAACTCCCATTCAATGAACAATAATTAATAAATACGAAGGTGTTTCGTCTTTTACTCAAGTAATAATTGTTATGCCAAACTGGCAAATTAAGTTAGGCCAAATACACTGACTACCAATAAGTATTTGGACACCTGTGATAGAAAAGAAAAACTGACTTTATTCAAAATCAATAGTTGGTAGAGCCTCCACGAGAGGTAATTACAGCGTGGACCCTTCCGGGACATACTTTCCACAACTCTTTGTGGAACAGCTAGTGGTATTTTCTTCCACTCGGCTTGGCGAAGACATAGAAGTTCCTTCCCCGATTTTGCACGGGTAGTGCACCCCTGAATTCGGCAATGCGACTCGTCCCAGAGGTTCTCGATAGGGTTCAGGTCTGGACTCTGGGCAGGCCAGTTCATTCGATGAACTCCATTGGCACCATACCAAGCCTTGGTTAACGTCGAAACATGACAACTGGCACTGTCGTCCTGAAAGTAACAGGAGTCCAACCCGTAAAGCTGTCACAACGTAGGCAGCACATTGTCATCCAAAATAGTGCAGTAGGCATCGGAGTTGAGCTTACCATGAATGGGGACCATTCGATGAACTCCATTGGCACCATACCAAGCCTTGGTTAACGTCGAAACATGACAACTGGCATTGTCGTCCTGAAAGTAAGAGAGGTCGAACCCGTAAAACTGCCACAACGTAGGAAGCACATTGTCATCCAAAATAGTGCAGTAGGCATCGGAGTTGAGCTTACCATGAATGGGTACCAAGGGTCCCAGCCCATACCAGGAGAAACACCCCCAGACCATTATTCCAGCTCCGCCGAACTTGACTGTTGGCACAATGCATGCTGGCAGGAGACGTTCTCCAGGTAGACGCCAGACCCAGAACCTGCCATCCGAACGGTAAAGGGTGAACTTTGATTCGTCACTCCAAAGAACCCGTTTCCACTGATCTACGGTCCAATTTCGATGTGCTTTGCACCACATTAACTGAGCAGCGTGGTTGGACTTTGTGATCTTATGGGAGCAGCATGACCATGAAAACCAAGCAGATGTGCTTCCTTACGGATGGTATTCATTGAAACAATACTCCCGGATGCCTGTTGAAACTCCTTGCGGATGAGGGCCATCGGTTGGGTGCGGTTCTTCCGAATTTCTCTGGACAGCACTCGTCGGTCTCTATCTCCCAGTTTCGTTGGTCTGCCGACTCGGGGCACATTCCGACAATCACCGCTCACCTTCCACTTCTTAATCACATAATGTCGATTTTGGGTACTTCAGATCGCTAGATATGTCCCTTAAGGATCGGCCACATTTGTGATACCCGATAATTATACCTTTCTCGAAATCAGAGAGCTCCGAACTGCGAGGCATCTTGCATGCGACTAAAGCCTATGCTGTTTCCTACACGATATATACCGGCGGAGTCCGTGACGTACCTTAGGACCGAAGATATCGTCATTTGCATAGGTGTCCAAATACTTATTGGTAGTCAGTGTAGTTCTGTGAAGTGATAGGATTTAAAAACCAAAGTAGAGTACCAAAGAACTCATTCTGAATTAAGCATTTTCGCTAATACAAATTTTGAGTGAAAAGCAATTTATGTAGTAAAATGTAGTAGTTGACGATTAATTTGAAAAAAAAAAATAAAAAACGGCAAACAAGAGCTATCATTGACTCAGCGTCACATAGGTCCTATGTTTTGAAGAATACTGCTGATGAAATGTAATTTCGCGCGCATGCAAAGAAAAACTACAGCATTCGTTATTTTGAGGGACAACTACTGAGATTGTAAATATTTACGGTGTTTATATCGAAAACAGATCGTATTTATCTATGAAATTTTAAGGCTCTTGGACAAGAGGTAATTTGTGGTACAATACCACCAGTAGGACGATACGATTTAATAAAAGAACTTAAGGAAAATAATATTTTTCTGAGTGATCAATGTGATGGATCGATAGAAATATTAATTGGAAGTGATATTTGTGTAAAATTGATGACTGGGGGCTTTAAATTTTTTCCTCAGGTCTTCCGACTATTGAAACCAAATTAGGATGGACACTTATGGGCAAAAACTCTATGTTTGAAAATTCAAATAATTCTACTTTTCTTGT
Source organism: Stegodyphus dumicola (assembly GCF_044657685.1). NCBI lineage: Eukaryota > Metazoa > Arthropoda > Arachnida > Araneae > Eresidae > Stegodyphus > Stegodyphus dumicola. The sequence continues at coordinate 280,099,212 of NC_140769.1, read as the reverse complement.
CACTTCAGTGCTTGTCACTTCAATGCAAGAGACATTGGTATCCGATTTGTGGGCACTTGACACGCTGGGAATTTTAGACCCTTTAGAAAAAAAAAATTAGAACTTCAAGAAGAAGCAAGGAAACATTTCTTACCTACAGTTAGAATAAATGAAGAAGGTCGTTTACGAGTATGCTTACCGTGGCTTAGTGATCATCCGCCGTTGCCGGAAAATTTTAACTTGGCTATTAAAAAAGATTAAATTCAAATGTTAAACGATTAAAGCTGACAATCTTTATGAAGAACATGGGGAAGTTTTCTGTGAGGGGGAACGACAAGGAATAATAGAATCTGCACCGAAAAATTGTCATTACTTACCTCATCGTCATGTAGTCAAAGAAACCTTGTTGTTGATTTTCCCGTTAAATTCTATGAGATATATCTGATTTCGAACCTAAAATTTCTGAAGAACACAAAGCCTTGTCTAAAACTTAAAGGTTTATTCATCTAGAACTTCAAAAATGATGAAAAACTTAACATCATAAACGAAAACTTAACATCTTAGGTAGAAATATTCAACATTTCCAGGCAATACTTTAAACTGTCGGCTATTCCGGCACGGTGAAGAACACTTTCTTTAAAAGGACAAAATCCATCTGGCCCTTTCGCCATATATCTCCATTTTAGTTTCGCTGGATTCAGACTTCATCTCCTACGTGTTTTGGACTTAAACGGCCGGACTGGAGCTGGAATAGGACCGGATCAGGACCGGAACAGGACTGGAACCGGAACAAGACGGGAACCGGAACAAGACGGGAACCAGAACAAGACTGGAACCGGAAACAGGACGGGAACCGGAAACTATCATCCCTGTCTTCTCCCACGGGCCGGTCTCATGGAGGTAGGAAGTAAGATGGAGTCGCCCTAAACAAGTTTCTCCGTACCCTGCTCTGAAGCACCGGCGATCCCTACGTGGTGACCAAAACATTGGGTCATTTACCATTGAGTTCAATGGGATTTGACGCGTTCGGGTGTAAATATTTTGTAATTACGTCGCAAATATACATATAAATGTATATATTTTCTTTTTCTACAACACTTCAGAGTCCTAACTATGTGAAAACAACATATTTTTAAACAACATTTCACTCTGAACGGAATTAAATGCTATACTTTTCACAGGACAGTTTTCTCAGAATGGTTTAATTTGAATGAAATATTTTCACAAGTTTTCGTTAATTACATTAGAAAAAAAAATTAAGGTAATTCGATTTTATTCGGTTAAGGTTATAACGTTGCGCGCCTACAACTTGCGTGCAACCAAGGGTGACTGTGAAAGCTTGTATAAACCACAGAGTCTTGTAAAGGGTTTAAGTCCCTTTTTATTCAACGTAATGAATTACAATTGCGTTCTCTTGACGCTTACAAACGGTGCCAACTCGGCAGTCAAAATAAAAATAAGAACCTGAAAAGAAAGTAAAGACAATATTCTAACTACGAGGCTCTCTAAAATAACTAACTCACCGCGTTTTACAAAAGCCGCAGCTAATTCAGCAGACTTGAAGCTCACTGGAACAATTGCAGCTACTTCCCGCCAAGCACATAGGCCGCAACGCGGGGTTCTTCAATTCTCGATTTCTACCTCCGCGCTCGCTAAGTAAGAATAACTCTCTCACCGAACTCGTTTCCTTCTATTTAAATCATACTACTTCCGCTGATAATTTGAATGCTTGCGCGTTCTACTCAAATTTACATATTCTGGCATTGGCAGTTCCAGGGGAAAGTAAGGCTTGACAGGAAAGATAGTTTAAACTTAAAATAAATGTTAGTTAAAATAAATATAAACCCTACATTTGCCGCTGCCAGAATTTGGAAAACTTGGAAGCAGGTCCTACAAACGACCTGTTGTAAGTTTATCTAATTCTGAACTAACTGGCGAAAGCTTCGTTTACACAAAAAAAAAAAAAAAAAAAAAAAGTCTTATGTAACAATTATATATTAAAATTCTGTTAGTCGTTACAAAGCTTTCTTCTTACAGCAACTTTTCCTGGACTTCATCAATCAATCTTGGTCTTTCCTTCCAGCATCTGGAAGGAATAAGTATCAGTATCTTTCTACATACATTATAATTTACACTTCTTGACACAATAAATTTTTGTTTTTAACGTTTCGTTTTTCTTAGTTATTGCTTACTTCACATTCATTCAATTTTTCAAGCATTAATTTAACTTTACCTTGGCTCTCCACCATGTGTGGTGTCAAACGGGAATATTCGTGTTTTAGTCTTACAACACTTCCCCTAACCACCATGATTTGTTAGAATTCAACAACCAAATAGACACACCTTACTCGACATTCTACAACTCAATGAGCTACTTTAATATTCTTAAAAATTCAAATGTAGGTGGAGAACCCTACAAAACACATTCATTCTAACTTCCCCCTCATTCATCTTTAAACATGCAGGCTTTCGCTCTCAAGCATGACTTTACAGTTTAATACTTAAATTTTGACTTCATTGCTTTTAAGCATTCACTTTTAGCATCTACAATTTTATGCTTCTAGACTAAATTCTACTTTTACATAACCTTCAAGGATTTACGTACATTTACAAAATTTTAATACATATGCTTTTTACAATTTACCATAAATGAATAAGAGAAAATAAATTTTTACTTTACTCATTCTTCGCCAAGCTGGCGGCACTGAAACTAAAATTCTTATTAATACAAGAATACGAAGTTATTTTTATCTTCGGCCAAATTTTGGCTTTAACATAACAGAATTAGTCTTTCGACCAACAGAAAATGCTTGTTTTTAGCTTTTACACTTAAAGAAAATAATACTTTTGCCTTAGCTAAATAAAGTAAAACAAAACTAAGTCTCAACGGAGACATATTGACTTTCGTCAAAGATAGAACTTCGTACTTATGCATAACATTTCGGAACAAAAGAGAAAAAAAAAATTATAGAAGGTTTTAACTTATCTTTGAGTTTTCGATGCTTGAAACTCCGTCATCTGTTTTTAACAAAATTGATCCCAAGTTAGAGGTGTCATGGATGTCAATCTTCTCCTTATTGATCTCCGAGTGTCGTCCACGTTGCACTTTCTTTTGCGTCCTCTACATGCTGGCCTCTTGACGGAGTAATCGTCTGGTTGTTGGCCTTTGCGTTTCTGCCTGGGACGGCTGGTCTTGACGTCCTCCGGTCTGGAGTCCTTGAATTTCTTCTGTTCCTCGTACTTCTGTGCCTCCTGTTGGCGTTTCAGTTTCCGGAACGGCGGCCTTGCTGGCACCTGACTCTGTGGCCGTGTGCGCGTTCTCCTTCATGTGTAATTTCTCCTGCCATCTTTTGTAGGTGGTGTTTTCGTCTTTACCACGGTTTCTTTACCCGGTTCATCTGTATTTTTGTTTTTCTTAAACGCCGGAGTTTGAAAATCATTTTTTCTTTTTGATACCGACGTCCGGGTTGTAGAAGTGCTAGGTCTCTCTTCAGTTCTCCGTTTCTTGGGTGGTGGAATAGTTGTTGCAGTCTCTGGCCCTTCTATTTCGTTTAGACTTGAGTCCTGCAAGAAACTTTTAAGGATTTCAAAATCATTTGGATTATAGTATTTTTTCACCTGGTCGGGACTTGCTTTACAGATTTCTCCTCTCTCGTTTTTAAGATATAAGACTACTCCTTTGATTTCCTGAATTACATAGGGGCCTTCAAACTTTGGAGCTAGCTTTGCCATAAAATTGTCTGGGGCACTTGATAAAGAAAATTTCCGTTTCAATACTTTATCCCCAACTTAAAATCTGCTTCACGGCGTTTTCTATCATAATAAATTTTCTGCCTATTTCTTGCCGTATCCGAGGTTTTAAGCGCCTGATCAATTAGCTTTTGCACGTCCTTTTGTCTAAATTCCTGCTCTCTTTGTTGCACAAAGAATAATTTATCTAAAGGCGTAATTAACTTTCTGCCTAAAAATAATTCTGCTGGAGTTTTTCCCGTAGTATCATGATGTGCCGTTCTTAAAGCATAAGCTAATTCCTTTATGTAGCCATCCCAGCGCTTGTGATGTGTGCTAACGTAACTGCGAATTATTTTTACAATGTTTTTATTAACTCTTTCTGCTATGTTAGCCTGTGTTCTATACGGAACCATTTTGATATGGCGTATATCAAGTCCATTGCATATGTTTTCAAATATTTGACTAATGAGTTGTTTTCCGTTATCGCTAATGACTTTTATCGGTGCACCGTATTTTAAAATGTATCTGTGTAAGAATGCATCTGCGACTGTTTTGGCTGACGCGCGTTTAAGTGGAACAATTTCTATCCATTTTGAAAAATGATCTACTATTACTAAAAAAAAAACGATTTTTATTCAACTCGTTCTGGGGGAAGTGACCAAGGAGATCTATGCCTAAAATTTCATTCGGAAATGTAGCGCGAATGCTATTTAAGTACCCGGCCGGGCTGTAATTAATATCATTTATTAACTGACATTGATTGCAGGACCTGACATACGCCGTTACTATTTTGTATAATTGCGGGAAATATACCGCCTCGCGTACCCTTTTTAAAGTCTTTCTGACCCCAAGGTGGCCCGCTGTTTTTTTTTCGTGCAACTCCTTCAAAATGCTTAATCGAAGCGAGGCTGGGATGACTGGCTTATACTCAAGATTTTCGTTTGTTGTTTTCGTATAGAATTATAAATTATCTATTATTTATAGTTTTTTGCTCTATTTCTTATCGCATCGATATCTGTGTGCTCAAAGCTTTCGGGGTCTTTCAAATAAGCATAGATATTTCCAAATTCAGGATCAGCTTTCAGTTCAGTAATAACCGTATCTCTAGAATCTAACATTTTTGAAGTCAACACAGCGCATTTAAGTTCATTACCTTCATCGTCCAGTTTTATACGAGAAAGTGCGTCAGCTACATTGTTTTCCTTACCCGGTTTATATTTTATTGTGATATTATATTCTTGGAGTTTTAAAGCCCATCTTATTAACCTGGGCGTTAGGTTTTTTCCCGAGTAAAGTCTACCAACAGCCGCATGATCCGAAAAGACTATTACTGGCGATTTGCCGAAATAAACTCGAAATTTGTGTACAGCCATTAATACGGCTAATATTTCTCTTTCTGTAGCTGTATAATTCCTTTGTGTTTGATTCAATGTTTTACTAAAAAATGCCAGCGGATGGTTATTTTGCATAAGAACCGCACCCACCGCATAGTCTGATGCATCTGCCGCAATTTCCAGGTTTTCGTCCCCCTCAGGGAATTTTAAAACAGGGACATTAATAAGCGCTTCTTTTAATCTTTCAAAAGCTGTGTTAGCTTCAGCTGTCCACGTAAATTTACTCTTTTTTCTTTTGATTACTAAGAGTGGTTCAACAATATTAGCCAAATCTTTTATGAAACATCGATAGTAAGAACATAGTCCAAGGAAAGACGAAAGTTTCTTGGCGGTTTTGGGCGGTGGGAAATTCTTAATAGCTTTTATTTTTGAATCTTGCGTTTCTATACCCTTTTGCGAAATTTTATAACCGAGATATTTAAGTTCTTTAGTTGCGAACTTGCATTTTGAGGCGTTAATTGTAAGACCGGCCTCTTTTAATAATTTAAAAACTTGTTCGAGGTCATTAATGTGTTGTTCCAACGTATTACTCGTTATAATTATATCATCTAGATAAATTAAGGTTGATTTTCCTAGGACAGGCTTTAGAACAATGTCCACAGCTCTCTGGAATGTTGATGGGGCCCCACACAACCCAAAAGGCATGCGTAAAAATGCATAAGTGCCCGATTTTGTTATAAACGCGGTTTTATGTATATCTTCGGGTCTCATAGCTATTTGATAGTAGCCAGACGTTAAGTCCAAAGTAGACATATATCTCGTCGATTTGATCTGTCTAATGATCTCGTCTATAACCGGCAAAGGGTAAACTGGAAATTTAGTTATGCTAATTAGTTTTCTATAATCGATAGCAAACCTCCAAGCCCTTTTATCCGAAGGAGGAAACTCGTTCTTTTTCCTACATAGTACGACTGGACTCGCGTATTCACTATTTATGGGCGTTTTTATTTTATTCTTTAACATCTCCTGAATATGTTCTTCGATGATTAAGTCTTTTTGTTTATCATAGCGATACGGTTTAGTCCTACAAGGTTTTTCGGCATTTAATTGAATCTTGTGAGTCACGATCTGACAGTTTCCCGGTTTTTCTGAAAACAAATGAGAAAAATTACTCACCACTTGCTGTATTGCTTTACTTTCCTGGTCATTCAGATGGCTAAGGTCCAATTCAGGTGTCTCCGCAGGTTCCACCACCCTCTGGTCCATCTCCAGCACCACGGAACTATCCTGAAAATTTAATTTGGCCCTCGCGGCCCTTAAAAAGTCCATACCTAAAATAAGAGAGTGTTGCAGGTGTTTCACCACAAAAATTAATACTTTGAGATTTTCCTCTTTTATCTGTAAGTTTAATGATACTTTCCCGATGCAGTGACATGTTTTTCCTTGCGCCGCTATAATTTCCGTATTTCTGGTTTTAAAGAGTCGTATCCTATAAAAATTCTTTTTGAAGAACTTTTCACTCATGAAATTTCCTTCTGCTCCTGTATCGATGAGGGCTTCTACTGGTACATCGCCAACCAGGACTTGTATAATTGGTAGCTGTGAGTTTTTTACGATGACTGTATTTAAATGTCTATTTGAGGGTTTTTTTTAAACTTCCGGGGTCTGGACCCTCCCTTTCACAGGCCCCTCTAGTCGTTTAAAGCTTTCCTTTCAATCTGTGTCTTCTGGGTACGCGGATGCTTATTTTCAAATTTTCTTTTTGGGCCTTGACCTTCGAGTTTCGATGCGTTAGCTTGATAGTTCTTTCCCCCATATGAGCGATTTCCATTTCTGGTTTCCTCCTTCCTTCGGGTACTTTGAGAATATGTTTCCCCTCTCGCTCTTTCCGCGATTCTGCGATTTTGAAACTTCACAGCCAATTCGAAGAGTTCCTGCAATGTTCTTGGGTTTCTAATTTCAAAGTAGTCTTGGACAGCGGGTAACAATCTTGGTAATATTATTTCAATGATCTCCGCATCGGGTTTCTTGCCATACAGCATATCCGTTAGCTTGATTTTTCGTAAAATAAAGTCCGTCAATTCTGCTGTATCCGGTTGATAGAAACTATATAGCTCGGCTTCCAGCCGTGCGCGATCTTTCACTATGGGGAAGGCCTTTACTAACGATTTTTTGAAATTTTCAAAAGTATACGTCGGGCTTCCAAATTCACCTAGAAGAAATTTGCCTATATTTTCCACCATAGCGCGGCCTGTCCTCTTAGTGCTGATGTGGCGATGGCAACTTTTTGTCTTTCAGGCACAGGGTAGAGCTGAAAGTGGTTTTCTATACCTTCTAAAAATACGGACACCGAATTTTTTCCGTCGAAATAGACGTTTGGCTTGATTGATGCTCTCAAAGTCTGGACCAGGTATCCAAATCCTTCTAACTGAGTTGTCATTTCTTGGTGTTGTCCAGCGGCTTCCATCCAGTTTTCGGCCATTTCAGTTCGATAAGTGTTCGGGCGCCAATATAACGTTGCGCGCCTACAACTTGCACGCAACCAAGGGTGACTGTGAAAGCTTGTATAAACCACTGAGTCTTGTAAAGCGTTTAAGTTCCTTTTTATTCAACGTAATGAATTACAATTGCGTTCTCTTGACGCTTACAAACGGTACTAACTCGGCAGTCAAAATAAAAATAAGAACCTGAAAAGAAAGTAAAGACAATATTCTAACTACGAGGCTCTCTAAAATAACTAACTCACCGCGTTTTACAAAAGCCGCAGCTAATTCAGCAGACTTGAAGCTCACTGGAACAATTGCAGCTACTTCCCGCCAAGCACATAGGCCGCAACGCGGGGTTCTTCAATTCTCGATTTCTACCTCCGCGCTCGCTAAGTAAGAATAACTCTCTCACCGAACTCGTTTCCTTCTATTTAAATCATACTACGTCCGCTGATAATTTGAATGCTTGCGCGTTCTACTCAAATTTACATATTCTGGCATTGGCAGTTCCAGGGGAAAGTAAGGCTTGACAGGAAAGATAGTTTAAACTTAAAATAAATGTTAGTTAAAATAAATATAAACACTACAAGGTACAAAAATTAAGATCAAAGTTTATTGTATTATTAATATTAAAATTATGCATTATTTCTTTTCTATTTATAGAGCTTCTTCCTAAAATACTTTCTTAAATATGACATGATTTTTTGGCTTCTTTTAAATCGAAAAATGTAAGTCATTTTATAATTAATGATCTATTCGGTTCATTTTAAATTAGAGAATTATTAGGAATTAGTGAAATACTTTAAATAAGTGTTTCGCTAATTCCTAATAATTAAATAGGTATTAAATAGTATTTGACTTTCTCTGAACATTTCTGAAAGGGAATAAAATAAGTTTTTTTTTAAAGTATTATTTAAAACTTGTAACTGAGTTTTTATAAAATGTAAGAGGAATAATTCTTTTAATTATACTTATCAGATTTTTTTTTTACCCTTCATTTCAACAATACATATTCCAAAACTCTTTATTACTTTCTTAAGTGCGCATCTCATAGCATTTGCTTTACAATACCTTTTAACAGATTGCTTTCGAATACGAACAATTCTTGCTTAAATAGTTTTATAACGTATTTGTCAACAGGATTTCAATTTATGTTTACAATTCAACATTAAGGTTATTATATATTTAAATAGCATTTATAATCATTATAAATTAGATACATTTAATGATTAGATTTCTTCACAGTACTTTCACAACTGTTTATAAGTGAATAAATTCTTCATTTCAAATACATTTATAAATAATTTAATGAATATTTAAGTATTTTGTCAAAGGTTTGTCATATTTCCTATTTATCATTTACGGCATGTGCAAATCTTTAATTTCTGTGCATTCACTATATTTTTCGTGTAAGGTAATTTACACTAATTTAGCATACACCCGAAAGTTTTACATAAAAAAATATATGAATATAATTTGAATGAAAATTATAAGTATTATTTTTAATACCCACTCAAAGGTCAGTTTTTCTTCAAAATTCCTCCACGATGGCATCTCTCTCTTTAGGCAGATAGCCCTTGCATGCGTTACTCTATTTAATAAAAACTTAATCTGACCTATGTGCCTAATTACAAATATTTTAACATACATAATTTTATATTTACATTTAGCCATCAAATTTCAAACCTTTCAAATCTTCTAGAAAATAAATTTTGGCAGATCTCTTTTAGCAATTTTCTTAAAATATATATTTTTGTAGTGCAACAGCTTAGAATTTTATAAAACAAATTCATAATCAAAATCGCTGTTGTTAGTTATCGAAAAATAACCAAGATGTGATTTTTGCGTAAATGTCACTAAACTATACAAATTGCTATTATCCATGACACTATGAATGTTTCTTTCATGCGAGAGTGTCCCTTTTTCGATTTCTATGGAACTGACGTGTGTCGAAATACTATCAGAATCTTGTTAAGCGAGCTTCTGAATGTAAACAAAGAACACCCCGTCTGGTGACCCAAGCTTCAAAGCAGTGCTTCACTTCTAGCGCGGAATGGCCCCTCCTCCCTTTCCTACCTCCATGGCAGGTCTAGTCTGGCTCGAACTGAAAATGAACTGCGCCACTACCAAGGAAAGCACCTCCTTTTATTGACGGCGGTTGCCGAATATGCAAAATATTTAACACTTGTCATTACTTACCTCATCGTCATGTAGTCAAAGAAATACAGTAAAGATTAGTTCAGTATTTAACTCTTCAACAAAACAGAACGGAACTCCTAGTCTATAAATGACTACCTTGAAAAGGGGTTGAATCTTATTGAACTCATTCCTTCAGTTCTTCATCGATTCCGGATGAACTATAACGTTCCGACCTAGAATTTACAGCAATGTGTGTGGAATTTTGAGGACCGGTAAGCGAAAAATCGTTTGGTTCAGACGATAGAAACGTAACTCACGAACGGTTAATTACCCTTTATTGCTCAAAATAAAGTTTTACAGACGATCCTCTCTCGCGTACAAAAAAGCGTCTGCATGGACTTGAACTCGAGAATACATAGAAATGAAACTTACTAATGCTTAACTAAAAAATATAGCCGAAACTATCAAAATTCTAAAAAAACGTTGGCTTATCAGGACTAGTATTTCTTTTCACTTGCTTTGGAAACATGAATAGTCCTGAATAGGAACAGGAAGCTTACTCAAGCTATGTTGAAAAATGTGTGAAGTAGACAATACAAGCAGGAAAGGTATACGAAACCCTTTATTTTCTATAAGTTACAGGAATTTCCGAAACTTCGGAATACAGAGACCAACCACTTGTGGTCTGAACGTAAGAATATAAAAACCACTAACTAAAACTAACTGTGAATTAGTATACAAGTGCCTAGCACTAAGATTGGCCTTTATTTAAAGAAAGGTACGTATGTAGTACGCCGAGCTGCTAAAACTACGATACGTCTGCAATTATCCAGAGGGCTAAACCTCTGGCCTTGAATGCAACCAGCAATAGAGTGAAAACTTGTAAAACTACAGTGGGAAGCGGCTTACTTCCAATAACTCCTTCCTCTCTCGCTTGGCAAAAAACAACAACTTAAGTACTTGGCGTTAGCAAGACAATTTGCATAAATAAGTTAAAGCGTTTAGTTCTGGCCGGAAGTAGAAAAAAAGAACTGATACTACAGTTTTAAAATAAAACAAACGTTAATAAAACTTAGGATCCTTACAGGCTCCTTAAATGATCAGTAAACGGCGAAGCTATCAAGGGCCTGAAATACCTCCGAGCGTAGTATAGATTTAGAGAGAGAGTAGCCAAAAGGCGGACGCGCGCTAGTTAGAACTTCTGGCTCTCTCTTCTCTCTCAGTGTGTAGAGACATTAGGTTAATTGGAAAAGCCGTAGAGATGAAATATTGGCAACTATCTTCGCCGGGAATCGAACCACGGACCTCTGGAATACCGGCCCAGCGTGCAGAACCACTACACCACGAAGGCACGCTAGGAAAGTGGCAGAAATACCTTATATACTCCCCCTTCTTAAAAGGCGAAGGTGGTTTTTAGGAGACCCAATTGCCAAATTCTGGGTGTGGAGAATTCTTATCCAACACCCTTTTAGTTCGGGCGCCACTGTAGAGACATTAGGTGTTTTTTTTTTTTTTTTTTTTTTGGAAGCAGGAAAGATGAAAAATGGCAACCGCCTTCGCCGGGAATCGAACCACGGACCTCTGGAATACCGGCCCAGCGTGCAGAACCACTACACCACGAAGGCACGCTAGGAAAGTGGCAGAAATACCTTATATACTCCCCCTTCTTAAAAGGCGAAGGTGGTTTTTAGGAGACCCAATTGCCAAATTCTGGGTGTGGAGAATTCTTATCCAACACCCTTTTAGTTCGGGCGCCACTGTAGAGACATTAGCTTTTTTTTTTTTTTTTTTTTGGAAGCAGGAAAGATGAAAAATGGCAACCGCCTTCGCCGGGAATCGAACCACGGACCTCTGGAATACCGGCCCAGCGTGCAGAACCACTACACCACGAAGGCACGCTAGGAAAGTGGCAGAAATACCTTATATACACCCCCTTCTTAAAAGGCGAAGGTGGTTTTTAGGAGACCCAATTACCAAATTCTGGGTGTGGAGAATTCTTATCCAACACCCTTTTAGTTCGGGCGCCACTGTAGATACATTAGGGTTTTTTTTTTTTTTTTTTTTTTTTTTTTGGAAGCAGGAAAGATGAAAAATGGCAACCGCCTTCGCCGGGAATCGAACCACGGACCTCTGGAATACTGGCCCGGCATGCAGAACCACTACACCACGAAGGCACGCTAGGAAAGTGGCAGAAATACCTTATATACTCCCCCTTCTTAAAAGGCGAAGGGGGTTTTTAGGAGACCCAATCGCCAAATTCTGGGTGTGGAGAATTCTCATCCAACACCCTTTTAGTTCGAGCGCCTCTGTAGAGACATTAGGTATATTTTTGGAAGCAGGAAAGATAAAAAAATGGCAACCGCTTTCGCCGGGAATCGAACCACGGACCTCTGGAATACCGGCCAAGAGTGCAGTACCACTATACCAGAAAGGCAGGCTAGGAAAGTGGGAGAAATACCTTAAGTACTCCCCTTTTTAAAGGGCGACAGGGGTTTTTAGGGGACCCAATCGCCAAATCCTGGGTGTGGAGAAATCCACAGCCACCACCCTTTTAATTCAGGCGGGACTGTAGAGACATTAGGATTTTTGGAAGCCGGAGAGATGAAAAATTAGCAACGCCTTCGCCGGGAATCGAACCACAGACCTCTGAAAGACCGGCCCAGTGTACTGACCACTACACCACGAAAGCACGCTAGGAAGGCGGGAGAAATACCTTATATACACCCCTTCTTAAAAGGCGACTGGGGTTTCTAGAGGACCCAATTGCCAAATCCTGGGTGTGAAGAAATCCTCATCCACCACCCTTTTAGTTTGGGCGCCACTGTAGAGACATTAGGTATATTTTTGGAAGCAGGAAAGATGAAAAATGGCAACCGCCTTCGCCGGGAATCGAACCACGGACCTCTGGAATACCGGCCCAGCGTGCAGAACCACTACACCACGAAGGCACGCTAGGAAAGTGGGAGAAATACCTTATAAGTGGAATTTCGACTTTAAGTACTGCTCTTCCTTCATTTGTATTTAACCGCGATCTGAAAATACATTTTGGTAGGAAATTGTAAGCTTAACTTGTAAGGATCTTAAGTTTTACTAACGTTTATTTTATTTTAAATCTTTACTATCACTTCTTATTTTCTACTTCCGGCCAGAATTATAAGCGTGAAGGAGTTTATGCAAAGTTGTCTGGCGAACGCCAAGTATTTAAGTGTGGCCTTTTTGCCAAGCAGAAGAGAGGAAGCCGTGAGTTCGAAGCAGGCCGCTTACCTTAGAAGCTACGCAGTTGCTACTTTGCCTTCCAGGCCAGAGGTTTTAATCCTCTTGATAAATTAAACGTATTGTAGTGTTCACAGTCTCTGTGCTACATACGCTTCCTGTTATTATAAGGCCAATCTTATTCTAAAGTTAAATTAGAGTTTAGTTTTATTTTGATATCTTTTAAGTTAGACCCCGAGTGGAGGGTCATTGTATTCCGAAGTACGGAAGTCATTGTATATAAAGAAAAAAATAAAGGGTTTTGTATACCCTTCGTCTGTATCCTGTCTACTTACTACAATTAGTGAACATAGCTTTAGTAAGCTCTCTGTTCTAGTCAGGTCATTGTATGTTCCCGAAGAAGGTTAGAAGAAACATTGAACCTGATAGTGGCGCCCGACGAAGAATAACCATGGCCGAGTTTCAAGAAGAACCTGTGCTGCCTGCAGAAACAGCTCAGAATCCAGAAATGCCAGCTGCCGCCCTGGAAGGATTTGGGTACATTGTCCAGACCATGCGCGCTTCGATGAAACCAGAAGCAACGTTTAATGGAAACTCACAGGTAACCAGTTTTTTGGAAAAATTGGATGACCACTTCATGCTCTACCCCGTGCACGAGTTTCAAAAAGTTACCTTAGCTACCAGCGCTTTGAGGGGCCAAGCGCTTAACTGGTTCAAATGTATCGGCAGAAGTCTCTTGGGTCAAGCAGGAAGTCCCACCTATACCTACGAAAATTTCAAGACTGCCCTACTAAAAGCCTTCCCTGTTGTAAGGGATCGTGCGAAATTAGAAACAGAACTTTTCAGTATATATCAACAAAGAATGGAAAACCTCTCGAGTTTTATTTTAAGAAAAATTCACGTTTTCAAGCTCTTGTATGGAAACCGTCCGGATCCTGAAATAATTCAAGTGATTTTGCCGAGGTTACTACCCCAAGTGCAAGACTTTATTGAATTGAGAAATCCGACTACACTGGAAAAATTATTTGAGCTAGCAATCCAGTTTGAAAGTAGAAGAACGGCGGACGTCGAAAGAAGACGCCAATATCAACAGCGAAACCAATTTGGTACGCCAAGACTACAGCAAACTCAAGCACATGGCTACGGAGAAAAAGCGAATCAGTGGGCAAGGAAACCCGAGCATTCAAAAACAGCCGGCGAACGTCGACAGTTCAATAGCAACCCAGGAAAAAAGTCTCAAGGCCAGTGGAGAAAGAAGGAAAGCACCGAAAGGAAAAATAATTTAAACTAAAACGGATTTCTGCTGACGAGAGGGTGCGGAAATCCGAAGGCCACGAAAACCCCTCTTCCTACAAGTTAAATATAGTAATGGTGAAAAATTTAACTCTTCCGAAGATTGAAGTCTTGGTAAATAATATCCCGGCCACCGCACTCCTGGATACCGGCGCGCAGTGTTCCTGTGTGGCAGAAGTCTTTTTTAGAAAGTATTTTCGCAAATACCGCATATATAATGCGGATAATACAACATTATTAGCGGCGCAAGGAGAACAATGTAAGTGCGTAGGTAAAGTACCTTTGTACATCCGTATCAAGGACGAACAAGTAAAGGTGATGTTTTTTATAGTAAAGAATTTGCAAGCACACTTAATACTAGGAATAGACTTTCTTTCAGACGCACAAGCTACACTGGATTTTAATGAAGCGTCTCTTAAGCTGACGATGAAACCAGTGCGTGTAGAAAAGGTTGAACCGCCAAGGTTAAATCTTGACCACCTGCCTAATGACGAGCAAGATAGAATCCGACAAGTGGTAAGTGAATTTGCTTCCTTATTTAGTGATATTCCAGGATTTACCCAGGTTACTAACCATAGTATTGACACCGGAGATGCATTGCCGGTTCGTCAAAAACCATACCGGTATGATAAGAATAAGGAAAAAATTATAGAATGGCATATTACCGATATGCTACGTAAAAAGATCGTAACGCCTATCTCAAGTAGTTATGCTAGTCCGGTGGTTTTATGTAAGAAAAATAATGATTATCCTTTGGAGCATCCAAAAAGGTGGAGATTCGCTATTGATTACCGTAAATTAAATTCCATAACGAAATATCCGGTATATCCGTTATCGATTATAGAAGAAATTTTAAGGAACATAAAATCAACCAAATTTATGACGACTTTAGACTTAACGAATGGTTATTTCCAAATAGGGATCAGGCCTGAGGACGTGCCTAAGACTGCTTTTATAACCAAGTCTGGCACTTATGCATTTTTGCGAATGCCGTTTGGCCTTTCAGGCGCCCCAGCAACATTTCAGCGATGCATGGACATTGTGTTAAGACCTGTTCTCGGAAAGTCCACATTTATCTATTTAGACGATATCATTATTACTAGTGATAATCTAGACCAACATGTACAGGATTTAAGACAGGTGTTTTCTTTATTAAATGAGGCCGGTCTAAAAGTTAATGTCGAAAAGTGCAAATTTGCAGCCCCTGAATTAAAATATTTAGGTTACAAAATATCGCAAAAAGGGATCGAGACAGATGAATCAAAAATAATCGCGGTACAAAAGTATCCGACTCCAAACACGGCAAAGAAGCTCTCTTCTTTTCTAGGACTTTGTTCATATTATAGGTCCTTTATAAAAGATTTTGCGGCTATCGCTGAGCCATTGTTAAAATTAAAAAGGAAAAAGGCAAGATTCTCGTGGACGGCTGAAGCCAATAGTGCTTTCGAAAAATTAAAACAAGCATTAACGCAATTTCCTGAAAAGGATGAAAATTTAGAAATTTCAGCGGATGCTTCGGATTATGCGGTAGGAGCGGTACTTTCGCAAAATCAGCAGCCCGTGGCATTTTTAGCCGAACTTTAAATCAAACACAAAGAAACTATTCCGCGACCGAGAGAGAGGCACTTGCAGTTCTGTTAGCAGTGCAAAAGTTCCGAGTCTATTTTGGAAAGGCGCCGATAACAGTATATTCTGATCATGCGGCGGTAACTAGATTGTACTCTGGGAAAAATTTATCCCGAAGGTTAATAAGATGGGCACTCAAGCTGCAAGAATATAATCTGGTAATCAAGCATACCCCCGGAAAGGAAAATATCGTAGCAGATGCCCTGTCACGAATTAAATTAGACGAACAGGGTAATACCGTAAAAGTTGCAATGCTGACAGCGTGTACAATAAATTCCCGAGAAACTGTAATAACCGAACTGGGTAAGGATCCTGAGTTTGGAAGTATTTATGAGTATTTGAAGGATCCTGAAAATTTTAGCCACCAAGATATTGTGGCGATAAGAAATAGGGCGGCCCATTACGAACTAATAGATGGTCTATTATTTTATACAAAAACTACGAATTCCAACAACGAATTTCGACCTGTTATCCCAGCTAGTCTTAGATTAAATATCCTGCAAGAGCTCCATGACAGCCCTTTAGCTTCTCATGCTGGTATTCGAAAAACTACTCAACGCGTACGCGAGGCAGTCTACTTTCCTGAACTGCAAAAGTTAACAAGGGCGTATGTCCAGTCCTGCCCAACATGTCAAGCCGTTAATTATATTAATTTCCGCCCGGCCGGGTTTCTAAATAGTATTAAATCCGAATTTCCAAATGAAATAATCGGCATCGATTTATTGGGCCCTTTCCCAAAAAGTCAGTTAAACAAAAGTCGCTATCTCCTTGTTATAGTTGATCATTTTAGTAAATGGACCGAAATTGTTCCCTTAAAACGAGCCTCCGTGAAATTAGTTACCGATTCTATTTTAAATAAATATATTTTAAAATACGGGGCGCCCCTAAAAGTTATATCGGATAATGGTCCTCAATTTGTAAGTAATATATTTGAAGACATGTGCCAAAAACTGGGCATACGTCATTTAAAAATGGTCCCGTATCGGCCGCAATCAAATATAGCGGAACGGGTCAACAGAAATATAGTGAAAATTATCCGTAGTTATGTTAAAAATTTTCATAAAAGCTGGGATAACTATGTCAATGAATTTGCTTTCGCCCTTAGGACCGCCAAACATGATACAACGGGCAAAACTCCTGCTGAGTTATTTCTAGGCAGAAAGGTTATAACACCGTTAGATAAACTATTTTATGTGCAACAAAGAGCCCCAGAATTTAAAATGGGTGATATAGAAAAACTAATAAAAGAAGCAAAAAAGAATACGGAAGTAGCACAAAGAAAACAAAAATTGTATTATGACTTGAAACGACGGGGAGTAACTTATAAAGTAGGGGATGAAGTACTAAAAATTAAGCATTCACTTTCTTCAGCACCAGAAGATAAAACTGCCAAATTTTTTCCACGCTTTGAAGGACCATATGTTATAGAAAAAATAACTCACGCTGTTGTTGTGTTAAAGGCAAGAAATGGTGAAACCTGTTCCGCAAACATTGATCAAATCAAGCCCTACTTCGATCGTAATAAAATGCAAATCTTTTCAGATCTTTTGCAGGATCCGGTACGGCAGACACCGCAGGTACAAGTTCCAGAGGTGGGAAAACGACAGGTACAAGGGCAAGCCAATGAGAGACAGAAGCAAGTGAAAAGAAAATTGCCCCGCGGAAAAACTGAAGGTAAAAAGAAAAAGAAGCCGTTCCACCGTCCAAAAAACAGAGTTCACGAACACCCCCAGAATGAAGAAGGGAGAAGGACGACGTATGTGGAAAAGACCGGGAGAAAGGACGGCAACTATAACCCGGCTGTGAAACGGAAGATTGACTCATCCGACAGAACTCTCCGCAGCAAAAGTCGCCGAACTGCGGAAGGGCCATCAGCGGCGGAGGAAAAAGTACAAGAAAAATTTGAACGGCCAACAACGAGGTCCAAGCAGGATCACGACAGAAGTTTCCCGGTTCCACCAAGACCAGCTGCCTTCAAACGGCCAAGACCACAAGCAGAGCACAAAAGGAAGATGTTCAAGGGTGGCCGTAGTGGTGAAAAACGGAAGCTTCCAGAGGAAAGCACTGAAGGGCGAGCCCGTACAAGAAGGAGGATCAACCAAGCTACGGTCTGCAGCACCTTTAAAGACTGGGCCCAGAAAAGGATGTCTGAATACTACAAAGATAAGTAAAATTTTATGTTACTTTACAAACTTAAGTTAATCTTTCATTCTTACTGCAAGTGGCAGATTTCAAGAAGTTTTACCTCATGCGAGGTCTACCTTTATCGCCAAAAGGGCGAGAAATGAGTTGTGACCGATTTTCTTATTATGTTTTTCAATTACTCGCGCGTAAAACTAAAGTTGATGTATAATAGCGTTGTATAAAGACTTAAATATTGTAAAAAGTTATTGTATAAATTTTATTTAAAACATTCTAACAAGAAAGAAGTTTTAGTCTGAAAGACTTTTTGAAATGTAGTATTATTTCAATGTAGAAAGAATTGGCACTTGCTTTGAAAAGAATAGAAGTTAACAATGTACTACTAATGTATGTTTTCAAATGTGTAAAATTAACGGCATCTTGATATGTTCTTGTATACATGTGAACTGTTATTTTGAATGTTTAGAAATACCGTGATATGGTAAAAGTGAAAGTAATGTTAAAAATTTGTTATTCGTGTGACTGTAAAGATTAAATCATGGTGAATATGTGTTAAAGGTTGAATGATGTAGTTAGGCTCTCTGACGCTACACTTTAGAGTTAGTCACTTTCAGAATAGTACCTCAGGGTCTAGAGTTGAAATTAGGGTGTGTTAAGAGGTCTCGTATGTTGAATTTTTACACGTTAGTGTTTTGATTGTAGGAGGAAGTGTTGAACACATAGACAGAAACACATTCGTGTTTGGTGTTTTTACAACACATGTCAGAGAGCACGGGGAGAGATAATTAAAATAGTCATGAATGAAATAAGAATGTTAAGAAAAGTATATTCTATATGTTATTTGCAATGTCATTCTGTAACATTTCATTAAACTAGTTTTCCTTCCAGATCTCTGGAAGGAACCAGAATTGAATAAAGCTCCTGTTTAGATGCAGTACAGATGAAAAAGAAAAAAGATTGTTGTATATTCCGGGAGCTGCTATTGTAACAAATTTCTTTCTTTTAAAATTTTCTAGTTTCTAGCTAAGTTACGATTGTAAAAGGTTGGCCTCGCGTTAGTTTCTAGAGCTAAAAGTTTTCAACAAGGTCGTTTTAGACCTCAGTTTCAAACTAATTAACTCTGGCGGGAAGTATGTAAGGATCTTAAGTTTTACTAACGTTTATTTTATTTTAAATCTTTACTATCACTTCTTATTTTCTACTTCCGGCCAGAATTATAAGCGTGAAGGAGTTTATGCAAAGTTGTCTGGCGAACGCCAAGTATTTAAGTGTGGCCTTTTTGCCAAGCAGAAGAGAGGAAGCCGTGAGTTCGAAGCAGGCCGCTTACCTTAGAAGCTACGCAGTTGCTACTTTGCCTTCCAGGCCAGAGGTTTTAATCCTCTTGATAAATTAAACGTATTGTAGTGTTCACAGTCTCTGTGCTACATACGCTTCCTGTTATTATAAGGCCAATCTTATTCTAAAGTTAAATTAGAGTTTAGTTTTATTTTGATATCTTTTAAGTTAGACCCCGAGTGGAGGGTCATTGTATTCCGAAGTACGGAAGTCATTGTATATAAAGAAAAAAATAAAGGGTTTTGTATACCCTTCGTCTGTATCCTGTCTACTTACTACAATTAGTGAACATAGCTTTAGTAAGCTCTCTGTTCTAGTCAGGTCATTGTATGTTTCCGAAGAAGGTTAGAAGAAACATTGAACCTGATAAACTTAGACAAGACAGGAAAGTGGCTTTAACTAAAAGTAACTGCTAACAACTTAGGATAAACCTTACAGAACAAAGTAGGAGTCACATCCGACATACGAAAAGCTTTTTTGCAAATCAGCCTTAATTGTAAAGACAAGGATTTTTTGAGATTCGTATGGTATCAAGCCAATGGCCAACATAAATATTACAGACATTGAAGAGCTTTGCTTGGCGTCTCCAATAGTTCCTTTTTACTCGGTTCTGTTATTCAATATAATTTAGATTCCATTTTGAAAGATGCTCTCGAAGGAAAATTTAACTATTCAGCAAAAATGGTTGAAAAGTTGAAGAACAGCTTTTATGTCGATAACTGTATAAGCAGCGTCAAAAATGGTCAAGAATTACATTACTTCATACAGATGTCTACAGACATTTTAGCGGAAAGGAAATTATAATTACGTAGATGGGAATACACTGATACATCAGAAAATTCCTTAAACACTACTAATGTTTTAAGAATGCAATAGGAACGTAATAGCGATACACTAAGCTTGAATATTATTAATGTTCTTAATGAATTGCCCGAAAAGGTACGTAACTAAGAAGACGACTTTATTAACTTCTTATAAAGTATTTGATCGTCTGCGGATGTTATCTCCTACTACCTTGCTTCCCAAGCTTTTGCTTCAAAATCTGAGGAAATCTAATACTTTGTATTGGAATCAAGATGTTGATTCTATAAGCAAGTCAGAATTTTATACGTGGATGAATGATTTCAATTACTTGAAAGGTTTGAAAGTACCTAGGTGATTGCATTGTGAGTTTGAAATAATATCACTTCATTTCTTTTTAGATGCAAGTAAATTGGCATATTCAACTGCAGCTTTCATTCGTGCTGTGAACGTTAATTTGCTGCCAGCTAAAACAAGAGTTGCTCCCACTGAAAATAAAGATATTTTTATTGTCCGATTAGAAGTCCTGTGCGCTACTATATGTGCTCGTTTAGCTTCGTCCATTTTAAAAGGGTTTGAAGTACTATAGAGACATTAGGTATTTTTTAAAGCAGCTAAGATGAAAAATTAGCAAATGCCTTCGCCGGGAATCGAACCATGGACCTCTGGAATACCGGTTTAGCGTACAGAACCCCTACAACACGAAGGCACGCTAGGAAGGCGGGAGAAATACCCTATATACTCCCCCTTTAAAGAGCAACTGAGGTTTTTAGGGGACGCAATCGCCAAATCCTGGGTGTGGAAAGTCATCATCCACAGCCCGTTTAGTTCGGGCGCCAATGTAGAGACTTTGGTATTCTTTGAAAGCAGACAAGATGAAAAATGAGCGATCACTTTATATGCCAGGCCATCTGACTACTTTAGCATTTCTTACCGACTTCACACTTTCGGTCCTAATGGGCACATACATCTCAGAGTTTAGATTTCATGGGCTATTGTATAAATACGCGCCCAGCGTGCAGACCACAACCCCACGAAGGCACGCTAGGAAAGTGGGAGAAATACCTTGTACCTTTAATTATTAAATATCACGTTCTTCGCACTTAAACCATAAAATTAAGTTCAAGGGCAATATTTCAAAACAGTTTTTTAAAAGGCGACTGGGGTTTTTAATGAACCCAATTGCCTAATCCTGTGTGTTGAGTATCCTCATCCAACAGCCTTTTTAGTTCGGGCGCCACTGTACAGACTTTAGGATTTTTTGGAAAAACCGGAGAGATGAAAAATTAGGAAACGCCTTCGCCGGAAACCGAACCACGGTCCTCTGGTCTCCCAGCGTGCAGAACCACTCCACCAGGAAGGCACGCTAGGAAAGCGGAAGAAATACCTTACATACTCCCCCTTTTAAAGGTCGACTAGGATTTTTAGGGTACCTAGTCGCCAAATCCTGGGTGAGGAGAATTCATCATCCAACACCCTTTTAGTTCGGGCGCCACTGTAGAGACATTAGGTATTTTTTAAGGCAGGTAAGATGAAAAATTAGCAAATGCCTTCGCCGTGAATCGAACCACGGACCTCTGGAATACCGGCCCAGCGTGCAGAACCATTACACCACGAAAGCACGCTAGGAAGGCGGGGGAAACACCTTATAGCACAAAACTTTTGTTTTTGAACTGATTCTTCAACTGTACTAGCCTGGATACAGAAAATGTGTTTGTTCACACAAGAGTTATGAAAATAAGACAACTTACTCCAAGGGATGCCTGGAAAGACATCCCAGGAACAATGAACTTGCCGATTTGCCCAGTAGAGGTTGTTCTATAGTCGCGTCCCATTGGTGGGACGGACCGGAATGGTTATATTCACGGCGAGAAAACAACTGGCCAAGCAACGATTTTATTGTAAACGAAGTAGTAGCCAAGGAGAAGAAAAAGAAAATTGTATTATCTTTGATTAACGTAAATACCGTTGGTGTAATAAATACTCTTCGGTTCGCAACTTACCACCGGACTATTAGAATGATGGCTTGGATTTGTCGATTCATTCACAGAGGCAAGTATGAGAAGAAAAGGAAAGGTGAACATACTGTTCTTGAGCTTAATGAAGCTGAGGAAGTGCTCATTCGTTTTATACAAACTGAATCTTTTGAGAGAGAGAAAAACAAGCTTAGTATCAATAAATCCATTTCTAGATCAAGGAATCATTAGGACGAAAACAGCAGTACATCAAAGAGATGATAAGTCAGAGTTTAGAATGCCTGCTGTTCTATCAAGTGACCATCCTCTTATCAAAAGCATAGTAATGGAAGACCACCAAATTAAAGGACACGTCGGAGTTTTTCCCGTCTCAAATTCTTTACGAAACAGATTCTGTTTACTATCTGGACGAAGACCTGTTTCGTCCATCTTGAGATCTTGCACCATTTGTAAAAGATATTCCAGCAACAGGGTCAATCTTCCAGCCCTGCTACTGCCTAGTGATCGCGTTCAAGATACATCTGTCTCCCAGATTATTGGCATTGATTTTGCAGAACCTTTGATACTTATGGGTAAAAGAAAGGCAATCTGCAGTGAAAGCACCTCAACAGAGAAACGTAGGCTTTTCAAATGACAGATATGGAAGGACTGTCAAGAAAACCCAGAGATTAGACTTATTACGAATGTTGCAATGTTCAATTAATTATTTCTCATTGCAAGGTGGAAAGACGTAAGGAAAGCTCCGTGAAATATGACGTCACTCTTGAAAACGAGAAGTAATTTTAGAGACTTTTAATTTTTAAATTTAAGTTTTTTCGTGTGACAACGTTAGCTGTATTCCATGAGTTTTTTTTTTTTTTTTTTTTTAGTTGTAGCTTTCGTTTTGGTTTCAGAAGTAAACATTAATAAAATTGAACTTAAATGAAAGATTTGTAATCTTCTTCTTTTTGGAACCTCAGTTCCAGGCATACAGGAAATATTTATGATTGGAGTCTGCTATATTATTTCCCTTTTTTTTTAATTTTTTTTTAAGCAATCACCTTTTTTTTACGCTTTGCCTCCAATTGGTAAAAAAATTCGAAACTCAACTTTTCATCTACACTGCGAAAGAACCGACATCACACATATTCATTAAAGAATTTTTTGAGCCAAGGAAATTTTTCTTTGTTTTGATCCGTTACGGTTATAAATTTTAAATCATTTATTCAGTATTTTAAATCGTTTGATAAATCTTAATAATGCATTCCTGAGAGCTAATTCTTTGTGTTAAATGTTAACAATGACACACAACACACAATAAAGTAGATTTATAATAAAAAAAATTATCGCGCAGGAACATTATAAGCCTAACATTTCAACTCAATTAAAATACAATTCAAATTTAAAAAGGCATTTCGAATATTACGTCATAAAATGTCAAGTAAACAATGTCGTCTAGGATTGAGTCAGTTTTTCTAATTTATTTTTAGCTTTAGTTTAAACAGAACGCTGAGCCGTACGATCCTTCAAAAAGATTTATATCTCTAATTGTAAAAATGAAATAGGCTTACCTTCACAATTCTTTGGACTTCAAATGTTTGAAATTGCCTCGTCTGCGGTGCCATGATAAACTATGTTAACACAAAGAATAAAATACGCGATACAAATACGTGGGATCAGTGTTGCCAGAAATTTTTCAACTAAAGTCGCAAAGGAGGACTTAAAAAGTCGCAAATGACGTCAGAGATGACGTGAATTTTGGGACTTCATAGTTACGCATGCTCACATGACATCTGACTTCATCACAAATTTATTGTTTATTGGTTCCGTAAGTTACTGTATTCGATTCTATTTTCGTTGTGCGTGGTCAACTTATTTCAGATTCTGATTAGTTATAAAAGCCTTGTTCTTTCATTGTTAAATTTATGTGCGTCATTATTTAGAAAAATGGCGTTGCTTTGATTTTTAATACATTTCCATTGCGTAGTTCTTAGCAATGTTCTAAGTCAAGAGAATGAATTTCATTTCTTTCTCTGTCTGGGTATTTAATGATTTTAAATACATTTCCATTGCGTAGTTCTTAGCAATGTTATAAATCAAGAGAATGAATTTCATTTCTTTCTCTGTCTGGGTACTTAACCCTCTGGCTGATCATCCAGTGATTTCCACGGGCAACTCAAGTGTAACAAAATTTGCTCATCCAGCGATTTCCGCTCATCCCTATTTTCTACTAAAAATGGAAAAGGAAATGTGTAAGATGATCAACAATGAAGAAAAAGAAGTTGAAGTGATCAACGATTGATGATGATGATGATGATGAGGTGGAGTATTCATCTTTAGAAAAATCTTCATGATCGTTGTAGGTCAATACATTATTTTTTTCAATACCTGGCAAGTCCCCTATCGAGCCCCGAACTCATCCAGGACAGAAGATCATTTGATGGATTCTGAAAAGCCTCCTTTGCAAATTCAACCAGGAAAGCATTTGATGGACTCTTCAGTGACTTTCAACAAGGATCTTGTTGAGCCCCTTTTGTAGACTCATCCAGGAGACTCAGACGATCATTTGATGGATTCTGAAAACCCCCTTTGTAAACTCCCCAGGAAAACATTTGATGGATTTTTCAATACATTTCGAGTTAGAAGATACCCCTGTCGATTCTGAAAAGCCACTTGTGCAGAATCATCCAGGAGTGCCGTTTTCAACACCTGTCGAGTCTTCAAGTCCTGTAAACCAGAACCTCCTTCTCATTTATGTGACGATTTTATAGACTTAGATTGTTTAAGAGATTTAGATGAAAATCCTAGTGTTGAAAATTTGTTAATGCAGTATTGTTTGAAAAATTTGACGTCATATATATATATGTAAAATATAAAAAAAAAATACGATGGCTTTGCTCTCTGCAAACCAGCAACCTTTAATTAATTTTCTGTAATTCAGGATCTTCCCCTAAACCAGTACCTTCTAGAACATTCGCACCTATTACATAACCTCCTCATATAAGTGCTGCGTCATAAGTTTTTCTACATTTTTCTTCATTTTTCTAGAAGCTACTCTGTTACATAACCTTTCATATAAATGCTGCGTCATAAGTTCTCCTACACAGATGCCTTCTCGTCTTCGTCCTGCTAACGCTTCTGCTATGTTCCTCTTTCTTTGTTAGAACGTTATGACGTATTAAAGTCAGCCATATCTAATAGTTCAATTACTGAATAAGTTATTTGATTAACTTCATCTGGAAAAAGTCACCTGCTCTAAATTAAAATAAAGATATGCTTGCTCTTAAAAGTGAAAAGTCCTGAGTCGTCATTTTTCTCCGCGTCTCAATCATCCCAGCTTCGTCAACCATCTGCCAGAACGTGTAATGGAATAGCCTCACCATTCGCCCACGATGTGTTGGAATAACTGAAAACATTACATATATATGTAATAGTGTGTAAGATAAAAAATATGAACGTAAAATTTTAAATTTAATTCGCTATAACCTCTTATATTTTTTGTTTCATTTGGGAACTTCATCTATCTGTCCTAAAAATAGCGCTTTAGTCTAAACTGCGTCATTAAAATTAATCATGCGATATTACGTAACCGTTAATGCAAATGCCTCTTGACCAATCACCAAACTGCAAACCAAAACTTTTCTCTTCGCGTGCTTCCATCTTGCATAACTACGCACTCCAGCTTTGCTCTCTACTCTGCTAAGGTTGAATTTCACTGGCTTGCTTTCTATCTCAACAATATCAAAAATGTAAATCTTCTCTGGAAAGGCACGACTAGAGTGCCAAGTGATTGTGGCCACAAATATCAGTTGGAAATAAAAATGGAATTAAAACTGCCTTGACTGCCAAGTTCTTTGGATATTTTAAGTTAACATTATTGTCACACTGCGCAATCAAAATTCTTCAATATGGATCTAAGCACGCATCGACGCTGCTCCGGCCTTTCTTTGTGCTCTTATTATTACATATATATCAAGCTTGAAAAACTTTTTTTAACATTTGGGAAAGAGAAAAATATTTTAAGATGGAGACTGTTATGGTTTGTTATAAGGTCCGAAGAAATGTCATTCAAAAATTAAAAGAAAAATCTTTTCCAAGGTCCTTTTCTAGATCAAAAGAGAGGGAGAAATGATTCGTCTTTCAGAGAGAGATTTTAAAGATAATTCATTTATTTTTCCAAGTTTCGCGTTATTCTTTCAAAGAGAGCGATTATAGAGAGTTGATTTATGTTTCCAAAATTCACGTGATTTTTTTTTCAAAGAGAGATATCATAGAGTTCATTTAGTTTTTTCCAAGATCAGGTAATTTTTTCAAATACAGATAAATAATATTATAGTTCTTTTATGGTTCTAAGATTCACATAATTCTTTCTGAGAGAAGTATTATAGAGAGTTCATTTATATTTCCAAGATTTTCGTAATTTTTTTTCCACTTAAAAGAGAGATATTATAGAGTATTCATTGATTTTTCCCAACATTAGATTAACTTTCCCAGTTAAAAGAGAGATAGAAAGTTTTCTCCAAGGTCCATTTGAAATAGAATGACTATAACTTTAAGACAGATTTTCCCGACATTCGATGGAACTCTTGCGAGACGTTTCCCAGTATACCCATAGCTATCTTACAACCTGAATATGCTCAACTACCTTTTAAACAGCGCCGGTATTGGAATACAGACACCCAAGTGGATGCTTACTTCACGTTCCTAAACACCAACCGCTCTCGCGTTAACTATGCGTAAGGGCACTGACCGGAGGAACCCTGTTCTTTAACTCTTTAAGAGTCTTTTAACGCCTCTTTAACAAGGGACAACTTATCTCTGCAGGCGCACACGGCTGCATTTAATTTCTTAATAGCTTCTTAAAAGCTTTTTTTCACCCGCAAAACGGGTTGCTTTCGACCTTCCTATCTGGCCTTTAAACGTCGCACTGAATAGCGACCAAAATTTCTTCTCCTCCATCAGTATACTCCGTGAGTCAACGACTTCATATAACAGTATATTATATCTCGTTGCCATCAGCTGTATACTCTTATCTAAGGCTCCTTATCTAAGCCTTACTCTTATCTGCTCCTAGAACCTGCCCCCCTGCCCAATTCGGCAGCTACTCCGAGTGGGGGCGAGTTCATTGAACCCGCGTTAGCTCCTTCCATCCGGACTGCTTGTTCTAAGTATTTTATTTTACTGTTGATATCAAGAATCAAAGAAATGTATTGCACCTTTTATTATTCTTTTCAAAATTTTATGAATGATGATTGCCCTATCAAAATTGAATTTTGTCCCTTTTTAAACACGAAATTTAATTAAAAAGACCTTATATGAGTTCTTACCTTTTTCTCATGCGGAAGGCATTATCTGAAAATATTTTATATTTTATAATTTCGGCTTCAAAATTTTCCCTTATTAGATGAGCCCATCTTTTGATGTAATTATTTTTTTTATCTCTGATGATGTAGAGTAAAAGGCCTAGCCTAGCGCACTCCGTAAATTAATTTCCTTGATCCATTTCCCAGTATGAATGGATTGCTTTAACTTATTTGAAAGAAAACGATTTTTTGTAATGATCTAAGATTGGTTTTTCCCTAGTCAATCATTCATAATGAAAAGGTCTAAGGTTCATTTTGTTATTCAAAATAACGAATTTGATCAATTTCTCAACGGCCATTTAATTCCTTGTTTAATACGAACATGGTCTATGATAAAAAGTATACAAACTATTGCAGTGCCATGCGGACGTTTTCTGTGGTAAAGTTTCTTAAAACTGGCAACAAGTGCAACGAGAATTTAAAGATCTCGTGAGATTTGAGTGAAAAGTTGTGCGAAGCGATCAAAAAATCAATGTTTGTACTGTGATTGTCTTAAGATAAAAAAAAATAATTCTACTTTAAATGAATACTTTTTAGTTTAAGTTTACAAATAAAAAAAATTGTTTGAGAATGGCGATTATGGAAGGACCTTTAAGCAAATGGACGAATGTTATGAAGGGGTGGCAGTACAGGTGGTTTGTACTAGATGATAATGCTGGTCTTCTGTCATATTATACAGTAGGTTACATTATTTTCATAGTTTCTAACGTTAGTTCATGATTAATATGAATAACTTCCAAATATATGGTTTAATCTTTTATCATATATTGATGTTCCATTGGATGTGAAGGTATTGAGAGGTTGTTTTGGTTCTCTTATGTGTAATATAAATACTCATAAGGAAAACCAGTTTTCTGTAGAGGATGACATGGTTTTCCGTATGTGGATGGGTTACGTATGTGTAATATAAACACGGGCCAATTTTTAATAGAAAATTGCTTTCTTCTCTTCTCCACAATTAGATAACTTTAATGTACCTTCCTTAATTTTAGTGTTTTCCTTTTCTTCCCCCCTCATAAGTATATTCCATGTTGGTAAACATCAACATCTTGACACGGGATGGATAGTGCCGTAAATATGAATCCAAACATCTGTGGATCGTGTTTCGGATCTGCACATTCAGATATGTGATTAGTCTTGCATATTAAGCAATGAACACAAAAACCAAGATAAGCATATTTTTCAGTTTTTGTGCATGTATTGGGATGCTTAAGAAAGAAACTGATTTAGAGGGGGAGATCTGATTTAGTTTAAAGTAAAGTGACCACATGTCCCAATTTTGGCGGGACAGTCCCGTGTCCCACTGATTTTTAAAAATGTCCCGCTTTTTAGAAAACATCTGCATTTCTTATTTTAAATGTACTTGTATATATTACCTATTATTTATTAATTATTATAGTGAATATAAAGAAATAAAAAAACACATAAAATGCATGCAGAGTGAAAGGCGGTGTAATGAGTTAGATTTACTCAGTGATGTTCGATCATTGTCGTTACGTCTCATCAAGGAATATGTATTGTCAACAGAGGAGCAGCTAGCATTAGCTGAAGGGCTATTTGCTTTCCACACCGTAAACCACAATCAAAGTTTCAAATCAATTGATTATACATCCCAAATGATCGAAACATTGTACGAAAAAAATTTGCATGTGCAAGGACAAAAACTGAAGCAGTTATTTATAACGTTTTTCATCATATTGGTTTTCACAATTGCAGAAAGAATTAGATAAATACACATTTATATCCATACATTATGATGCTTCCAACCACAAAGATTTAAAATTATTTCCCAAAAGTGTTTGATCCAAAACCAGGAATTAAAATTAGAATATTATATTTTGTTTCATTGCCCAGTGAAACTTCATAAATAATTTTTGATTTAATAAGTACTATTTTAAAAAAGAATAATTTGAACAATAAAATTATAAAATTTTTGCCTATTGTGAGGATAACACTAACGCAAATTTTGTTGGAAAAGCTAGAAGAGGCATCGATAAAGTTTTTATGAAAACTTGACTAGGTTAACGAACGTTTGAGCCAAAGAATTATTTGAGTAGGTTGTGCAGCGCACATTTTACACAATACTATTCAAACATCATCTGACTTACTTCCAGTGGATGTTGAAAATGTTATTGCAGAAATTTATTCGTATTTTTATACATATATACTGTGCGTGTTGAAAGTTTGAAGGTTTTTTGTGAAAGCACAAAAATCAAATATAAAAGAATGATTGGTTACAGCAAAACACGATGGTTATCTTTTTTACTGGCTGTAGAAAATATTTTCAAAATATACGAACCATTAAAATTATACATTTTATCACAAGATAAGTGTCCAAGAATATTGCAGATCTTTTTTTAAAATGACACATCACAAATTTGGCTTCAGTTCATCCACAACCAAGCAACATTATTTCACAATGCTGTGAAAATTATTCAAGGGGACAAATTTCAGTTACGAAAGTGTCAAATGAAATCGATAATTTAAAAACAAAATTGTGAGAAAGAATTAATAAGGAATTGATTACGTTCCTATAGTTATTCGAGAGGACATGACTAGGTTGGAAGAACAAGGTGCCATTAAACAACCTGATTTTCTGAAAGAACTCAGAAATTTTTATAACTGCTTGGAATATCTTAAAGAACGGACAGTTCAATTCGAAGATATTAAAAACTTCTACTGGGTGACATTTCCAAAGATTTTCCAAAGAATCCAAAGGATATTTTATGGGAATATGTGGAAAAATCTTTTAAATATATTAGTAACCATTTTCCAAAAAATAATATTTGCGAAAATGATATTTTTGATGAGGTGTCATTGGTAAAAAGATACGTTATTACCGATGAAAAAATTAAATGTTGGTTGTCTGCAAATGTGGAAGCAGACAAGAAATGAATGGAGTTATTCCTTCATTTTAAACAGAATAATATTCCTTATGAAAATATTTTGAAAATTGTAGAACACGCACTCTCCCTTCCAGGAACAAATGCAGCAACAGAACGTGTTTTTTCTAGTATCAATAAAATATGGACAATTGAAAAAATGCAGTTGAACATTAAAACTTTAAAATCTGTATTAAGCCTAAAATATAATTTGATGAATTTATGTGAGAAATTTCACGACGTTTTATTAAATGATCCGAATCTATTGCAAAGTATTCACTCGGATTAAAAAATATGACAGTGAAAGAAAATAGTAATTTTTTTAAATAAAATATTAAATTAATTAAAAACGCATAATATTCAAATTATTGTTTTTTTTACAAATATTTTTAAAGTTACAAATAGTTAATAATAAATATATTTTTGTATATTTATAGACAAGTATATGAATGTATATAATTCAATATAATTTTTTGAATTATTGGTCTGCTTTCATAACTAGATTATAATTATCATTTCATTCCATTTGTCTCGCTTTGTCTTGAAAATGTGGTCACTTTAGTTAAACTATAGTATAGATAATTGCTACAAAACTTAAGTATACAATTTTTAATTTTAAAATGAAATGAAAAGTTATTTGGCAATATCTACAATTATAGATCTTCGATAGAAAACTGTTGTTTATTCAAATTTTGGGATTATAACATTGTGAAGATTATGTTGTATGTCTCAAATTCAAATTGTATGCAAACTGAATATACAGTCTGAAAGCAGTTGACATGCTGGATATTTTTTAACAAAATGAAAAATTTTTAATTTTTTACAAGAATAAAATTATTTGGTACTTTTCTGTTTCGCCGGTGCAAATCTCACCAAGCAGACTTTGCTTCTTATACATATTCTTTGACGAGACGTAACAATAATGATCGAACTCCGCTGAGTAAATCTAATCAATCTCGCTGCATTGCCCAATTTAGTTTATGCTGCATGCATTTTATGTATTTTTATTTCTTTATATTCACTATAATAATTAATAAATAATAGGTAATATATTTTTACAATACATTTAAAATAAGGAATGCAGATATTTTCTAAAAAGCGGGGCATTTTTAAAAATCGCCAGGATATGGGACAGTCCTCAAAACATGGGACTGCTAAAATCGGGATGCGTGGCCACTTTAAAATAGATTCAGCCTCACTAGCAGTTCTGGATATCTGCTAATATGCGACAAATTTGGTATATGTTATGCTCAGATCAGTACCACAGTCAAGGCATTTTCATCTGGTCAGGAATTACTCTGAATTGATATTTATATTGATATGGAATCATACTGGAGATCTGAGTAGTGAAAACTGGTATTGTAACTGGTGAATGCTAGTAGTGAGATAATCTTGCAATATAAATCTGGTCTGAGAGGGATTATAATGCTACATGCTACCACAATGTAGCTGTTTATATGTTATTGGAAAGTGAGGACATTGCTTATTTTTCTGATCTGAATTGCACTTATCTTTTTTCTACGGTACCCATTGGTTTTATTCTGAAAACATCGTCAAGGATGCTCCTTGACCTTTTGGTTGTTCACCAAATCTGGAAGCTCGCTGTGTGTAATAGGTTTTTTGGGAACCCTAATGTTGATAATGTTTTGGAATTTTTTAGTTTTTGTCATTAAAAAGGGGTTATTTCTGCAAATATCGCCAAACATCTTTTGATAAATATAGATTTTATCTATTTTTTTGTAATAGTAACCCTTTCGTATGGACCCTTCCTTTTTTCCCTTACCATTCTTTGCTTGCACTTGTGTTGGTCTCGTATTTTGACCTTACTATTATTTTACTTCGAATTTTGCTGTGGGTACCATCATTTCATTATGTGTGTTTTATTATGTGTAAGTATGTCTGAAGTAAGTAAGAGGATGAATGTTTATGAGTTAGATTATGATGAAATTGTGAATTTCAGCTGTTTGTATGGGTTGGATGATGGATCAGACATTTGATTTTTGCATGAAAACTAGTTTTATTTGCTGGATAGATATGAATGTCTGGTGTCATTTATTTATTTATTCCTTTCTGTGCATCATAAGACATTTGGTTAGGTAAAAGTATATTTACGGGTATCCCTTGGTTAAAATTGGCGATTTTTGGCGGTACATGGGCAATTCTTTTACTTGTTATGGTACTTACGTATTATCGCAACCAGGTTGGCGCTATTTGTAAGTTTGAGTAAAAAAGTATGAATAGAAAGAAAATGTACATTTATTAATTACAGATAATTTTTAATACAGTTTTTTTATATTATTTTGTTTTAAAATATAAAATAGCAATTAAACCCTTCCGGTTTCGAATTTGAATAAGTTGCAGAATTATTTTTTCGGCGGAAATCTTTTGGCTATTGCTTTTAGCACTGATTGAAAACCTTATTCGCCATAACCATGTACACGTTGACTTATTTTTACTTAAAAAAACATCCCAGAATTGCACAAAAATGGCATTGCGCACACTCTTGACTTTATCCATGTACACTGCTATTTTCTCATAAATTACAAAAATTTGCATGAAAATGCAGGAAAATTTTGTGAATCTCCACATGCTCTTTTTACAAAACTATGTATGACACGTAGGGTTGCCAAATTTGGCAATTTATGCGAATTTTGGCCTGGTTGCATTAATACGTAAGTACCCTTGTTATTTTGTTTTTGTGTAGTGGCGATTTTAGCACTAAAAATCACCACTACACAAAGACAAAATAAGTCAAAGAATTGCACAAATTCGGTATCCATGTACTCATTGACCTATTTTCACTTAAAAAAAAAAAATATCGCAGAATTGCACAAACTAGGTGTTGCGCACTCTCTTGATTTTATCCATGTACACGTCGACCTATTTTCACTTTAAAACAACATCAGAGAATTGCACAAACTTGCCATTGCTCAATCCCTTGGTGATAAATGAAACAACAACTTCGCGATAATACAAGGGGTACCCTTCAGTCTACTCTAACCAATTTAATTTGTATTTTTTGGTTATTTATTCCTCTCTGTCTGTTGAGACAGCGTTTTGATGCCATCTTGAATTTGGCATTTTTTTTTTTTTTTTAATCGCTTAAGGGGTACCGTACAATAAATTTGTACGTAAATTTCAATGAATATTTCTGAAATGCTTTGGGCAGATGTCTTGTGATACATCCACGTCCATTAGTGATTGTCTAATTGTTAGAAACTATAATAGATTGGATAATGCCATAGCAGAAGTGCAGCAACAACCCTATTTGAGCTTATATACCCATGCAGTGCAAAATAAGCATTGCAGTTTGAGACTGATTGCTTATCCATGTTATACTTTTATTTTGCAGCGATGATTCATTTGTATCATTGCTAGGTTGATCTTTACAATATGGTAACTGGTAGTTTGGCGACATTTTGGAGGCGATAAAGGTTACTACCTGGGACTTTGGTAATAATGTGAGCAGTACTCAGTTCCGATTACGCATTATTCATGGGATATGTCATGTGAGAGATCATGGGATATGTCATGTGATATTAATGGACGAATTACGGTTCTTTAATCGGAAAAGGGGGGAAATCGGGAAAAAATCTGGAAATTTTGTATTTGGCTTTATTCTGTGTTGTGTGAAACAGTGTTCGTGAATTTTTGGATCCCATGGCCGTAACTAAAGTGAATTCGAAATGGGTATTTATGTATGTATTAATTTAATGTATGTGCTCATTTGTATTTTAAGTAGTGTTTTTGAATTTAATTATATTTTAATTAAATGATAGTTATTTTGTGAATTTTATGTTTGTAGGAATTTGGTATACGTTTTAGTTGAAGTAAACATGCATGGAAATAATTTAAATATCTGACACTAAGTATTTGTAATGGTTGCGGTATGAATTCGTTGGTGACGTGTATAATGTAATAGATGATTTAGAGGTAAAAGTTTTTGGATATTTTATTTATTTTATATATGGAAATGTTCATATTTGGAAAGGGTAAATACTTTTTCGCGATCAGGTAATTTCATATATGTTCTTTTTACCGGGTTTAAAGATTGAGAAAATTGTCATGTATTTTCGTGAAATTTTTGTAATTTATGAGAAAAAAGCAGTGTACATGGATATAGTGAAGAGTGTGCGCAATGCCATTTTTGTGCAATTCTGGGATGTTTTTTTAAGTAAAAATAAGTCGACGTGTACATGGTTTATGTGTATGTGTTATTTTGAAAAATGATTAAGGAGGATGGTATTGTGCAGTTTTTCCTAATTTTGCAGTGAATATTTGTCATGATTAAGCAGTTTTGTTTGATAAAATTTCTAGCATAAGTGTAATTCGGCTAGTAGATTGTTGGAAGAAGTGTTCAGGAGATAAAAAGAAAAGAAACATGTCTTTACTTCGTGAAGACAAAATGGCGGCGGGGAAAAAAAATAGAAAGTTACTGTAGGAGAGTTGGTCGCCAAATTTTCGCCAAAAAATCGCCAAGTTACCATAATGTAAAGATCAACCAAAAATTCATTTGAAAAATATAAATTAGTATTAATGTACTGAAATTAACCTGTTAAACGTGATAAACAAAAAAAAATTTGTCTTAAATTCAAGTTAACACAGAAAACAACATATTCCTTACACCAGCAGTGGTTTGCTAATTTTGATGACCATGGTGATGCATCAAACTATTGTGTCATCTTAGATAATCAATAATATTTTTTATTTCAACTTAATCATCAATTTATGTCACACTTGCCATCCTTTGAAAGGTTATTGTTAGAAAAGCATTAACAATATATTATCTTGTTAAAATTTTATGCCAGAAAATTGATTTATTCTCATAATTTTAGATGACAATAACCAATAATAAAAATAAAAGCATTACTTAGTTATTTAAATTGCTGGTTCATAGAGCTGTTAATAATTAAGAACACAACGTGAACAGCCGTGTTACAAATTAGCATTCACCCCTCCCGCCGTATTTTCTTCCTTTCATCCCGAACCGAGAACCGGCATCTATCTACGAAAATATTTCTATCTATTCGTTGTTAAAAAATTAACAAAAAATAATAATAAATAAGAGAAGAAAAATATAAATCTGCAAGTGCGAACAACGAGTGATAATTCAACAAAATGAACCCAAGAGGAATGGTTGCAAACTTCGAACAAGCGAATAGGATAAATGGGCTGGGTTACCAGGTTTGAACTTTTATCGCCAATGTTGGCGATTTTTACATTTACCGGGTTCTCTGCGGAAGTGCTTCCTTCAGTTCATCCACAACCAAGCAACATTATTTCACAATGCTGTGAAGATTATTCAAGGGGACAAAATTTCAGTTACGAAAGTGTCAAATGAAATCGATAATTTAAAAACAAAATTGTGAGAAAGAATTGATAAGGAATTGATTACGTTCCTATAGTTATTCGAGAGGACATGACTAGGTTGGAAGAACAAGGTGCCATTAAACAACCTGATTTTCTGAAAGAACTCAGAAATTTTTATAACTGCTTGGAATATCTTGAAGAACGGACAGTTCAATTCGAAGATATTAAAAACTTCTATTGGGTGACATTTCCAAAGATTTTCCAAAGAATCCAAAGGAGATTTTATGGGAATATGTGGAAAAATCTTTTAAATATATTAGTAACCATTTTCCAAAAAATAATATTTGCGAAAATGATATTTTTGATGAGGTGTCATTGGTAAAAAGATACGTTATTACTGATGAAAAAATTAAATGTTGGTTGTCTGCAAATGTGGAAGCAGACAAAAAATGAATGGAGTTATTCCTTCATTTTAAACAGAATAATATTCCTTATGAAAATATTTTGAAAATTGTAGAACACGCACTCTCCCTTCCAGGAACAAATGCAGCAACAGAACGTGTTTTTTCTAGTATCAATAAAATATGGACAATTGAAAAAATGCAGTTGAACATTAAAACTTTAAAATCTGTATTAAGCCTAAAATATAATTTGATGAATTTATGTGAGAAATTTCACGACGTTTTATTAAATGATCCGAATCTATTGCAAAGTATTCACTCGGATTAAAAAATATGACAGTGAAAGAAAATAGTAATTTTTTTAAATAAAATATTAAATTAATTAAAAATGCATAATATTCAAATTTTTGTTTTTTTTTTTACAAATATTTTTAAAGTTACAAATAGTTAATAATAAATATATTTTTGTATATTTATAGACAAGTATATGAATGTATATAATTCAATATAATTTTTTGAATTATTGGTCTGCTTTCATAACTAGATTATAATTATCATTTCGGTTGATCTTTACATTATGGTAACTTGGCGTTTTTTTTGGCGAAAATTTGGCGACAAACTCTCTTACAGCAATTCTCTATTTTTTTTTTTCCCGCCGCCATTTTGTCTTCACGAAGTAAAGACATGTTTCTTTTCATTTTATCTACTGAACACTTCTTCCAACAATCTACTAGCCGAATTACACTTATGCTAGAAATTTTATCTAACAAAACTGTTTAATCATGACAAATATTCACTGCAAAATTGGGAAAAAGTGCACAATACCATACTCCTTACGTGTTTTTCAAAATAACACATACACATAAACCATGTACACGCTGACTTATTTTTACTTAAAAAAACATCCCAGAATTACACAAAAATGGCATTGCGCACACTCTTCACTATATCCATGTACACTGCTTTTTTCTCATAAATTAGAAAAATTTCACGAAAATACATGACAATTTTCTGTATGTTTAAACCCGGTAAAAAGAACATATATGAAATTACCTGATCGCGAAAAAGTTTATACCCTTTCCAAATATGAACATTTCCACATATGAAATAAATAAAATATCCAAAAACTTTTACCTCTAAATCATCTATTATATTATACACGTCACCAACGAATTCATACCGCAAGCATTACAAATACTTTGTGTCAAATATTTAAATTATTTCCATGCACGTTTACTTCAACTTAAACGTATACCAAATTCCTACAAACATAAAATTCACAAAATAACTATCATTTAATTAAAATATCACTAAACCATGTACACGTCGACTTATTTTTACTTAAAAACACGTCCCAGAATTGCACAAAAATGGCATTGCGCACACTCTTCACTATATCCATGTACACTGCTTTTTCTCATAAATTAGAAAAATTTCACGAAAATGCATAACAATTTTCTGAATCTTTAAACCCAGTAAAAAGAACATATATGAAATTACCTGATCGCGAAAAAGTACATACGTTTTCCAAATATGAACATTTTCCCGTATAAAATAAATAAAATATCCAAAAACTTTTACCTCTACATTATCTATTTTATTACAAACGTCACTAACTAATTCATACCTTTACTTCATTACAAACGGTTACAAATACTTAGTGTCAAATAGTTAAATTATTTCCATGCACGTTTACGCAAATTACTTTACTTCTACCTTACATTTAGAACAATGCATAAAAATAATATCCTCAAATAATTAAAAATACTAACTTACCTATTCTTCTTCAGAATCTTGATTACGTGTCCGATAAACTTTTCTTATTTCTGTTTCAGGATCTTTAAAATCATACTTATAGTTCACACCAAGGTACCAGGTAAAATAAATAACTTAATAAAACATCTTTACTTCTATCTCGCACAACCTTAAAGAAACACTTATTACTATGCCTTTCAATCCCACTAAATACCCATTTCGAATTCACTTTAGTTAGGGCCATGGGATCCAGAAATTAACGAACACTGTTTCACACAACACAGAATAAGGGCAAATACAAAATTTACAGATTTTTTCCCGATTTCCCCCCTTTTCCGATTAAAGAACCGTAATTCGTCCATTAATATCACATGATCTCTCATTTCCCTCACACAAAATAATGCGTAATCGGAACTGAGTACTGCTCACATTATTACCAAAGTCCCAGGTAGTAACCTTTATCGCCTCCAAAATGTCGCCAAACTACCAGTTACCATATTGTAAAGATCAGCCATCATTTCATTCCATTTGTCCCGCTTTGTCTAGAAAATGTGGTCACTTTAGTTAAACTATAGTATAGATAATTGCTACAAAACTTAAGTATACAATTTTTAATTTTAAAATGAAATGAAAAGTTATTTGGCAATATCTACAATTATAGATCTTCGATAGAAAACTGTTGTTTATTCAAATTTTGGGATTATAACATTGTGAAGATTATGTTGTATGTCTCAAATTCAAATTGTATGCAAACTGAATATACAGTCTGAAAGCAGTTGACATGCTGGATATTTTTTAACAAAATGAAAAATTTTTAATTTTTTATAGGAATAAAATTATTTGGTACTTTTCTGTTTCACCGGCATAAATCTCACCAAGCAGACTTTGCTTCTTATACATATTCTTTGACGAGACGTAACAACAATGATCGAACTCCGCTGAGTAAATCTAATCAATCTCGCTGCATTGCATTTAGTTTATGCTGCATGCATTTTATGTATTTTTATTTCTTTATATTCACTATAATAATTAATAAATAATAGGTAATATATTTTTACAATACATTTAAAATAAGGAATGCAGATATTTTCTAAAAAGCGGGGCATTTTTAAAAATCGGCAGGATATGGGACAGTCCTCAAAACATGGGACTGCTAAAATCGGGATGCGTGGCCACTTTAAAATAGATTCAGCCTCACTAGCAGTTCTGGATATCTGCTAATATGCGACAAATTTGGTATATGTTATGCTCAGATCGGTACCACAGTCAAGGCATTTTCATCTGGTCAGGAATTACTCTGAATTGATATTTATATTGATATGGAATCATACTGGAGATCTGAGTAGTGAAAACTGGTATTGTAACTGGTGAATGCTAGTAGTGAGATAATCTTGCAATATAAATCTGGTCTGAGAGGGATTATAATGCTACATTCTACCACAATGTAGCTGTTTATATGTTATTGGAAAGTGAGGACATTGCTTATTTTTCTGATCTGAATTGCACTTATCTTTTTTCTACGGTACCCATTGGTTTTATTCTGAAAACATCGTCAAGGATGCTCCTTGACCTTTTGGTTGTTCACCAAATCTGGAAGCTCGCTGTGTGTAATAGGTTTTTTGGGAACCCTAATGTTGATAATGTTTTGGAATTTTTTAGTTTTTGTCATTAAAAAGGGGTTATTTCTGCAAATATCGCCAAACATCTTTTGATAAATATAGATTTTATCTATTTTTTTGTAATAGTAACCCTTTCGTATGGACCCTTCCTTTTTTCCCTTACCATTCTTTGCTTGCACTTGTGTTGGTCTCGTATTTTAACCTTACTATTATTTTACTTCGAATTTTGCTGTGGGTACCATCATTTCATTATGTGTGTTTTATTATGTGTAAGTATGTCTGAAGTAAGTAAGAGGATGAATGTTGATGAGTTAGATTATGATGAAATTGTGAATTTCAGCTGTTTGTATGGGTTGGATGATGGATCAGACATTTGATTTTTGCATGAAAACTAGTTTTAATTGCTGGATAGATATGAATGTCTGTAGTCATTTATTTATTTATTCCTTTCTGTGCATCATAAGACATTTGGTTAGGTAAAAGTATATTTACGGGTATCCCTTGGTTAAAATTGGCGATTTTTGGCGGTACATGGGCAATTCTTTTACTTGTTATGGTACTTACGTATTATCGCAACCAGGTTGGCGCTATTTGTAAGTTTGAGTAAAAAAGTATGAATAGAAAGAAAATGTACATTTATTAATTACAGATAATTTTTAATACAGTTTTTTTATATTATTTTGTTTTAAAATATAAAATAGCAATTAAACCCTTCCGGTTTCGAATTTGAATAAGTTGCAGAATTATTTTTTCGGCGGAAATCTTTTGGCTATTGCTTTTAGCACTGATTGAAAACCTTATTCGCCATAACCATGTACACGTTGACTTATTTTTACTTAAAAAAACATCCCAGAATTGCACAAAAATGGCATTGCGCACACTCTTGACTTTATCCATGTACACTGCTATTTTCTCATAAATTACAAAAATTTGCACGAAAATGCAGGAAAATTTTGTGAATCTCCACATGCTCTTTTTACAAAACTATGTATGACACGTAGGGTTGCCAAATTTGGCAATTTATGCGAATTTTGGCCTGGTTGCATTAATACGTAAGTACCCTTGTTATTTTGTTTTTGTGTAGTGGCGATTTTAGCACTAAAAATCACCACTACACAAAGACAAAATAAGTCAAAGAATTGCACAAATTCGGTATCCATGTACTCATTGACCTATTTTCACTTAAAAAAAAAAAATATCGCAGAATTGCACAAACTAGGTGTTGCGCACTCTCTTGATTTTATCCATGTACACGTCGACCTATTTTCACTTTAAAACAACATCAGAGAA
This sequence comes from Stegodyphus dumicola, assembly GCF_044657685.1. NCBI lineage: Eukaryota > Metazoa > Arthropoda > Arachnida > Araneae > Eresidae > Stegodyphus > Stegodyphus dumicola. The sequence continues at coordinate 280,058,557 of NC_140769.1, read as the reverse complement.
TTGCACAAACTTGCCATTGCTCACTCCCTTGGTGATAAATGAAACAACAACTTCGCGATAATACAAGGGGTACCCTTCAGTCTACTCTAACCAATTTAATTTGTATTTTTTGGTTATTTATTCCTCTCTGTCTGTTGAGACAGCGTTTTGATGCCATCTTGAATTTGGCATTTTTTTTTTTTTTTTTAATCGCTTAAGGGGTACCGTACAATAAATTTGTACGTAAATTTCAATGAATATTTCTGAAATGCTTTGGGCAGATGTCTTGTGATACATCCACGTCCATTAGTGATTGTCTAATTGTTAGAAACTATAATAGATTGGATAATGCCATAGCAGAAGTGCAGCAACAACCCTATTTGAGCTTATATACCCATGCAGTGCAAAATAAGCATTGCAGTTTGAGACTGATTGCTTATCCATGTTATACTTTTATTTTGCAGCGATGATTCATTTGTATCATTGCTAGGTTGATCTTTACAATATGGTAACTGGTAGTTTGGCGACATTTTGGAGGCGATAAAGGTTACTACCTGGGACTTTGGTAATAATGTGAGCAGTACTCAGTTCCGATTACGCATTATTCATGGGATATGTCATGTGAGAGATCATGGGATATGTCATGTGATATTAATGGACGAATTACGGTTCTTTAATCGGAAAAGGGGGGAAATCGGGAAAAAATCTGGAAATTTTGTATTTGGCTTTATTCTGTGTTGTGTGAAACAGTGTTCGTGAATTTTTGGATTCCATGGCCGTAACTAAAGTGAATTCGAAATGGGTATTTATGTATGTATTAATTTAATGTATGTGCTCATTTGTATTTTAAGTAGTGTTTTTGAATTTAATTATATTTTAATTAAATGATAGTTATTTTGTGAATTTTATGTTTGTAGGAATTTGGTATACGTTTTAGTTGAAGTAAACATGCATGGAAATAATTTAAATATCTGACACTAAGTATTTGTAATGGTTGCGGTATGAATTCGTTGGTGACGTGTATAATGTAATAGATGATTTAGAGGTAAAAGTTTTTGGATATTTTATTTATTTTATATATGGAAATGTTCATATTTGGAAAGGGTAAATACTTTTTCGCGATCAGGTAATTTCATATATGTTCTTTTTACCGGGTTTAAAGATTGAGAAAATTGTCATGTATTTTCGTGAAATTTTTGTAATTTATGAGAAAAAAGCAGTGTACATGGATATAGTGAAGAGTGTGCACAATGCCATTTTTGTGCAATTCTGGGATGTTTTTTTAAGTAAAAATAAGTCGGCGTGTACATGGTTTATGTGTATGTGTTATTTTGAAAAACGCGTAAGGAGTATGGTATTGTGCACTTTTTCCCAATTTTGCAGTGAATATTTGTCATGATTAAGCAGTTTTGTTAGATAAAATTTCTAGCATAAGTGTAATTCGGCTAGTAGATTCTTGGAAGAAGTGTTCAGTAGATAAAAAGAAAAGAAACATGTCTTTACTTCATGAAGACAAAATGGCGGCGGGGAAAAAAAATAGAGGTTTGCTGTAGGAGAGTTGGTCGCCAAATTTTCGCCAAAAAAACGCCAAGTTACCATAATGTAAAGATCAACCCATTGCTACAACCATTTCTGAATAAAGTGTTGGTACATTTGTTATCTGTTATTGTTATGGTCTTTGTAGTAATTACCAGATCTGTATCTCACATGAAAGAATAAAGGCACCGGTAGATGAACACAGTAGAGCAGAGGAGAAACAGACTGATAACAGAGTACTCTTTACTCTTATGGTGTGTAGACAGATGTTGATCAAAATTCCCTTTGTTATTGTTTGCGGGAATTACGTAATTTTCTCCGTGCTGGTATTTAACATGTTTAAATAAATTCTTATGTTAATGTAAATCCTCTTAATTTGTAGATTACTGCTAATTCTTATGGTATTGACTTACTACAGAACACTGAAGTGTTGTTTTCTTCATTACTTTAGTATCACTAAAGTAGTTTTTTTTTAATTAAAAGTATTTTTGTACATCAAGGCCACTTCAATTCAAATAATAAAAAGAAAGCATAAATAACAATAATGAAATGCTCATTATATTTTGAGATAAAACTAATTTTTTTAAGTATTATTTATATCAAATAAAAGTAGGATTTTGTGAGTTATTAGTTTTCAAACAGATATGATGCTCTCATGTTATATAAAGCAATATTTTATTTCCTCCTTTTCAGTCAAAAGAGAAAATGGTTCGAGGAGCTCGAAGAGGATGTGTACGCTTAAAAGTAATTTAACATTTCTTCATATTTTCTGTGCATTTTATTTGATTCGGATTTGTGCATAAATGAATTTGCATTGTTTGGTAAAAAAGAAATTTCATATATTAGTATGAAGAGATTTCATGTATAAAGCAGTTCTTTTATTGTTAATACAGTCAAAAGTCGTTAATCCGGACTCGTCGGGACTTCGGCGATTCCGGATTATAGATCATTAGTTTAAATCTCATAAGATGGCATGCAGAAATTCTAAAATTAAAATGAAACCGTAATTTATGAAATAAAGAACAATTATGATCTAAAGGGTATCAAAATTTACAAAAAAAAAAAAAAAGCTTAATATTTATTTGTTTACTTTATTAAACTTTTCTTTGAATGTAAGTTGTTTAAGTTGCTTTGTTTTATGTGATAATACTCTCTCTTTAATTTTATAAACAGACATAATTTCTTGTTCAGTTACAAAGTTCCGCTGTTCAAGTCCCGTAATTGCTGTGCCGAGAATACCGACTAACTTGTCAATCGAAATTTTTTCGTTTTCACTAACCTCTCTGTCACCTTCTTCATGTCTTTATCCATTTTTTGCAGCAATTCCACTTTTTGTTTGATGGACATTGAAACATACTTTCGTTTTGTAGATCCTTTGGGAGCTCCAGCATCGGAAATTCTATTTGACACGATCGAAAGTTCAAGTTTACTTTTATAAAATTGCTCTTACAGTCTGCAAAAAATAAGCCGCATCCAATTCGAAGATAAAGGAACAACACAATCATCAACATTAACTGAAATAGATAATTAGATAATTTTAGCTTATGCCGCCCGTTATACATTAAACGCACACGCGAAAACGTATTCTGCACTTGCGCACACGCATATGCGCAGTCGTAAAGGTTTTATGCACACGCGTAAACACCTATGCGCATGTGTCAACGTGGCACATGCACAGAAAGTTTTTAGCTTTGAGGTCCGGATTATAGATCATTCCGAATTATGGGTGTCCGAATTAACGACTTTTGTTTGTACAATATTTTGTGTAGATTAATTAAAAACTTTTGTACTTAAACATGTTAAATAAATGCATTTTTTAGCTACTCTCAATAAGAATTTATGGAAAACTATATTTCAGGGTAACCCTTGGCAAAAATTGGCTATTTTTTGGCGTCATTCCTGTTTACGTGAAACGCTTTTCCCAGTAAAATGGTGTATGTAATAAAACATAAGTGAAACAAAAAATATATAATCTCAATAAACTGCATTTAATTCAAACAAAGAAATAATATAAGAATGGAAATACCTGTTATCTAATGTAAGCAGTACAAAAATTAAATATCAACTTACCTTATTTAGAAATTTCTCTGTTATTTAGTGTGTGACAAACAGAATTCCTTAACAGCATCCAAAAACTGACTAAAATTATCTGAACTAGAATCTGTATACTGCCATTGCCACATAAATTCATAAAAATAAGGATAAAAAATATCCTCCATAGTGCTGGGCTGTCAGACTCCATAGTATTGGACAAACCCATTGAAAGCCATCTGAACAATCTTTACGTTTCACTATACTCATTTCCTACGTACATATAAGGCACTTATAATGACTACTTAGTAAACCTTCATTTACACACATTTACTTTTTTTTTCCATTCTTCCCAAATTGTACAGAAAATTCAGATTATTCTTATCACAATTTTTATGTTGCACAAAATAAGCAACATACTTCCTAAGCGACATCCAACGTAAAAATAAACCATGAGAAATCAAAATCACCGCGATCATGCATTATTACCAATCGCATCGTGATATAGAGTTTTCAAAACATAGACCATAAAATATTCAGGTTACCATAAATGAAACAACAACTTGCCAATAATCCAAGGGGTACCCAGAAATATAGACTACTCAAATTTATCCTGTAGACTGTAAAACTGTTGCCTGGTAGTGCCATTTAGTACCAATTATGGATAAGCATTAAATTATCCATTATGCATACCACAGCACATTCATAACATTTATGCTTTTGTTTGATGTAACTCTGATTAATTTTTTAGAAGCCACTTTTTGTTTTTATGAATGCGAATATAAATTAACAGTTATTTCGATATTTTCCCCTGCATTTTGGGAAAAAAAAATAGCTGTCAAATCACATTTGTGATTGCCAGCTGTGTCTATCTGGTAGATTGTGCAGAAAGACTTGCTAATATTTTATAATAAGAATTGCAAATGAAGTGCAGTTCAGAATTCTGCAGGAATGATTGACACAACTGTAGCGGAACCTTCACCAACTTTCATGGTCGATGGGATAATACATATGTACCTGATTTTGTATCAAAATATGTATATTAGAAAAATTGGATATATAAACTTAATATATATATGTAATGATTTTAAAATATGTAGACGAAAACAGTGGAACTTTTAACAGCTTAGATATGTAAGATATAACAAAATATGATAGCTGTTTCAAAAAAATAATTGGCAACCTCAAAATTAACATTCTAAATTTGGTAATCTGCCCCTAAATTCATCTCTTCTCACAGGTTCCAGATTTTTCTATCTTACGTAATGTTTTAATGCAGATGCCTCTTGTCCAATCAAATTAATTGTAAACCAAAACTCTGAACTGAACTTTTCCAGCTCCCACCCTTCTTCCTCTGACGTGCTATGATACTTTTCCCTTTTCCGCATATGCTCTCCTGCTGGCAAGATGCTTTTTATATATGCTGCTGCCGCTTACTTGCTTAAAACAACGTCATACTTCAAAATGCAACTTACTGTATTCAAGTATAATTAGGAAACATTTTATCTGAAAAAGGATGATTTGATATGCGTAAAAAAAAATAAAGATTGTGATCTTTCAAGATACGTTGAGCTAAATTGCATCATCATGATTTCCACTCTGCCACCTTCAAGCCACTACGGTCTTCTCGGTCATCTACACAGTATCTAATCATCCTACTTGTCAAAAAAAAGTGTCTGTAAACTATGTTAGGGTCCTTTTCGACGCTAATGCTAAAATGCACAGATTAAAAAAAAAAAAAAAAAAAAAAACACAATTTCCTCTTTGTAATATGAAAAATACACATATTTGTAAACCGAAAATATATTTGTTAATTAATAATTGTTCATTATTGTTTCATGTTTAAGTATTTTTTCTGTGAACATAGTGGTGACAGAAAGTCAAGACTTGCACTTAGAAACAGTGGAAAATTCAATAACATTATTCCAAAAAAGGGGTATTGCCCTCAAATCTTTTCTCTTTTAATTCCATGCATCTTACAGCTGATGTACAGTTAGTTTTGTTCAAAGAAAACTGTCCATTCAATTAAAAAAACAAGAAAAATATGGCATAAAATTTTGGATTCTATGCGACAATGAAACAAGTTGCATGTGGAATATTCGAAGATACTTTGGAAAGCCAAGAAACCAGTTACGTGAGGAAGATCAGGTCTTAAGGTAGTTCTTGATTTGGCTTATGATTTCAAGGGACATAATATAACACTTGACAACTTCTTTTCCTCATATACACTTGGATAGATGTTTAGGATCTTGGATAGACACTTGGATAGTCAAAGGAATATTGCTATGATTGAAATAATAAGAAGAAACAAACCTTCCATTCCCCTTGAATTGCTCCAAACTAGAAAGAAAGAAGTTTGTTATGTGCATTTGTGTTCACAAATGACTCTATGCTTGCATCTTACATACCCAAAAGAAACAAATGAGTCATTGTTCAAAGCACACTACACTCTGAAAAAAAAAGTTGACACTTCAGAAAAACCACAAACAATTCTTATTTATAATTCTGCTAAAGGTGCTGTAGACATCTTAGATAAAAAGATTTCATACTATATTTGTAAAAGAAAAACCCAGATGACATCCTCAACCCTCCAACATGACCAAGATATCAGAAATGACATCAACCTCAAATATGAGACTCTCAAAATTTCCAAAGAGCCTTACAACCTTCTGTGCCCTCTTACCCAAACAAAAATTTATTTAAATCTCTTACAGCCTTGTACCAAGAAAGATCCCACTGCAATAATCAAAGAAAAGGGTGACCATACCATTGAGGAACTCACGACCTTAACTCAAGATCTGACGATCGCCTACACAGACGGCTCTTCCTACTCCAATCTGAACAGAGGAGGAGTGGGAGTCTTTTTCATCGGACCAGACAGAGTGCAGAATGTTGGGAAAATCGCGTCCAACTGTACATGCGAGCTCGTCGCCATCAAAAGTGCTCTGGAGATTTAGCTCTCTAAAGAAGACCAGAGTTCCAAGGGCATCATCATCTTCTCTGACTGCAGATCAGCATTGCAAGCGATCCAGAAGGGCAAATGTCAACTCAGTCATCAGATCATTGAGCTCACAAACAAAATCATTGCTGCCCAAAGATCCTGCATCTTACAATGGATACCAGCTCATGTAAATATTTTTGGTAATGAGAAGGCCGATGAGCTTGCAAAAGCATCCCGTGATTCTCCTCAGACATCCAACTGCCCAACCCTCGTTTATGCCAATGCAGTTGCCAGCCAAAGACTAATCCGTCAAGTTAAAGGAAACTCCATCCCGGAATTGAACTGTGACAGAGCCATATCAACTATCATAACCAGACTTAAGACAAATCACTTAAAAGGGATGAGGATTTCTGCAGACGGACAGCGTAGTTACACAACATTTGTCCTCATTGCCCAGATGACATCCCACTGTCTCGCCATCACATCTTCATCTGCCCAGCAATTCAGGCCAGACTGTTTAACATCGGCATTGAAGACCCAGTGGACCTACTTTATACTGATAGAGCTGCCGAGGTTACAAAAGCTGTCTTTGACAGCTTTGGAGCTATATAATTGCACTTTGTCATAGACACGACATCATCATCATCAGAAGAAAAACTAATAGGTGGCCAATCGTATTTTCAAATATTCTTGATATTTCAGCTGTAAATGCCTACGGACTATTCTTGGCAATAAATCCTAATCGGAATCAAAAATCACACTGAAGACGAGTTTTCATTGAAGCTTTAGGCATGGTGTTAATAAAACACTATATCTGTAGAAGAGATGTGCTCCCACGACAAGGAGCTGCAGCTGAATTAGTGGAAAACGTGCAAGGGCAGTCAGAAGACTTAAATCTTATGGAAATTCTACTGCCATAACATAGAGCTCTGCGAGCACAAAGAGAAAGAGAGGTCATTGTTATCTCTGTGCATCAGACAATAAATTTTAAAATGTATGTATGATGTGTGGTAAATACATATGTAAGTCTCACTTGAATAAGTATGTATGAAATGCATTTCTACAGTTACTCAGTGAGGAATATTTTACTACACTGGAAATATAGTCATAAATCAGGTAATTTTGTTTATATGTATGGCACAAAAATGAAAATGAATAGTATATGCATTTTTTATTTAAATTAATGTTATTATTTTATAATACCAAAGATGTCTGCTAAATGTAATAAAATTTTTATAGTTAAAACTGAATTTTTTTTTTTTTTTTTTTTTTTTTTTTGTACGTGTGTGAAAAATGGAAGTTTCTGATATTTTTGCACATATTTTTTGAATTAAATATTGATAAGTATGCCTAAAAATACTGTGTTTTATGTCAGATACTTTCTTAAAGAAGAAAAGAAATTGTTGCGTTGATTTTGTAAAAAAATAAAATAAAAATATAGTCAATAATAGAAATAAGAAACATTGGGTTTATTTGGACCCAAGCACAATGTGTGTATACATGAAATGAACATGGCAGTATTGTTAATGAAATAGAAATTGCATCCAACACAGATATCAGCGCAAAGCGAAATGCAACTGATCTCCTTTTTTATGATCTCTCTTTGTATTAACCCTATCCAACTATAAATTAACCTTGAAAAAGTAAATGGTGCCCGCCGTCCAACAAATATTCCAGAATATGCTCTTAGGGACTAATAGGTTGGGGATCCTTGATTTAAGTAGTATGGGAAGTCTGTTGTGATTATTAATTTTTGTGTCGTAAAAGTAGAAAATGTTTTGTGTTTTATTATTCATTGGCAATGTAACATAATTTTTAAAACTAAGTATTAAAACATTTACAAATTTTACTTTCTATGATTAATCTGATATTTTTTCTTTTTTAATTTTTTAACTCTTTGTGATAGAATAAAAGGATGTAAAATATTCATCTGACCAAAGCAAGTATTAAAAAGAAAAGATTTTTTTTTTAAAATCATACTGAAAAAATAAAAAAAAATCATCATTTTAGTAAGTACATATAGAAATGTAATTTTATTTTGCCTTATGTAACAATTTTTTTTTTCTTAAACAGGGGGCAATTATTGGTATTGATGATGAAGATGATAGTACATTTACAATTACCGTTGATGAAAAGACATTTCACTTTCAAGGTATATGTATACTGCAGTAAAATAATTTTAAATACTGTAAATTTTAATTAAAAATGAGAATTCCTTATTTCTTTTGCAGCAAGAGATACTGAAGAAAGAGATAAATGGATTCATGCGTTAGAAGACACGATTCTGCGACATACACATAGTTATACCTTCCAAGCAGTGTGTATTATATTTTTTGTGTGTGTCTTGGAAAGAAATTTTAAATGTGATTTTTTATTATTGTATTATAAATGTAGGTACTTGAATATAATTTTTAAAATACTATTTAACATGCAAGTTTATTAAAATTTTGTTAAATAAGTCTGTAAATTCATAAACAATCAGTAAATTCTTTTCATTACATTTTTGAGCTCATCAATTTTATGAAAAATATCAATAAATGATATCTTAACAGGCTAATTCAGAGACATAGAAGAATAAATTAGACATGATGCTAAACTATTATGATTATTAATTTTTAGTAAGAAAGAATGTATATATATATATATATATATATAAAAGAAATTTACGAAGGAGAATTGGAGTTGAATTGGAATTAAAAATGAATTTTATCATTATTTGAGCTCTTGAAGTGGATGTTGTAAGTGTAATATACAGCTAACTCTCAATTAACCAGGCTTTGTTAAAAAAATTTAGTTTGCTTGTTTTAAAATGATGGAAACCTACTGCAATAAGCCATCAGTGTAAAACAAAAGTATCTAGGGAAAATAATTTAAGAAAATGCATACAGAATAACATCAGTGATAATAGATATCTGCTAGATGAACTGATTCTCCAATAAGTGCACATAAAAAAAAAAAAAAATGTAAAAATTTAAAAAAAAAATTTTTTTATGCAAATTTGAACTCATTGTCATTTTTTTCAAGTTTTATAAAAAGTTTTTTCCCTTTAGCACCATGCATAACTTAGTTTCTTAAATCCTAGTTATGTTTATTCTTCTATTATTTGCATTGTCTACTTTTTGTCCTAGTAAAAGTTTACTAAAAATTTGATATGCCATTTAAATCAAAATTAATTCAAGGAACTATCTAAACTAAATTCAGTGGCACAAACAGCCCTTAGAGAGTCATGGTCAGCAGTGTCCTGATATCTGCTTTCTAGACTGTGTGCTCCAGAGTGCTCTAGCATCTTGTCTGAACAAGTGGCCAACTTGTTGCAGGACCCCTGATGTTTAGTCCCCAAGCGAACTTGGTACTCATTTCATCGACCCACTGAAGGGGTGAAAGGATGAGTCAACCTTGGCCAGCCTGACATCGAATCCCGGACCTGTGGTGCTGCTGTGCGATGCACTAGTCACTACACCACCAGGCCTCCAAATAACTCTGTTAGAAATATTGTTTTAAAATGGAAGAAGAAGAGTGGAAGACTATAAATAAATATAGATACATCATTAAAGTTGGTAATGGTTTATTTGAGAGAAAAGTAGACTGTCTCCTAGTTGTTCAGAGTATCACCAGAATTGCTAACAAAAACAACTAACATTGCTTAATACTGTTAATAATAAACATGATTATTTTTATTTTAATTTCTGTTTCTGTTGTAATATAAGCTCTTTTAGAAATCAAATGTATTAATCGTGTTTTTGGAAAGGAAAATAATTACTAAAAATTTCTTTTTATTTTAAAATGTCTGTTTTTTTCTGTAGAGATGGGAAGAACTGTGTATTTCTAGTTCTCTACAAGATTTTGATAAGAAACTAACTGAAGCAGATGCATATCTTCAGATGCTGATTGATCAGATTTTGGTTAGTTTCTCACTGTTTGTAACTAATTTTATTAGTCTCCAATTTTTCATGTATAAAGAAGGAAATGCATAGCATTAAGTTTTATTTTTCATTTTGAAATTATGGCTTTTCCATATTCTATACATAAAGTCATTCTAATAGCACTTACATGTTTATGTAATATCGATATGCCTAATTATTTGCTTATTTTTGGTCATTCTTAGTCATTTACTGTCAAGAGTATCTTCTTGATAATATATTATTTGTCAGATTGTTGCTTTAAACAGTCGGTTAGGATAATTCTTGCTTACTAAGTTTCCAGGGTAATTCTTTGCTGTTTTTTATTATTAAAAAGAAGATTAAAAAAAATCTTCCAAATTATTAAAAATCACAAAGATACCTCAGCTCTTTGCATTGTATGATTCATTTTTTATTAAGTGTAAATTTATTATGAAAAAAAAATCTGAAGTATGTTGAATTGCAACTTTTATGTTTGATTGACAGGTTCTTATATTAGCCTTCTGTTAATGATAGTTATTTATTTTAATTTCTGTATTTTTCTCTCCAGTTGTATTTAAACAAAATTATATTTTTGCATTCAGTAATATTTAATTATAATTAGTAAATTTTCATGCACGAAACAAATATCTATGTAATTTAGGTTAAAATAACACGCTGAAAAATTATTATTTTAGAAGCAACAAAAATCAATGTTGTTAACAAATTTTCCAGTGGAAAATGTATTAATCATGCAACTTTTTTTTACTGGAAAATTTGCAAATATAATGCTGATTTTTCTTATTAGACTTCTAAAATATATATCCATTTATGTCATTTATCCATTTATATTATATTTTGTCAATTCTATATTCTTGTCTCTTATGCAAGAATATTGTCTTGTCATTCAAGAATGTTGATTGCATTCTTGCATGTTATTTTAGTCAATAAATAATGTATAAATCTTTTTTTTTAATCTATTTTAATTTCTTGACATTCTTTTCCTTTTATTTTGATTTCTGTTTATCAGATTCAGTGCATTTTTGCTGAAAATATGTAGATCTTATATTGAAATATTTAGGTTTTATTATTCTTAACCGTCGTATTTTACTGCTAGGAGCTGGACAATGTAATAAGTCAATGTTCTTCAGAGGCAGATCGTAATCATCTTAATTCTATAAAGGATAGTGCCAATGTAAGTTATACTTACGTCATAATTAAGCAAAATTTATATTTTATTGAGAATTGTGTATTTGTTTTGGTATTTTTATGTTAGTTATAAATTAGTATAAAATATATAACTTTAAGGTATGAATTCCATTGAGTTGAAATGATGCCAATTCTAGCTTGAGATTAGTTTGTCACCTTCTTCTTTTCTTGTCTTCTCCATGCCAGTCTGATTGCTGTATATTTATTTGGGTACTTATGGAAAATCCCGTCGACCATTTTAGCCTATTAAAGAAAAGAAGCCAAACTATGCGATTTTTCGCCAAAAATGGAAAAGTCTTCAAACACGCTGGGTTTGGTGTAGCTTTGATTACAGGTGTTAGTAATTATTCTTAAGTAAAGACTCCTTTTTTTTTTGTCTATCACACATTTCCGGGGAAAAAAAAAAAAAAAAAAAAACCTATTAAAATTTGGGACCTGCCTACTGCAGAAGAGCATGCTGTTGCATATTTCCAAAGTTATGGAATCTTACTGGCCTAAGAAAAATGTGTTAATGGCCATGAAATGGCACTTTATTTAAAAAATGATAAGCAATGGCGTTGCAACGTTAAGGCTTGTGCAAAGCGAGTGTCGATTTGAAAAGGAATGTGGTTCGAGGGTTTTACTACTAGTATTTCATTTTTGATTGCACTCCGATTTTAGTGAAAATAATTGCTTTTACGGTATATCTTCTTAATTAAAAAAAAATGGAAATGTTTAATGAAAAATTAAATATAAATAAATGATAATATAATAAATTTGAAATTAAAATCAGAATAGAATGTTTTTTTCTTGCATTTAGTAAATTTTTTTGGCACGATTTGCGCCAATATATAAATGAAGCACAGCTGAATGTACATTGTAAATGCTAGTACTTTCTAATTATCCATAACCTCGCTGAAAATTCGCAAAAAAGAATTGAGAGGCAAAGCTATATGTTGCAAAGCAGTTATGTGGCAACCCACATCATCAAAAGGTATTTATATTACAACCTAGATATGTGTTTAGCACATGTCTGTTTTAGTTGCTGTACAGTGCAAGTTTGTGCAATTATCTGATTTTTTTTAAGTGAAAACAGATTGCTGTATACAGGTGGCAGAGTATGGGGGCACTTGGTGTCTAACAATGGTAAAGCAGGTATATGTCCCACGCCCTCCACTATCTTAAACCGGCAGCTCCCGAGACCCAGGAGGCCTGCCTTGGGAATGCATTTGTTTGTTGTTGAAGTCGCGTGAACAAACTGGGATCTGGATGATGTTACATGAATGCATTAGCTGTTAGAATGCATTGGTGATGCTCTTTGGTGCACGTTGCCATAATTCTTTCATACATCAAATACTAAATAATAATAATTTTTAAGTGCATCAAATACTTGTAGTACTACATTAAATATGATCTGTCAATTAGATACATTAATACACTGGATGCATGATTAAGTTACATGGATACATTGGTTATGTACTTGATGTTAAGACACTTGAATACATTAAACTGTTTACATTCATTATTTGAGAATTTGTGTTATTTGAGTACCTACATGTGTTGCTATAATAGATGCATGATTATTATATGAGTACTAATTGTACACTTGAATACTAGTTATATACTTGAATACTTAATTGCAATAGAGACACTTGATTAGTTGATTACATTATCCTATATACATTCATTATATGAGTACTTGAATATGCGATTTTTTGCCAAAAATGGAAAAGTCTTCAAACATGCTGGGTTTGGTGTAACTTTGATTACAGGTGTTAGTAATTATTCTTGAGTAAAGACTCCTTTTTCTTTTGTCTATCACACATTTCCGAAAAAAAAAAAAAAAAAAAAAAACTTCTTAAAATTTGGGACCTGCCTACTACAGAAGAGCATGCTGTTGGATATTTCCAAAGTTATGGAATCTTACTGGTCTAAAAAAATGTGTTAACGGCCACGAAATGGCACTTTATTTAAAAACTGAGAAGCAATGTCATTGCAACGTTAAGGCTTGTGCAAAGCAAGTGTTGACACTTATATATATACAGTCAAAAGTCGTTAATCCGGACTAGTTGGAACTTCGGCGATTCCGGATTATCGATTTTTCCGGATTATAGATCATCAGTTTAAATCGCGTAAGATGGCATGCAGAAATTATAAAATTAAAAATATGAAACCGTAATTTATGAAATAAAGAACAATTATGATCTAAAGGGTATCAAAATTTACAAAAAAAAAAAAAAAAAAGCTTAATATTTATTTGTTTACTTTATTAAACATTTCTTTCAATGTAAGTTGTTTAAGTTGCTTCCTTTTATGTGATAATACTTTCTCTTTAATTCTATAAACAGACATAATTTTTTGTTCAGTTAGAAAGTTCCGCTGTTCAAGTCCTGTTAATTGCCGTGCCGAGAATACCGACTAACTTGTCAATCGAAATTTTTTCGTTTTCACTAACCTCTCTGTCACATTCTTCATGTCTTTATCCATTTTTTGCAGCAATTCCACTTTTTGTTTGATGGACATCGAAACATACTTTCGTTTTGTACGATCCTTTGGGAGCTCCAGATTCGGAAATTCTATTTGACATAATCGAAAGTTCAAGTTTACTTTTATAGTATTGCTCTTACAGTCTGCAAAAAATAATAAGCCGGATCCAATTCGAAAATTAAGGAACAACGCAATCATCAACATTAACTGAAATAGATAATTAGATAATTTAAGCTTATACCGTTCGTTATACATAAAACGCACACGCGAAAACGTATTCTGCACTTGCGCACACGCAAATGCGCAGTCGTAAGTGATGCTAAAGCAAAGTTTAAAGTTTAAAGAAATTAAACATTTAGCAGTGGTAGCAATAAAAGCTCCCTGAGTCATGTTGTGCAGACATTGAAGACAATAAAAGATTTTGAACTTAACAAATTTATTAACAATATAATAAAAAATAAAAACACATAAAATAAATAATAAAATTATAACACATAAAAAATATTAGAGTATTAGGAAAAACACAACATAATCATCATTCATCAAATATTTTTACCTGTACTCCAAAACACTGGCATTCTATACAAACAAAAACAAAAAAAAAAAAATGAAGATGTCCTAAATAGTGACTATGCAGCCTAAAAATAAAGCAGGCTACCCATTCAATAAGTCCATAAACAATGGTCAAGAAAACACCTGAAAAATTTAAATGTGAAACCACTTAAAAACCGGCCTAACTTCGTTTGCACAAGGAGTCGTTGCCGCTCACGTATTTTTAATTCCTCCCTCATTGAAGAAATATGGATGCCGCCCACGGCATTTACTCACAGGACAGCCTCGAAGAATTTTAATCTGGAACCATCAAACCGGAATCAAGGCATTCTTTCACCGGACTGCATGCATCCTTGAAGGGGCTGGAAACCGCTTACTCACTAGCCGGGAAACCAGGAACTAGAAGTGTTGAGCCAGAGCGATGCGAGATACTTATAGCAGAAGTAGGAATGACGTCATCTCACGGCAACCAATCAGCTATCGGCACGAATCGGCTTTTCAGATGACGTAAATCATGTTTCGTTTTTGCATCTCAATTAGGTTGAAACAGTCCGTTTTCAATGCAAACAGTGGCAGCAAGAAAAGAAATAGAAGTAACTACTATATTATATTAAAATAAGGACTAAATAAACATTTCAAGGAGGAGAGATGATGCATAAAAAGGTTTAAAAATAAGCTATATTTTCCAACAAATGCCCCCCACATCATCATCTCCGACCTGAAATAAAAACCGAATGCCAGTATCTTTACAAAATTCAAAACAAGAATAAATAAATATCACAATTTCATTCAGAAATTTTTAAGAACATTTTTCTTTGGGAAAATCTTATCCCATTATTCAAAAATTTTACCGTAGCAAGAAAGTCCAACATGTTACAAAACAATACAAAGTCATATATATGATCATACGCTCAATACATTTACCCAGGGCCCTGGTCACTCATACAACATTCTACACTATACAATTTTACATTTACCTAATATCCATCATATATGACTTATAACATATTTTTCAAATTAACAAAACTCTTAATTTAAATACATACAAAAACAAATTTCATAAGAAAATTGTTCCACAAAATCTTACCAGGTTATGCTTAGTCAGCGGTTTTGTCATGGGATCAGCCAGATTATCTTTACTTGGGACATATTTTAAATCAAAAATTTCCCTGTTCAATAGATCACGAATGAAAAATAGTTTCACATCTATATGTTTTGTCCTTGAGTTTTCAATGGGTGATTTTGTAAAACATATAGCAGCCATGTTATCAGCAAACAATATTGGCCTCGAAACATAGTTACTTGCAATTTTAAACTAAATGCATTCATCCAAAATGTTTTTAAACCAAACTAATTCTTTTGCTGATTCAGTCATGGAGATAAATTCAGCCTCCATAGTTGATAGACTCACTCCCCTTTCTTTAAATGTACGCCAAGATACAGGTGATTCTCCCAACAAAGCTATTTGTCCACCAATAGACACCATATCATCCCTGCTTGAAGCAAAATCTGAATCTGAATATATATTGAGCTTCAGTTCCTTGCATACCAGCTTGAGTTTGTGCTGTCTGGTATTGGAAACGTACCCTAAAAGTTTAAGTAATCCTTCCCAGTGAAACTTACCAGGATTGCTTTGGAACTGAGAAAATATATTAACAGCATAAGCTATATCCGGACGAGTACGATTGCAAAGAAACGATAGACATCCCAAAACATTTCTATAAGGATAATTCATCATTTCAGTCGTTTCTTCTTGTGTACTGGGACTTTGAGACTTTGAGTATTTCACACCTTTAACTATTGGAAGGGAAGTAATTTGTATTTTAAAAGACTTAAATTGATTAACTATGTCTTCTATATATAATTGCTGATGAATTAAAACACTATTTTTCTCATATTCAAATTCCACACCCAGAAGCTTTCTTGTTTTACCTAAAATTTTCAAATCAAAATGTGAACTCAGGACTTTTAATATCCTTTTGGCCTGAACTTCACTTTTCCCAAACACAACTATATCATCAACATAAACCAACAGAATGACAAAATCTTTAAAACGATAGACACAATTACACCACTCAAACTTGATGAACCCTAGGTTACATAGTGTTCTATCCAACTCGTAGTACCATAATTGGCCACTCTGATGCAAACCATACAAGGCTCTATCTAAACGACACACAAAAGTTTCTTTATCTCGCTCCACAAAACCCTGAGGTTGGGACATGTAAATTTCCTCTGATAAAGGAGCGTAGAGATAGGCACTTTTCACGTCACATTGTATATTTGCCCATCCAAGGTGTGCAACTAAAAGGGAGAAAAAGAGCCTTATTACTGAAAAGTTGACTACAGGAGAGTAGGTTTCATCATAGGTATCGTATTTAATTTGCCGATAACCCTGAGCCACTAAACGAGCTTTAAAACGAACAATGTTTCCAAATTCGTCACGTTTAATGTTGAAAATCCACCTGCAACCTAGTGGAGTCTTGTTTTTAGGAAGTGGAACAAGATGCCATACCTTATGTTTTCGCATGTTGGCCATTTCCTCTTCCATTGCCTCTATCCATTTAAGCTTTTCTGCAGATTTCATTGCTTGGTTATAAGTGTTTGGAATTGAAACATCTAGTCAGCTATCTCGGGTATACGACGTTGAAGGAGTACCAGTTGGGTCGATTTCACCACTATAAGTATTGCTTCCCTTGAAATCAAACAAGGTAGGATCATACTGAATATTATGTTCAGTGCAATACCTTTCTACATCATTTGGTGATCGTAGTCTTTAATTAGACCCCCTCTCAAAATAATACACATTCGTACGAGTGCCGTCTGGCCTTGGAACAGGTTTACGAAGCCAAGTTACTTGTCTCAATGTAGATTGAGTGTCAGTGCCAATTGTAGAAGAAGGTACATTGGTATCGGTTCTTTCCTCTATTTCAGGAAAATAGCCAACTGGAGTGTCAGTAGATTGGAACTCTACCCTTTCTTCAGATTCCAAATCAGGTAGGGTGCCCAGTGCAGCTCCACTGCCACTTTTCTGCATTCAAATCGACTTTTTAAAAGTAGCATTTAGGGTTTCCACTCCCTTTTGTTCATTTTCCAACCAAATTTTGTACCCTTTTGTTCGTACACTGTACCCAATTAATCGGCCCTTTATTGCCTTTGGATCAAGTTTAGAATTTCTTTTAGCCTTTGGAATTCCCACATAGGCAATCATTCCAAATGCCTTAAGATGACGTACTGATGGTTTCCACTTAGTGTATAATTCGAATGGGGTTCTATCTTGGCCCTTATGACAAATTCTATTAAATGAATATGCAAAATACATTACTGCATCTGACCAAAATTCGGAACTCATTCCACTATCGTGCAAGATTGCACGTACATTATTTAGAGCTGTCTGATTAAATCTCTCACAAACTCCATTCCGTTCTGGAGTATAGACATCTGTAAATTCGTGCTTTACACCATTTTTATTACAATATGACCTGAATTGATCATTATCATATTCTCGCCCATTGTCAGTCCTAAAGTATTTCAACTTAAGGTTTAAAGATCTTTCCGCACATGCTATATGCCTTTCAAATACTTCAAACACCTGACTTTTCTCCACAATGGGGTACACTACCACATAACGAGAATATTCGTCAATAAAGGAAACAAAATAACGTTCACCATTCCTACCTGGAATGTTAATAGGTCCCCATACATCAGAGAAAACCCTTTCAAGCGGTCTCTTTACTTGAATACCTTCTAAGGGTCTATAAGAGATTCGTCATTGCTTATTGATTTGGCAATGTTCACAAAACAAATTAGGTGAGTGCTTTAACATGGGAAGACCTCGAACTGAATGTCTCTTACTAGTTCTGACAATAGTATCATAATTTATATGACCAAACCGACCATGCCATAATTCACTATTATTATTCTGAACTGTGGATGCCTCAAATTTTACAGATTTACCCCCCTTTTTAATTATTTTCGGGAATACATGATAGTTACTTCCTATCAACTTAGCCTTGTACAAAGTTGAATTCTCATCATCAGTAACTTTAATTTGCCCATTTTTACCATAAAATCTTGCTCCATTGATATCCACCCTAGGTCCAGATATTAAATTTCGTCTTAGTTCAGGTGAATATAACACATCTTTAAACAAAATAACTGTATCCCCAAATTTCATTTTAACAGTACCCTTCCCATGAATTGGAAAAGTTACCCCATCAATAGCTACTAGCATATTCTCATTTTTCACAGGAGAAAAAGTATCAAACAATTCACGATTTTTACAAAAATGATGAGATGCAGCCGTATCAAAGATCCAACTATCATCATTTTCTTCCAAATTGTTAACATTGGCTTGAGCTATAAAATGGGACTGTGCATGGGAATTATTACTTTTACTCAACTTGGGTTTATTCTTACACTTAGAAGATGTTTTATTACTACTAGATACAGCTGAGGAAACAGAAGAAGCAGGTGAGGGTGATCTGGAAAAATTACCTCTCATTCTACAGTATTTTTGAATATGACCTGGAAGGCCACATTTATAACACTTGAGCCCTTTAATCTGCTTAAATTTGGGTTCACAGTGAGTACTTTGTACTTCTATAGTCTTATTGGAGTTTTCCCTATCTATCTCTCTTAAATTAAGACGCGTTTCCTCTGCTAGAATTTCAAGTTCAACATTTTTAAAAATGAACTTTTCATCTGGCCACCTCAAAATATTCTGAACTACTTGATCAAATTTATCTGGAAGAAACCTAAGAAACTGGAAACATATATATAAGTCTCTTACAGCCTGATTAATATCAGCTAACTGTTCAGTTACGTGTTTTAATCTAGAAGAAAAGAAACTAATACTTTCATTTCGCTTGATTTTGCAATTTAAGAACTCTGAAAACAGGGACATATGTCTTGACCGATAATCTGGCTGGAAATATTTGGCAAAGGTATTCCATGCCACTACCGGGTCATCAATTTCACATATCAAATTTCTATATTCAGGGCTTACATTCATATAAATTAACGATAATGCCAATCGACTTCTATTTTGATAGTCGGCAATAATTTCTTTTGTAATACCCTTAACATCATCCAAATCAGGACATTTCTCAATACCTTTGACCAAAAGCCATGCATTTTTTTCATTCAAGACAAACTTCATATCTTTGGACCATGTAAAATAATTACATGCATCAAGTTTAGCAATATTATGCATGACACTAACAGTAGCCATATTTGAATTTTAACAAAAATCGCCCCCAATCTCTGAAGTCCTAAATTAACTTTAAACTTCAAAAGTCTGCACTAAAAATAACTCAGGAGCTACTGGGCCCATAACCAAAATGATGCTAAAGCAAAGTTTAAAGAAATTAAACATTTAGCAGTGGTAGCAATAAAAGCTCCCTGAGTCATGTTGTGCAGACATTGAAGACAATAAAAGATTTTGAACTTAACAAATTTATTAACAATATAATAAAAAATAAAAACACATAAAATAAATGTCAACAATATTAGAGTATTAGGAAAAACACAACATAATCATCATTCATCAAATATTTTTACCTGTACTACAAAACACTGGCATTCTATACAAACAAAAACAAAAAAAATGAAGATGTCCTAAATAGTGACTATGCAGCCTAAAAATAAAGCAGGCTACCCATTCAATAAGTCCATAAACAATGGTCAAGAAAACACCTGAAAAATTTAAATGTGAAACCACTTAAAAACCGGCCTAACTTCGTTTGCACAAGGAGTCGTTGCCGCTCACGTATTTTTAATTCCTCCCTCATTGAAGAAATATGGATGCCGCCCACGGCATTTACTCACAGGACAGCCTCGAAGAATTTTAATCTGGAACCATCAAACCGGAATCAAGGCATTCTTTCACCGGACTGCATGCATCCTTGAAGGGGCTGGAAACCGCTTACTCACTAGCCGGGAAACCAGGAACTAGAAGTGTTGAGCCAGAGCGATGCGAGATACTTATAGCAGAAGTAGGAATGACGTCATCTCACGGCAACCAATCAGCTATCGGCACGAATCGGCTTTTCAGATGACGTAAATCATGTTTCGTTTTTGCATCTCAATTAGGTTGAAACAGTCCGTTTTCAATGCAAACAGTGGCAGCAAGAAAAGAAATAGAAGTAACTACTATATTATATTAAAATAAGGACTAAATAAACATTTCAAGGAGGAGAGATGATGCATAAAAAGGTTTAAAAATAAGCTATATTTTCCAACAAATGCCCCCCACATCATCATCTCCGACCTGAAATAAAAACCGAATGCCAGTATCTTTACAAAATTCAAAACAAGAATAAATAAATATCACAATTTCATTCAGAAATTTTTAAGAACATTTTTCTTTGGGAAAATCTTATCCCATTATTCAAAAATTTTACCGTAGCAAGAAAGTCCAACATGTTACAAAACAATACAAAGTCATATATATGATCATACGCTCAATACATTTACCCAGGGCCCTGGTCACTCATACAACATTCTACACTATACAATTTTACATTTACCTAATATCCATCATATATGACTTATAACATATTTTTCAAATTAACAAAACTCTTAATTTAAATACATACAAAAACAAATTTCATAAGAAAATTGTTCCACAAAATCTTACCAGGTTATGCTTAGTCAGCGGTTTTGTCATGGGATCAGCCAGATTATCTTTACTTGGGACATATTTTAAATCAAAAATTTCCCTGTTCAATAGATCACGAATGAAAAATAGTTTCACATCTATATGTTTTGTCCTTGAGTTTTCAATGGGTGATTTTGTAAAACATATAGCAGCCATGTTATCAGCAAACAATATTGGCCTCGAAACATAGTTACTTGCAATTTTAAACTAAATGCATTCATCCAAAATGTTTTTAAACCAAACTAATTCTTTTGCTGATTCAGTCATGGAGATAAATTCAGCCTCCATAGTTGATAGACTCACTCCCCTTTCTTTAAATGTACGCCAAGATACAGGTGATTCTCCCAACAAAGCTATTTGTCCACCAATAGACACCATATCATCCCTGCTTGAAGCAAAATCTGAATCTGAATATATATTGAGCTTCAGTTCCTTGCATACCAGCTTGAGTTTGTGCTGTCTGGTATTGGAAACGTACCCTAAAAGTTTAAGTAATCCTTCCCAGTGAAACTTACCAGGATTGCTTTGGAACTGAGAAAATATATTAACAGCATAAGCTATATCCGGACGAGTACGATTGCAAAGAAACGATAGACATCCCAAAACATTTCTATAAGGATAATTCATCATTTCAGTCGTTTCTTCTTGTGTACTGGGACTTTGAGACTTTGAGTATTTCACACCTTTAACTATTGGAAGGGAAGTAATTTGTATTTTAAAAGACTTAAATCGATTAACTATGTCTTCTATATATAATTGCTGATGAATTAAAACACTATTTTTCTCATATTCAAATTCCACACCCAGAAGCTTTCTTGTTTTACCTAAAATTTTCAAATCAAAATGTGAACTCAGGACTTTTAATATCCTTTTGGCCTGAACTTCACTTTTCCCAAACACAACTATATCATCAACATAAACCAACAGAATGACAAAATCTTTAAAACGATAGACACAATTACACCACTCAAACTTGATGAACCCTAGGTTACATAGTGTTCTATCCAACTCGTAGTACCATAATTGGCCACTCTGATGCAAACCATACAAGGCTCTATCTAAACGACACACAAAAGTTTCTTTATCTCGCTCCACAAAACCCTGAGGTTGGGACATGTAAATTTCCTCTGATAAAGGAGCGTAGAGATAGGCACTTTTCACGTCACATTGTATATTTGCCCATCCAAGGTGTGCAACTAAAAGGGAGAAAAAGAGCCTTATTACTGAAAAGTTGACTACAGGAGAGTAGGTTTCATCATAGGTATCGTATTTAATTTGCCGATAACCCTGAGCCACTAAACGAGCTTTAAAACGAACAATGTTTCCAAATTCGTCACGTTTAATGTTGAAAATCCACCTGCAACCTAGTGGAGTCTTGTTTTTAGGAAGTGGAACAAGATGCCATACCTTATGTTTTCGCATGTTGGCCATTTCCTCTTCCATTGCCTCTATCCATTTAAGCTTTTCTGCAGATTTCATTGCTTGGTTATAAGTGTTTGGAATTGAAACATCTAGTCAGCTATCTCGGGTATACGACGTTGAAGGAGTACCAGTTGGGTCGATTTCACCACTATAAGTATTGCTTCCCTTGAAATCAAACAAGGTAGGATCATACTGAATATTATGTTCAGTGCAATACCTTTCTACATCATTTGGTGATCGTAGTCTTTAATTAGACCCCCTCTCAAAATAATACACATTCGTACGAGTGCCGTCTGGCCTTGGAACAGGTTTACGAAGCCAAGTTACTTGTCTCAATGTAGATTGAGTGTCAGTGCCAATTGTAGAAGAAGGTACATTGGTATCGGTTCTTTCCTCTATTTCAGGAAAATAGCCAACTGGAGTGTCAGTAGATTGGAACTCTACCCTTTCTTCAGATTCCAAATCAGGTAGGGTGCCCAGTGCAGCTCCACTGCCACTTTTCTGCATTCAAATCGACTTTTTAAAAGTAGCATTTAGGGTTTCCACTCCCTTTTGTTCATTTTCCAACCAAATTTTGTACCCTTTTGTTCGTACACTGTACCCAATTAATCGGCCCTTTATTGCCTTTGGATCAAGTTTAGAATTTCTTTTAGCCTTTGGAATTCCCACATAGGCAATCGTTCCAAATGCCTTAAGATGACGTACTGATGGTTTCCACTTAGTGTATAATTCGAATGGGGTTCTATCTTGGCCCTTATGACAAATTCTATTAAATGAATATGCAAAATACATTACTGCATCTGACCAAAATTCGGAACTCATTCCACTATCGTGCAAGATTGCACGTACATTATTTAGAGCTGTCTGATTAAATCTCTCACAAACTCCATTCCGTTCTGGAGTATAGACATCTGTAAATTCGTGCTTTACACCATTTTTATTACAATATGACCTGAATTGATCATTATCATATTCTCGCCCATTGTCAGTCCTAAAGTATTTCAACTTAAGGTTTAAAGATCTTTCCGCACATGCTATATGCCTTTCAAATACTTCAAACACCTGACTTTTCTCCACAATGGGGTACACTACCACATAACGAGAATATTCGTCAATAAAGGAAACAAAATAACGTTCACCATTCCTACCTGGAATGTTAATAGGTCCCCATACATCAGAGAAAACCCTTTCAAGCGGTCTCTTTACTTGAATACCTTCTAAGGGTCTATAAGAGATTCGTCATTGCTTATTGATTTGGCAATGTTCACAAAACAAATTAGGTGAGTGCTTTAACATGGGAAGACCTCGAACTGAATGTCTCTTACTAGTTCTGACAATAGTATCATAATTTATATGACCAAACCGACCATGCCATAATTCACTATTATTATTCTGAACTGTGGATGCCTCAAATTTTACAGATTTACCCCCCTTTTTAATTATTTTCGGGAATACATGATAGTTACTTCCTATCAACTTAGCCTTGTACAAAGTTGAATTCTCATCATCAGTAACTTTAATTTGCCCATTTTTACCATAAAATCTTGCTCCATTGATATCCACCCTAGGTCCAGATATTAAATTTCGTCTTAGTTCAGGTGAATATAACACATCTTTAAACAAAATAACTGTATCCCAAAATTTCATTTTAACAGTACCCTTCCCATGAATTGGAAAAGTTACCCCATCAATAGCTACTAGCATATTCTCATTTTTCACAGGAGAAAAAGTATCAAACAATTCACGATTTTTACAAAAATGATGAGATGCAGCCGTATCAAAGATCCAACTATCATCATTTTCTTCCAAATTGTTAACATTGGCTTGAGCTATAAAATGGGACTGTGCATGGGAATTATTACTTTTACTCAACTTGGGTTTATTCTTACACTTAGAAGATGTTTTATTACTACTAGATACAGCTGAGGAAACAGAAGAAGCAGGTGAGGGTGATCTGGAAAAATTACCTCTCATTCTACAGTATTTTTGAATATGACCTGGAAGGCCACATTTATAACACTTGAGCCCTTTAATCTGCTTAAATTTGGGTTCACAGTGAGTACTTTGTACTTCTATAGTCTTATTGGAGTTTTCCCTATCTATCTCTCTTAAATTAAGACGCGTTTCCTCTGCTAGAATTTCAAGTTCAACATTTTTAAAAATGAACTTTTCATCTGGCCACCTCAAAATATTCTGAACTACTTGATCAAATTTATCTGGAAGAAACCTAAGAAACTGGAAACATATATATAAGTCTCTTACAGCCTGATTAATATCAGCTAACTGTTCAGTTACGTGTTTTAATCTAGAAGAAAAGAAACTAATACTTTCATTTCGCTTGATTTTGCAATTTAAGAACTCTGAAAACAGGGACATATGTCTTGACCGATAATCTGGCTGGAAATATTTGGCAAAGGTATTCCATGCCACTACCGGGTCATCAATTTCACATATCAAATTTCTATATTCAGGGCTTACATTCATATAAATTAACGATAATGCCAATCGACTTCTATTTTGATAGTCGGCAATAATTTCTTTTGTAATACCCTTAACATCATCCAAATCAGGACATTTCTCAATACCTTTGACCAAAAGCCATGCATTTTTTTCATTCAAGACAAACTTCATATCTTTGGACCATGTAAAATAATTACATGCATCAAGTTTAGCAATATTATGCATGACACTAACAGTAGCCATATTTGAATTTTAACAAAAATCGCCCCCAATCTCTGAAGTCCTAAATTAACTTTAAACTTCAAAAGTCTGCACTAAAAATAACTCAGGAGCTACTGGGCCCATAACCAAAATGATGCTAAAGCAAAGTTTAAAGAAATTAAACATTTAGCAGTGGTAGCAATAAAAGCTCCCTGAGTCATGTTGTGCAGACATTGAAGACAATAAAAGATTTTGAACTTAACAAATTTATTAACAATATAATAAAAAATAAAAACACATAAAATAAATAATAAAATTATAACACATAAAAAATATTAGAGTATTAGGAAAAACACAACATAATCATCATTCATCAAATATTTTTACCTGTACTCCAAAACACTGGCATTCTATACAAACAAAAACAAAAAAAAAAAAAATGAAGATGTCCTAAATAGTGACTATGCAGCCTAAAAATAAAGCAGGCTACCCATTCAATAAGTCCATAAACAATGGTCAAGAAAACACCTGAAAAATTTAAATGTGAAACCACTTAAAAACCGGCCTAACTTCGTTTGCACAAGGAGTCGTTGCCGCTCACGTATTTTTAATTCCTCCCTCATTGAAGAAATATGGATGCCGCCCACGGCATTTACTCACAGGACAGCCTCGAAGAATTTTAATCTGGAACCATCAAACCGGAATCAAGGCATTCTTTCACCGGACTGCATGCATCCTTGAAGGGGCTGGAAACCGCTTACTCACTAGCCGGGAAACCAGGAACTAGAAGGGTTGAGCCAGAGCGATGCGAGATACTTATAGCAGAAGTAGGAATGACGTCATCTCACGGCAACCAATCAGCTATCGGCACGAATCGGCTTTTCAGATGACGTAAATCATGTTTCGTTTTTGCATCTCAATTAGGTTGAAACAGTCCATTTTCAATGCAAACAGTGGCAGCAAGAAAAGAAGTAGAAGTAACTACTATATTATATTAAAATAAGGACTAAACTAAATAAACATTTCAAGGAGGAGAGATGATGCATAAAAAGGTTTAAAAATAAGCTATATTTTCCAACAGTAAGAGGTCTTATGCGCATGCGTAAACGCCTATGCGCATGGTCAACGCGGCGCATGCGCAAAAAGTTTTTAGCTTTGAGGTCCGGATTATGGGTGTCCGAATTAATGACTTTTGACTGTATATATATATATATATATATATATAATATACATATATATAATATACCTGTGTATTATAGCTTATACTGAATACATAAAATCATATAAGCTTGAATACTTAATTACCTATTTTATTACTGTTGCAATTGGTGGCACTCATTAGCACTGTCTCTGGTGGTAGAGAATATCATACATTTGCTCGTACAGACACTGTGAAAGCATTTCAGGAAGAAAATTGACAGAGATTTTACTTAGTTTGTGCCCACAATATCCTGTCCTGATGACATTAGCAGGTTAATGATGTTGTAGAGCTGGCGTTCTCAATACAAGCCATCCAAATGGATTGATGTTGGTGGAAGGCATTCTGATATGGAACCTTTCGGTTTGTGGACATTCCGTGACATAGTAGTCAGGGCTTCCTTGTGCTTCGCAAATGCAAAGGTCCGTGTTCATGATGGCTGGAGTGAAGAAGTACTCGGGGGAATGGGCCATGTTCACTGATATATCTAGTGTGCTGTGAGGTGCAGACTTTTGGGAGAAAATCATGTGGACTATTGTCCCATTCTGTTTGCCATTTTTGAGCTGTATTGCCATTTTTGAGCTGTATACATTGGGAGAATGATAGTAGAAGAAAAGAAATATTTTTTTTGAAAAAAAAAATGCTTTATTACCAGTACTTTTGTATTGTATTCTTAATGTTCCATTAGTTTTAAAATTCCTGTTGCCTTTTGCACATTAACTTGGCGAAAAATTAGTTGCCAATGAGTTTGCTGTGTCCAAACTTGCCAACAAGTTTATGAATGCTCTTCAAAGTCACCGGTGAGTTTGTGGTTTTTCATTGAGGAGTGCAGATATTCAGAAACCACTAACCTCTGAAATACACACCTAGCGTGCAAATCACGAAGGCACGCCAAGAAGGTGGGAGAAATACCTTATAATCCTTTAGCTAATATTTGTTGGAAAATTAGACAAGAGGGTAATAGGTTATTGAGAGAAATAGATTAAAAAAAAGTTACAGTTTTTATGGTATTTTTTGGTAGAAGAAAAAATGCAAAGCATACTTTTTTCTCTGTTCCTCATTTTGTCAATTTCATGCATTGGTGAATCTCACAGCTGTATAACGAGAAATGTTTTTAGTGCAAAGAAATACTTTTATTTTTGGGATAAAATATTTTTACTTTTCTGTCTGTTTAATCATGAAGTGTATGCCAAAACACCAAATGTGGTACCGTGTTTATATTGCCTTTTGAATAGTTGTACAATGATGTCATTGAATTAAGTGGGAAGAATGAACATCAATCCAGGAATTTTCTCTCATTGAATTTCAGTTGCTTAAGCAGATGAATTGGCACCTGCTGGATTTAAACACATAGAAATTAACTCTTAAGTATAATATTCTTGATCCTGATATGGAATGCAATGTGCAAAAAGGCAAAATAAATATCACTGTGGCATTGCCTGCCACCATCTATATTCCTACCTCATTGAATTCACAGGGAGTGATTGCATAGAAAAATGCAGATATTTTTGCCAATTTTAGACGAAATTGGTAGTTTTATAATCTTGTGTAATTTGAAATTATTATAAAACTTGTGTATTTGAAATTATTATATACTCTTGTGTATTTATTATACTCTCGTGTATATTTATTATGTACACAAGAGTATATAATAAATATACATCTATATTTATTATACTCTTGTGTGTATACTTATTTATACTCTTGTGTATTTGAAATTATTATATACTCTTATAAAATCTGTTTTTTTTTTTTTTCTATTTATATATGATTTTTTTTTTTCATGAAGCTTTATGTATCATTAAAATTGCTGTCATCTTTCTAACTAGATTTAGTGTTAACATTTACATTTGACATAAAGGGGCACCCTGTTAACAGAAAAGTACCAAAAAATTAATAATTTAATTTCTGATTCATATTTATGTGACTATTTTGACTAAAAACCATTCTTTAATTCATTTTAAATTTCTTCCACAGAGTGTTCTTGAGGCAGTGAAGCATTCCATAGTTCTTTTGCAAATAGCTAAAGTATGTGATCAATGTTCAGTTTGTGATGATACATTTATTAAATTTTTAAAATTGTATTTTATAGCAAAATTAGTTATTTATATATACCGCAACACTTTATATAAAAGTTCTATTTAGGAAATAGTAGTATTCAGGAATTGTACTATTCCTTGCTATTATTTTTAATTGATGTAACTTGTATATTTAGGGGAAAAAAAAAGTGCTTATGTATTTTTCCTGAAGTGTTTTTGCAGCTATGCTGTACTTATTGACTATTTTTTGATTGATTCAGCAGTAATTGTAATGATGATCATAAAAAACTGAGAAAAAATTGGGAATTTACTGATATTGTTAAATTTTGTTGTTATTGAATCCCTTTTCTCAAAATAAATATAATTATCACAAAGTTCTTTGAACAATTATTTAATAGATAGAATTTTATTATGTTGCTGATGCATCCATAAAATTTAATATAATCCAGTTGAATTTGTTAATAATATGAAATCCATAAGTAAGATAAGTTAATGTTATTAAAAGTAAATTAATAAAGAGGAATAGTTTGCTTCAAATAATGTTAGGTTATTTAATTATGGCCAAGTCTCGAGGGCTATCTGCCTAAGGGAAGTGATGCCTTCATGGAGGACTTTCTAAGGGAAACTGGCTCATATACACATTACGCATGGGAAAAACCACGAAGACACCCATGCAGGCAGTCCGTTCGTGGTATTCGAACCTCGGACCGAACTTACCAGTGTTCAGTGACTTTTCCGCTCGACCGCTGGTGAGCCCTTCAAATAATGAGAGATGATGTATAAAAATAAATAAATAAATAAAACAAAACAATAAAAGTACCAATAAAAATCAGAAATTTTAAATATGTTAACAAACTTGCTTGAAAATTGTTATATGCTTCAGAATTATTTTTTTTTTTTTTTTTTTAATATCTCAAAGCAAGGCAAAGCAGAGTAAAAAAGTATATGTGAGGGATATCTACATTTGCTAAATAATTGGCACTTTTCTGTTACAGGGGCCGGATTCAGATATGTATATATGTATGCATATAACTATGCATATATGTGCATATGGTTGCATACACATACATACATTTCTAAATCCGGTCTCGTTAATAGAAGAGTACCGAATAATCTTGAATGTCTCAAAGCTTTTGGATATCATCTTTCTTAAATTTTTCAGATAAGAATAATAGTTGAATCTTGAGCTTCATTTTCTTTACACGTGAAGAAAAAATCTGAATAACAACTCTATTTTTCACAAATTTTCTGATTTTGAAATCAAAATGTAGCAGAAGGATTATTTAAAGACCTAACATAGATAAACACTAAACTCTTTGTGGAAAATTTAGAAAAATCAGAAATTGGTTTATTTTGAAAATCTGTAAAGTGCACTTGCAGTGTGCTACCAAATCTGCAATAAGATTGCCATTGGCAATTCAGAAACTGCCAATATTGCAAATGTTTTTTAATAAACATTTACAGTGGAACCTCGAGATACAAGCACCTCTGTATATGAGAAATTTGAGATACGAAGAAAGTGTGAGCAAAAAATTCATCTTTAAATAGGAGCATTGACTCAACTAATGAGCAAGAAGCCAGGCTGTTCGTATGCATGGCACCATTTCCCGATCCGGCTCGACTCGGGGAATCCTTTTGTCAGATCCCTCAGTGTTCTTTGATCTATGTGTTTGTGCATTTTTGAGTTAATTGTTTTTATATTTAATGTGAAAATAATTATTTCACGATGCCTTCCAAGAAGATATTTGCCTTAGATAGTGCTGCAAAGAAAAAGAAGGAAGCCATGGTCATTGAAATTAAGAAAGAAATTGTAGATAAACATAAGCATGGTGTACGAGTGACAGAATTGGCAAAGACTGACAGCCATTCAATATCAACAGTCTTCACTATTCTGAAAAAGAAGGAAGAAATTAAGAAACTTGATGGGGGCCAAAACTTTATTAATGTTATTGGGGTAGTTTGTGTCTTTAATAATATTATTAAAAGAGGTACTTCTTTGTTATGGTGGCAAACAACTATATTTGGCGATTTTAGATTTACACCAAGATCTCGGCTATAATTTCGCCAAGCTCTTGAAGCGCGAATGAAAAAATAAACGACATACTTTAATAATAACAATAATACTCGCATGTTGTTTCCTAAGAAAATTTTTAATAATCCATATCCTTATTATTATTATTTTATCACATATAAATTTTCCAGTCAGCTGCAGCACTTTTGCACATATTAAGCTGTTTGTTACGCCATTTCATGGATGTCAACCATGACGTTGGGAATGTTGTGAAAAACTCTATCTTCAGATTTTATCTTCATTTATAAATCAATAAAATGAACACCATTTATATATCTCTAAAAGTAGGAAGCATATATTTATGTTGTGTAAAATGTTATAGGTTTTCAAATTTGTATGGTTATAGGTTTGGTTTGTACTGTACATCAACTATACAGTACAAATAAAATACTTTATAATTGTTTCTCTATTAGCCAGCTACATAGAACTTAATATGTTTATTATCAAGGAAATAAACACTAAAAGTTTTAAATCAGTGCCAAATGTGTGTGTGGGGGGGGGGTAGTTCTTTGATGTTATTTTGAGTGAACATTAAAGCATTTCTTTTATTATTAATTTTTTATAGATGTGAGTGAAATAATTGTGAATGAATAAATCAAGAAATGTGCCTGATATAAATTTTACATAGATTTACAAATGTTACTGAAAATTCTTATGAATTCTGCAAGTGACACTTTGTTATATTTTCAGAATACAACTCATCCCGTAAATGGAATTTATAGCATAAATGGACCTAAGAATTCTGATATCAATTTAAAACATTCCACAGGTGAAGAACAAAGTAAGTTAATTCTGAAGCAAAATTTTAGACTATTTATCTCTACATATAATAAAAGAAAGAGTCAGTCTGTGTGTGTCTTTCATTCGCACTGAGCGTAAGCTAATAGACCCACGGCTACGAAATTTGGTACATAGGTGCATCTAGAGAAGAGCCAGTGCACCTCGAAGTGATTTTTTCGAAATTAGAATTAGAATGTTTTTTTATTTTATGTTTTGTGACGAAATCGCGTCATTTTGAGGAATGATGGGGCTATAGGAAAGCGAGATTTTACTCTACACACTCCATTTTCACATCGTCATGAAACGTAGGCACTTAGTTATTTTACGAACTTAAAATAAATTTCGTATTTCAATAAATCGCAAATGGAGTTTAACACCTTTTCAATGGGATTTTTTCTAAAAAGGTTTATTTTAAAAAATGTACAGTTTATTTTTCTTTGATTTTTGGACACGTTAAACTTTCATCCTTGTGACTGCTTTTACAAAAAGAATTTTAGAAAAATGATAATATTTTGTATTTTTAAAAATTTTTTTAAATGAAGCTTCCAAGTACACTTCTCACATCTCACATCTTTAAAAATGTGATTTTGGCAACAATTTTCCTGTCTTATTGTTGTTGGTAGATTTTTTATGAAATCGCATCATTTTGAATAGTTTCATTCTTTTAGAAATACAGGTTTGGCAACAATTTTTCATCGTATTTCTTATATCGGTGTTTTTAAGAGATTGGCATATTTCATTGTCATTTATATATATATATATATAATACATTTTTATTGGTTTATCTTTTGATAAAGTTGTTCTGCAGAGTAAAATTCTATGCAGAATTTTATGTTTTTTGAGTTGCTTTCATGTTATTTTTTGCTTATTTCACTGTTTGTAAGATATTGAAAAGTTTTGCATGATTTTTTTTTCCTTCAACGGAAAGTTGGATAATTTTTTTATTAGGATAATTAATATTTGTATTAAGGGATATAGCTTATTTCATTGTATTTTTTTCTCTTGAAAATATAAGATAAAATATCATTAATTATACCTTGCTTTTCAGAATTTTTTTTTTTTTTTTTTTTTTTTGTATTCTTTTATGTTATTTATTGCTCATTTCACTGTTTTGAAGATATTGAAAAGTTTTGAGTGATTTTTTTAGGAAACGAAGTTCTTAACCTCCTTTATACCATTTGAGTCCTTAAGATTTTGCAAAGGGAAGTTGGTTAATTTATTTATTAGGATAATTAACATTTGTATAAAGGGATATTGCTTATTTCATTGTAATTTTGTTATACATAATAACTTCTTTTTTATGAAGTTGTTCTGCAGAGTAAAATTCTACGCAGTTTTTAAATTTAACGTTTGGTGTTCCCTTCAGCCATTTTTTCCGATACATTTAAATGCCAGACGAAGGCTGGCACCAGAGCTGCTAGTTTTTTCATAAATAGCAGTAAGTAAACTAGTAAAAGTTATTTCTTATGCTATTGAACCATTTGAAAATGCTATTTTGGAATATTGTGGCTTTTTAATATCATTAAATAGTATTGGGAGAGAAATTAGCTAACATTCTATATACATGTTCATAATTATGCAATAAATTCACGCAGTATTCAGAATCAGTTCAGCTGAAGTTAATCATAATCTCTGAATAGGCGTGAAGGAAGAGTGTTTTGAGACCCTTAAATTGGGGTGGAATTTAAGCTAATCAATTTTTGTATAAGTAGCCTAATTAGCAAATGCAGTTTTTTTTTCACATATTAAAATTCATAGAAACAAATTTAAATAAAATGGTAGTACAACTGCTTTAAACAATAATAGTTTATAATAGCTTAGTATCAATGAAATCAAAATTCAAGAAACATTTTTTCCCCATTGATTTAATTAAAGTTAGATAGTAGTATTGTAAATCATAAATATTTTTAAAGTTTTTATGTAAAAATTTTCCTGTGATTTATATAAGCTTTATTTTAATGCCTTTTAGTTATATTTCACATAATTGCATTTATAGTCGATCTAGTAAAGTGCAGAATTACTTGTTATTGCATGTATACTTTCATGCAATCAGTATTCAGATTGCTCTTCAGCTAAACTTATTTTTGTAATGTTACTATTTATCTTAGATAATCATATTTACATGCCATATAATTTCCTCCTTTTAACACATTGACTGCTACCTACATGATAACTCATACTTTATGTTATTGTCCAGGACACCCATTACAAGCGACTGCTTATAATTTTTTTGCATGTTCTTTTGGATTGCTAGACTGTCCATATATGTAAGTAAAGTTGGCTTCTGGAAACAAATATCAAAATCAAAATGGAAAATTGCATTTATAGTCTATCTAGTAAAATGCAGAATTACTTGTTATTGCATGTATATTTTCATGCAATCAGTATTCAGACTGCTCTTCAGCTAAACTTATTTTTGTAATGTTACTATTTATCTTAGATAATCATATTTACATGCCACATAATTTCCTTCTTTTGACACATTGAAGGCTACCTACGTGATAACTCATACTTTATGTTATTATCCAGGACATCCAATACAAGTGACTGCTTATAATTTTTCTGCATGTTCTTTTGGATTGTTAGACTGTCCATGTATATAAGGAAAGTTGGCTTCTGGAAAAAAATATAAAAATGAAAATGAAATATTTACATGAACTGAAAATTTATGTAATAAATGAATAAGGAATATAAGCATAAAATATTTTATTAACTTCAGTATTATTATTTAATCAAAGTAAAAATCAACAAGTGAGAAATGATTTTATTTTTTGTGATGTTTTTTAAAACAATCTTTCTCATTAAAGGCTGGTTTCTTTTCACAAATTAGATAGAAATAATATGTTTCTTGATGTTTTTATTGCTTGAGTGCATATATTTTATTGCTTGAGTGCTTGAGTTGCATTGTTGTGTCAAATGCTGTTTATTCGTATTGGTGCGATACCATATAAATAATGAAATTCCTGAAATCTAGTTTTAATAAACTTTAATAAGGTTATAGTTATAGATATTTTTATATATACTTTAATTACCTTAATTCTTGTTTAAATGCATATTTTACTCATTTTATTTTCATTACTCACCATTTTATGACTTTTAACATTATACATCTGAAAATTAAATATATTACTTAAAATTCTCTTTTCATATGAAAAATTTGAAAACAGAGATCTACACATAGTCCTACGTTACATTCCGTGCACTCATAATAACTCATTTGCCATTTTGGAGGATTTTTCCGGGAATGAAGCAGCGACATTTTCTTATCATCGTCGTCTCATTTTCTTATCAGTCTCTTCTGAACAAAGTTTTGGAAAATGTCTTTCAGTTAATCTTTCAGAATCAATATCAGAATATCAAAATTTCAGAATAAATATCTGAAATATTTTGCATCATTTCTGCTATTTCATGCTCTGTTAAACATTTTCGACGCTTTGGCATTGCAACGGTAAAAACAGAAAGAATTCATGTCTAACAAGATCTAATTATTTTCTAAAAACTGAACTGCAAACCGAAATATCCAACGCTTTAGCGAAAATAAAACTTCTCTACTTACAATAAACAACTACCACATGCGAATTTAAAGAGACGTCATAAATCACGCCATTCGGAAACATTTATTTCCCCTTTTGTTTATGTAATCAAAAACACGTGAGTCATGCTTCTCTCATTTTGAGTAGAAGGTCTAATGTACATGTATCTGAAACCATATGGACATACAGTGCCATCTTGTGGCAGAAATTATAGTTTGAAAAACGTTCCAAGGTCCTGGCACAAATACGTGACATTCGGTAGAAAACGCAACAGTGCTCTGGCACGCCTGCGTGTCGGCCGGTCGGCCGGACACGCCTGCGGGCAGTGTCTTGGAATTAAAACATTCCAAGACACTGGCACAAATACGTGACAGTCGGGGCTGAACAGGAAAACGCTCTGGCACGCCTGCGTTTTGGCCAGGAAATGAGTGTGTTCATTGCTGGCATGTAGACGTGGCAGTCGGCGCGAAGGGGTTAGTTTAGCAGTTGGTGGTTGTAAACATAGAATTCCAGTTAAAAAAATATTTTAAATGATGCAAAGCTTTGTATTTTCAAATTTAATATCGCTCAATATTGTTATTATATTGATCAAAACTGAGTTTCAATTAATTTAAATTAGTTTCTAAGAGCAGAGTCCTGAAAATTGCCATGATAGTCAACATGTGAAGAGTTTTCATGCTATCATTTAATTACTTCTTATTGTATCATTTGTTGCTTCTTATTATGTAATTTGGTGTATTAGTTTTTGGTGCAGTTTTTTATTTAATAAACTTTATATGATCCTATTTTTAATTATATAGTTGAACTATATACTATATACTTAAATTTTATATATGCCATGTCCAGAAATGTCCTTACCTGGCCTTTAGTTTAGCAGTTGGTGGTTGTAAACATATACTTACAGTTAAAAAAATATTTTAAATGATGCAAGACATTGTATTTTCAAATTTAAAAAATGAGTTTTGTATAAAATAGGAAATGTAATTTCTTATACATTGCCCAGTTCCTAAATTTACATTTAGTAAACTTTTGTACATGTTATAAAAAATTAAACACAGAAAGTTTGACTCCTCAACAAAAAAAAAAAAAAAAATTATCAAGATATTTGGTATTAAAGCTGCAGATCACATTTAGGGGCCATGCACAAGAAGAAGAGTGAAATGTTTGCATATCTACATAATTAAAATATATATACAGTCAAAAGTCTTTAATCCAGAATGATCTATAATCCAGACCTCAAAGCTACAAACTTTCTGTGCATGCGTCAACGACGCTGCACGCAATGAACTGGAAGTTGATCTGTCAGCACTATCCTTATCTTCAGGGCAGATGTTTTTATTTTATTCGGCTTATAATTCCTTACTAAATGTAGTATTTTATCTCGATGTACTACGTCTTTGATATGATTTAAATCAAATTCCTCGCCATTATAAATATCACGAACACACATCAAATAGTTTTCTGGTTGCAATTTTCTAATTTCGACTATGCGTAATGTAAGCTTTACGCATGCCCACGTTGAAAGAAATGTTTCATAAAGTAAACAAATAAATATAAAGCTTTTTTTTTTGGAAAATTTTTCTACCCTTTAGATCATAATTGCTCTTTATTTCATAAATTACGGTTTCATATTTCTTATTTTATAATTTCTGCATGCCATCTTACCAGATTTAAACTGATGATCTGTAATTCGGAAAAACCAATAATCCGGAATCGCTGAAGTCCCAACGAGTCCGGATTAAATAATTTTTTTATCAGTTTTGATCAATATAATAACAATATTGAGCTATATTATATTGATTGAAAATATAAAATTATATTGATCAATATAATTTTGTAATATTGATCAATAATACGATTGAACAATGTTGATCACTATAATTTTTTTTTTTTTTTTTTTTCAAAATGAAGATCTTATTCACAGAATCTTAATAGAATTTGTATTCTAGCAAACACTGGCAGGCTTCAGTATTGGCATGCAGCTGGGGCATAATTATATTTGCATTAATTAAAAATGAAAAATTTTTATAATTTAATCACTCTTTTAATGTTAACTAGTTTATGATTCTAAAGTAAAAAAAAAAAAAAAAAAAAAACTCTTTTACTGACTTTAAAAACTTTTTAGACCGAAAACTGTAAATTACTTGCTTGAAAATTCTTTCAGCATATCAAATATAATAAAATTATAATTTAAAGTCTCTCGTAAATCACAAAACAGTATCAGAATATAGCATTTAAGGGGAAAAAATCGACCTCAAATTTTATAATTTATTTGCTAGTCGAGCCCTCAATACGGTCAAAAATTGCAGATTTTGAAATTAAATATCTCAGTTAATTTTTGTCTCATGGAAATGAAACTTTTTGTGTGTTTTTTTTTGGGGGGGGGGCGAGTTTGAAATTTTCTTAAATAGTGACCAAGTATAGTGACCAAGTGGACATGTAAAATGTTAGATTTCGTGATTTTTTACATGATTGGTGTCTTTACATTTAAAAATGCCTAAACATGAATATTTAGTAGGGTGGTCAGTAGTGGAAAAAAATGTAACTCTTGGTGACTCATGCTCAGATATGCGGGCGAACAAGTGCCAGTCAGTGAGGCTATTGGTGCAGCAAAATGATGGATTGATTTTTGAATCTGAATTACTGAAGGGACATTTTTTAAAGGATAAGGAAAATGCAAGAAATTGAAAACAAAATTGTCGCATGATCATTTTCCTTAGCTTCGTATAATTTAGAAACAGCTAAACAGTAGTTAGAAAATAGAATGAGCCTTAACTTCTTGTAGCCTCCCAACCAATTGCCAGAGTAAAATATGAATAATTGTTACATAATGTAACTTTACTCATGTAATTGTATTTAGCATTTGTTTTACTTATATTAATCATAATTACAGCATTGCCATAAGAAAATAATACTAATCTTCACTGCGAAAATTTCAACTGTAACTTCTCCATTGAATACTTTTATGAGTATGTTTAATGTACCATAATTTTGAATAATGAATTAAGAATGTAACATAACTATATATACAAATTCATATACTGAGTTCCTCATATAGTTCACTTGTATTTATTATTTTTATCCTGCGAGGGTTGGGTGTGAAGTTCACATAAAAGAATGGCTCTCAGTCTACACATGAAAAATGGAGGATTAATGTGTACTTATCATACAAACCAAGCACCTCAAAGGTTAATGCACTTACCTACATATAAAGTTATAGGGATGCTAATATTAATAATAATGATAATTAATGCTAATCACAGTAATAATAGTAATAAGAACGATTTTTCAATCATCTTGTGCTATCATTAGCTTAGTAATATAAAAATGTTATGCATTTCAAAAGAATGCATCAAAATAAAAATATATTTAAAATTCAGTTAAGTATTAACCAGGAATCAAAAATCTTAAAATCTGCCTACAGGTTATTTCAGCCCCCTTTTACCTTGAATAGACTGAGAGGGAAACTGAGAAGGCTGTTTCATCGTTATTTCCTCTGAGACAGTAAAAATTTACCTTTGGATTTGCTGTGTTTTCTGCATTATCCAAGACTGTGGGAAAATATCACCAAAAAGCTTGTATCTAAAATGCGCCTTTTTTAAAAATCATAAGTTTAACAGTTTTTAACAGCACAAATTACAAATTTTTATGCTTCTTTAGTAGAACATCTTTAGTAGAACATTTAGAATACCTATCTGGAAAGGTAGTTATTTAATAAAGCAAAGTGTACCAAGTAAATACATTTTTAAAGACTTTAGCTTTTTTTTTTTTTTTTTTTTTTTTTGTATTAGTTATTGTAAGAACTGGTTATTTGTTTGAAATGCAGTGCTCTATTTTATCTAATCTATACTCTTGGCATACTGTTTTATATATACTGTTGATCTTAAAGCTTACATATATTTTGGCCTTTAGAAAGAGGTTTGAAGCAGGTTTCAGGCCATGATCACGAGGGTAATATTGAACGAGCTGTGGAGTGTAGTGAAGACATTAATATTGAAAGTAAGTTTGAAAACTCCTGTTATAGTTTATAAGTGCATTATTTCTGTTATAGCATGCATATAAGTAAAAGATTCAGTAAAAACTTATCATTATTTATAAGCTTTAAGTAAATGTATTATGAAATTATTTTTTCAATTAATTTTTTTTTTTTTTTTTTTTTTTTTTTTTTTTTTTATGTGAAGTTGCTATACTAGGTTGGTATTGTAAATTCATTTGAGCCGGGTTACAGAGCTTGATTCAATCTGAAAATAAGACAAATTTTACTAAGAGGGTAGTGCTAAGATATATATAAGTACCAAAATTTCCAGCTTGTTGTTTTATTACATTTACAAGGTCTGTCTATCAAATAACTTTTTGGTCCTTTTGGATGTAATGAGAGTCAGATAACATGGGGACGATAACAAGAAGACAACCATACATTGGGAAACTCATGCTTGCCCCAAAATCTAAAAATTTCATCTGGACAAATCTAAAATTAAAACATTGTCGATAGCAGTTTTTAATATTAATGCCATGATTGTGGAAGAGTGAGTATCAAAAGGCAAGACAGTGAGCCAGTATTACTATAAAGAAATTTTGATTGAGAGAAAGTTTTCTTTTAAATTCAAAGGGGCAATTTGCTCAGAAGGACTTCTAATTTTGTTTTGACATTTTGCATTGATTCGCTATATATATTATGCTGAAATATTATATATATTATGCTGAAATGTCGGTTCCCTTTTCAAATTGTTACCTCCAAATATTAGAGCCATGTATTATATTTAAAGAAATTAAATAATGAAGAATGTGCATAAATGTATGTATGTTTCTCTCATTGTGATAAAACAACGGTACCTAGAGCCATCCAATTATGAATAACATACGTTTTTACCCAAATATGGGCATCTGGAAGCCAACATTTGGTATTTGTTTTATTGTCTGTTTCATATTTTGTAAAACTTAACAAGTTTTTGATTAACAAATAAAGCAATTTCAAAGCTAGCAATGGCAACACTGCATCAAAAAAGGAACATTTTTATCTCTAGTGTGCGAGACTGTGTATGGGAAATTCTAAACATATGTTCATTTAAAAATTATTTTACAATATTGCCATTGAACTGAATTTTATGGTTTAAGTGTGAAGAACAGGATATTTAATAAATAAAGGTAACACACAAAATGTTAAAAAAACACCCCTTTCAGCTTTATGTAAAATCTGAAAGTTCTCAGATTTTTTTTTTTTTTTTTTTTTTTTTTTTTTTTTTTAAGCACCATAACTTAGGCAGAATAGTTTCATCCTGTATCAAGACAGTGCTCTTTCACACATAGTGCTTTCCACGAAGCAGTTTTTGATTGAACAGCAGATTGCAACACTGGAAAATTCTTCCATGTTTCCCTGATTTAGCATCCTGTGACTTTTTCATTTTTCCAAAAATAAAATCTTTGCTGAAAAGGACCCATTTGATGTCACTGGGGCCTGTTAAGAAGAAAATGTCACAGCTGTTGAAACAGTTATCAGGAAATGAACTGTAACACACTTTCAACCAGTGGGAAATAAAAATGGTTCAATGTGTGAGTGGCCAAATAGGAATACATCAAAGGAGACAAATAATAGATTTGCCTTAAATTGTAAATAAATATCTTTTTTTGAGCCAGTCCTATTACTTTATAGACAGACCTTGTAGTATTAGAAATATTTGTTAAAATCAGTCTCTTTTTTGTTGGATATGTAACTTCTGTTTTGTATTTTGATATCTAGCACATTATACTCACTGTTATGTTATACTTAGAAAGGTACCATTTTTGAATAACGTAACCTGTATGTATTGGAAATTTTGTTGTAACTCTCCAAGTGCTAAAGAAATTTTTTAATTTAAAAACTATTCTTGGTACTTTTTTATTGTTACAACCTTTTGTAAATGATGCTAAAATTTTCCATAAATCACAAGTAGAGATCATCTTCAAACAGCTGACAACAATTTGCTCTTGATAAGAACTCAGTAAACCATATGTTGTCAAATTTTCTTTTTTCATATATTTTTAAAGAACTTAAAATCACTTCTAATTTTTTCATCACAAGAAGAGATTAATGCAAGATAATCGAAAATGCATTAATTCTCTTCCATCACGAGTATTAAACCTTTTTTTTTTTCAAATGATAAAAATGTGTAATTTACCTGGAAGTGGGAGCAGATGTTATATCATTCTTTTAAGAGTAGTTACCTCATATTCGAGATGGCCATTAAACAAAATTATATGTCAGTGAAACATTTGAGATGCAACATGAATTGGAAAAGCATGTGTTTTAACAACTTGTTTCAGAATGCTGTTTATAATAGTGTGGCAGTTTATGTTAGACTGAAAACCTGATATGGATTAAGTGGTGGAAGAAGCAACTTATCCTTTATAAAATACAACTATTGACTGAAACAATTTTATAAGAGAGTTGCATTCTTTACACCAGCCAAATAATCAACTAGGTGGCTCTGAATAATTGTGGATATAACCAAAAATCTATTTGCATGGGGAAATTCTAAATTCTTTCTCTCCTTCTCTGATTCTGAATAGAGAGGAATCGCACTCATTGCAAAAGTCGTCAACCATATATAAGAAGGATTGACAATTTATTCAAACTGTTAACAAACACATAAAATAGAAAAACTATAAAATGAAGGTTAGCGGCATTTTACTGCAAACCATAAATTCCATTTTGCAGATCCAACAAAAACTGCTCATCTGCAGAGAATGTTGAAAGACTGTCGTGCTTGCCTGAGCGGCAAAATAAAAATCAGCAAAGCTGAGCTGATTATCATCATGAGTCTTACCTTGCAGAAGTTGTCCTTGGGAAATCCTTGGAACAGGAGAATGCTTCCAATGTCACATTAAAAAGTAGCACAGAAACATGTCAGTCATAGAATGTATGTGAAAAATAAACGTGAATTTGGTAGTAACCATGGCGCTACTTTGATGTTTAAAATACAGGGGCTGTAATAATAAGGAAGTACCAAAATCTTTGTGTTTTTTGAATGTGCAGTGTTATAATTTTTTTTATTAAAAAACAGCAAATTATAAGCTCATAGCATATACACTGGTGTGCAAAAATTAAGGACGAAGTCGAAAAATTAGCATATCAGCTGAACGAAGAGGCAGAGCGGACAGAAAGACCAATCAGGAGATTCAGTAAGGTGATGTACGGTAGCACATGCGCAGATATGCAGGTAGACGTAATGGGGGAGTGTCTGAGTAGTATAAAGCATGTTGTCGGTGTAAGATCAGTATTTCTGACAAAGAGATTGCACGCCGTATAGCAGTTAAAATCACACCGAGTTGCTGCCTCAGCGAGAAATGGCGAATAATCAATCTGTTAGACGACATCTGGATGCTTTTACCCGAGGTCGAATCATTGGGAAGTTGGAGGAAGGCCGCAGTGTGACAAGTGTGGCTGCAGAGTTCGGAATTGCTCACAGCATCGTTTCACGACTTTGGAGACAATTTCAAACTACAGGAACAGCTATCCGTGGGTTTAGTAGTGGTCGTCCACGAGGAACCACACCCGCAGATGACAGGTATATTGCCTTACAGGCCAGAAGAAACAGGCGGTAGACAGCGGGAGAAATCGCTAGACACAGGCGACTGGACGACCGATATCGCGTTTTACCAGAAGACTGCACGATGGTGGTTTGTTTGCACGACGCCCTGTACGGTGTGTACCTCTAACGCCTGCCCATCGGAGAAGGCGTTCTCTGTGGTGCCGGGAACACCGGAATTGGAGAGACAATGAACGGGGACGAGTACTCTTTACAGATGGGAGCAGATTCAGTCTGAGTAGCGATTCTCATCGCATACTCACCTGGAGAGAGCGGGGAAGCCGCAGTCATCCCTCGAACATCATTGAAAGGGACAGGTATGGAGGTGGTGGTGTTCTCGTTTGGGGAGGCATCATGCTTGGTAGTTGTACAGACCTTCACATCTTCGATGCAGGTTCAGTCAACGGGACCCGTTATTGTAAAGAGATTCTTCTTCCATATGTGCATCTTTTTAGAGGTGCTATGGGTCCGCAGTTCCTCTTCATGGACGACAATGCACCATGTCATCACACAGTAGCTGTCAAACAGCTCTTAGAGAGTGAGGATATTGAATGTATGGATTGGCCGGCACGATCTCCGGATCTCAGTCCTATCGAGCATGTATGGGATTTTCTAGGCAGACGCTTGACCGCTCTACCTTACCACCAGTAACGATTTCGGAGCTTCGATTGGCGCTGCAAGACGAATGAGCAGCAATGCCTCAACAACTCATTGACACTCTCATTCTCAGCATGGGCAGACACTGTGAAACCTGCCTAGCAGTCAGGGGAGATCATATCCCCTATTAAAGACCGGATGTTTCTTGCTGGACACCCATCACAGGGATGTTTCGGCCTTCAGTCGCATTGCGCTTCATGCTACTTTTTCAATAAAGCTTCTTTTTATCCCTCTGATTTCTCTTTTAGTAAGTGTTGCTTACATCACTCATGTCCTTACGTATTGGGGATTTTACGGTATTAAATGTGTTGATTTGGAAAGCTTTTGTACAAAGTTATATTGAAAAAACCGTCTTGTCCTTAATTTTTGCACACCAGTGTAGACCATAATATGTAAATATTTATTATTATTTTAAGCATTATATTTGATAATCTTTTTGTAAGAAATTCATTTTTTCTTGAGATACTTTTTTTATTGATTAACATACTTTTTGTCATGCTAATAAACACATATAACCCTAATGAACACTTAGTTAACACATATACTGCTGCATTAATAAATGGCACGTAATAGCAAAAATAATTGTATCTAGATATTATGATCAAATTACAATTTTTGGTAACAATTATATTAATCAATACTTAGAAATTGCTATTATAATGTTTTTAATGTCCTGTCCATAAAATAATAATAATGAAAAAAATTATTAGTCACAGCTGGCCATTAGCAGCTGCTAATGTAGTAATAGTTGCTAATGCCAGTGGTAATTGAGGTAATAAGCCATATTAGTCATATTGAAAACAATAATACTTGAAAAAAGTGACTGAAATATATTTTAGTTTAAAACCCAAATGCATTGTTAGCTCATGTGTCTAATGGATGGTAAAGTGTTGGCCACATATGCCTGACATGGCAGTATATGTTATGGCATATGTTGATAGAGTATTTATTTTGAAAAGGTGTATGTTTCTCATAAAAGACTTCAAGAGAAAATCTTATAATCTCTCTATATAAAAATAAATGTTTGTTTATTTGTCTTTCTTTTATACAAATCTATGGTTTAATTCTGATCTTTATGAAACTTGCCTCACTCGACTTTCAAAGCAAGAGGAAGGTCACTGTTTACATAAGATTTCTCAAAAACCAGCCCATGAGGTCTGCACTCTTTATTTTCAGGTATTTTGTGCTAATTTAATGAACTTTTGATTAAAAGTTCAGTGATTTAAAAACCTTGCATTGCCACTCTGCAAAGTATTGAAACATCTGAGTATGAACTACTCAAGCCCATTCATCTGAAACAAATGTGTAACAGGATGCAAGACTGTAAAATGCTTGAGTATACACTACTCAAGCCCATTCGTCTGAAACAGATGAGCAAAAGGAAGCAGGATTGGAAAACTTTTCAAGTGTGCACCGCTCAGTCCAGACGAACACTGCACGCTGATATAAATTTTGATGCATTCATTCGATTACGATGCCAATTATGATTACAGTATTTCGTTTATATAAAAGACAAGCAAACAATGAAAAATAAAAATG
Organism: Stegodyphus dumicola; assembly: GCF_044657685.1. Classification (NCBI taxonomy): domain Eukaryota; kingdom Metazoa; phylum Arthropoda; class Arachnida; order Araneae; family Eresidae; genus Stegodyphus; species Stegodyphus dumicola. The sequence continues at coordinate 280,013,839 of NC_140769.1, read as the reverse complement.
TGACAAACAATGAGAAATGAAGAATGAAATTGAATTTCTAAGCTAATTTAATTTTCATCTTTGTATATATAAAAATGAATGTTTGTCAGTGCATGGAAATCATTAACAAACATTCTGTAAGTAGCATTGCAACACGTACCGGCTAACAACTAGTTATATATTATATTTAAGGAAAATATTTTCATATCTTTTCATTCAGGTTTTAATTAAATTGTTGTTGTTCACTTTCTTAAGCAGTCACTAGTCCATGAATTATTTTGGAAGGGTTTCATTACAGTTTTTTAAATTTTTAAAATGTGCCATCTTTAGTTGTGCCAATCAAGTATATAATTATTCTGAATATAATGTGAAAACTCGTTATCTGTTTTTTTTAACACAATTTCACTTTTTGTGGACTTATAAAAATTCATATTTTATGTAGAAGATCTACCTAGTAACTTAAATTTGGTTGTTCCCGAGACGTCATATTCAAGCAGTGACGACGAAGATTTTTTTGATGCTACGGAAGAAGCAATTAGTTCTCTTCAAAATCCAATGTAATGTAGTACTGTTCTGTAGTATCTTTTAATCAGTGAATATGTAAACTTTATGTATTATATGAATTTAAAGCAAGCTTTCAAATTTTGCTGAGAATGTATTCTTAGTTATTATGTTTTAACATGTTCACTACCCAGAGGACGGGTCTAGGACTTTTTGCTATCGCCATTTCACCATGGCCACTTCTTCGTTAAGATATTTTTCTTTGCATGATTGTATTATATCTTGCCATATTATACTTGTATTTAGTTTTATTATTTGTATATTTATTTAGTTTAATGATTCTGTTAACCTTTTGTATATGTAATAAAGGTTGCTTATAATATACAGTCAAAAGTCGTTAATCCGGATACCCATAATCCGGACCTCAAAGCTACAAACTTTCTGCGCATGCGCATATGGGCTGACGCATGCGCGTAATACCTTTACGCATGCGTGTATGCATGCGCATAATACGTTTACGCATGCGCTTAATGTATAACGGACAGTATAAGCTAAGCTAAAATTATCTAATTATCTGTTTCAGTTAATGCTGCAGATTGCGTTGTTCCTTAATCTTTGAATTTGGTCCGGCTTATTATTTTTTGTAGACTGTTAGAGCAATTTTATAAAAGTAAGCTTGAACTTGATTTTGTCAAATAGAATTTTCGATACTGGATACTGCCAAAGGATCTACAAATCGAAAGCATGTTTCGATACCCATCAAACAAAAAGTGGAATTGCTGCAAAAAATGGATAAAAGCATATCCTTTGTTTCTCTAACCATTCCAAATTTTGTTTATAAATTTCACGCTGCTCTGTGCGGAGGGGGGGAGAACGTCGCGGCGCACAATGAACTGAAAATTGATCTATGAGCACTATCCTTATCTTCAGGGTAGATGTTTTTATTTTATTTGGCTTATAGTTCATTACTAAATGTAGTATTTCATCTCGATGTACTCTGTCTTTGATATGATTTAAATCAAATTCATTATAAATATCACGAATACACATTAAATAGTTTTCTGGTTGCAATTTTCTAATTTCGACTATGTGTAATGTATGCTTTACGCATGTGTGCGTTGAGAGAAATGTTTAATAAAGTAAACAAATAAATATAAAGCTTTTTTTTTTTTTTGTAAATTTTGATATTCTTTAGATCGCAATTGCTCTTTATTTCATAAATTATGATATCATATTTTTAATTGTATAATTTCTGTATGCGATCTTACTAGATTTAAACTGATGATCTATAATCCAGAAAAATCGATAATCCGGAATCGCTGAAGTCCTGACGAGTCCGGATTAAAGACTTTTGACTGTATATAGTTGTTTACAAATATGAGATATGAAGAAATTACACATAGTTAGAAAAATATGTTAGTATCATAGGACACTGGAGCTAAACCTCTGATATAACAGAAGTTATATTATCGATTTTAAAATTATGCAGGTACAATATTTACATGTTTCATCAAAATTGCTTGAAATTTTAATCTACTAGTTCAGAGAAATTGCTCATGCAAGCAGGAAATTTACAATTTATGAAATCTGAATTGAAAACAGAATTACTTGGAATCTTGTCAGCACATTACTCTCTTAAAATTAATAAACCCTTCCAAATAAATTCTTTTCTGGGGGAAAAGTTATTAATTCTAGGTAAGATTTTAGTAATTCTAGAAGATAAGTTTAATTGCAAAAGTTTTTTTTTTTTTTTTTTTTTTTTTTTTTTTAAATTTAAAACAGCCAGAGGTATACACTATATAAATAAAATTATTAAAGTAAATAAACTTAATGATATAATGTGACAAAATATAATATAGGCATATAAAGAAAAATGTCTTTTAAATATACAATAGGTAAACAGAATTATTAAACTAAATCAACTTAATATAATACTGCAAGACATAATACAGTCATGTAAAGAAAAATATGTACTTACGGCGAAACATCCCAGTGGCAAAATGGTGCTGATTGGCAATGTGTAATCTTTGGAATATATTCTAAAAACATTAATGATAATCTTACTATCATACTTGTATGTATCTTAGTTATAAAGTTATTAATTATAAATATATTATTAATTTTAAATACATACATAATTTTCTGTGATCCCAAATGTATAATGCACAAACATGTTGCATGTGCAAACATTAACCTATTAGAACCTGAGACCATGTTTCACAAATAGGAGTCATTGCTTTATGAAGAAAACTATTTAATGTGAGAGCAGTTATTTTGGAGTTCACTGAAAAAATTATAAAAGAACTACATCTGTACCTGATATATGAACCAGTGTATTGAGCAATTAATGATGCCAATTATATTGACTTTCCATTATGTATACTAAATTTTCTTGTGCTGAAGTACTTGCATGTTGTATTTTTTCCCACCAAGACAACTTTCCTTATGGAGGCTGTTTCCGTATTATTTTATGTTTCCTTTTAATGAACCACATTTAAATTTAGTTCAGTTGTTTATATATTAACTGACTCATTAATCTTATTTTCTTTAAATATAAAATTTGATAATTTTTTAAAAAGAACAAAAAATTACTTTCAATATAAATATTTTAATATTTTATAAAAATGATGTATTATAAATTGAATACATATATTTTGTGTATTTGGTAGCAAATTTTACTGTTTTGTGAGTTATATTGCTTCTGAATATATTTCAAAAAGCTTCAGTTTCTTTAAAACTGCCTTTAGAATATAGAATAATTCCTGTGTGTTTGTTTACAGTATTTCGTTTTTATTTCTGAAAGTGTCACAATTTTTGTTTTTCTTCACTTACTAGGTTTATTTTTTCTCAGTAGAAATTATATTCATGATAATCATTAGTAGAATCATCATTAGATAAGATTGTTATCATTCAGCTCCACATTTTTATCATTCTAAACAAATTTATTTTTCCCCCTTTCCCTATTCCATTTAGAATCAAAGCTTTGATAATAACCTATAGCCATGAAATGTACTTTTTAAGTATACAAATAGTTTCCCATCAGATGAAAAAATCTTGGTTTTTGTCTGAGATATTGTAATATAAGTTTGGCTCATATTTTATATTTATAAGATGCTCATGTGACTATCTGATCGGATTGAGAATTCCTTTAAACGCGAGAACATGAGAAACATGAGAATTTCTTTAAACATGAAACATGTTTCACAGGTGGCATTTTGCCAACCTAAAGTCTGTGAGATCCGAAGGAATTTTTTAACAAAAGCAATTACCTTTCTCCACTTTGAATTAAAAATGCTAATATGTTCTGATAGTATCCAATATAGCTGTGCTAAACAAAAAGATGCTACAGTTCTAGAGGTAGTATGATATAGAGCAAGCTTTTCTGTTGCCGAATCTCATATTCACATAACAAATGTAATATGTAGCCATTTTGTATGTATCATTTTGAAGGTACCCTACACCTTTTAGTATGTATATTTGTGAAGTAATATTTTTCTTTTTTCTTTTTTGTTCATTCTGAAGTATTACAGCTGAACAGTTTTGCATTTAAAAGATATGCTTATGAAAATTTTGATTGAAAATGCATCTTTAACACATTCGCTGCCGATAACGCACTGGCATCATTGCTGAAGAGCCAATCACGCTCTTGCGCATGGTATAGGTTGATATCTCAGGTGCTAGTCACATGCTGATGCGGGAAAAGCAATGTCTCGTTGATTTTAATGTTCAAGCAGCATTACATTTTGAATATATATGTTGGTATTTGCATGAAGGTTAGAAACTAGTTGTAAATGGGTTAGCTCCAACTAGTACCAGCAGGTAATGCAGCATTGCAGAAATAATTTTTCCTCTAGTGCCGATCACGCGCTAGTGTGTAGTTATAAAATTTGATGCTTAAAGGCTTAATAGTCAATGTGGTACATATGATAATCTTTTATTTTCTCTTTTAAATCGTATTTCTTATAATAATTAAGTCAGCATATGGGTACAATCTATTTCTATGACACAGCATTAACTATCAATATAGCCCACCAGCAGCCGAGTGGTAAAGTCGCTGAACACTGGTAGTTTGGTCCGAGGTTCGAATCAAGCGAACAGGCTGGCTGCATGGGCATTTTTATGGTTTTCCCCATGTGTAACGTGCATATGAGCCAGTTTCCCTTAGAAAGTCCTCCTCGAAGGCATCCCTCCCTTTAGGCAGATAGCCCTAGTGTACTTTGCCATAATTAAATAAACCAAACTATCAATATAACCTCACACAACCAGCAGTGAAAGTGTTAATAGAACTTGTGGATTGCAAAGCTGATTAATGTCCATATTGCATGGTTTTGAAGACCTAGCAGGAAAGTAATGAGACTTTTTTCACTACCTCTAGAGCTGTAGCATCTTTTTGTAAATAATATGTCTTCAGAAGTTGCAAATTAGTGGTATTTCTTTCAAAGTAGCTCCTGTGGAAAGTTACATACTGTGCATCATATCTAAAAGGCAACTTTTCTTGTGAATTTTCAGTTTGAGAAGTTATCTGAACTCATATTTGGAGAATAACATGACCACAGATGATATACAGCCACATGCTGTAAATTCTTGACCACTAGCAAATTTTGATTTTTTCTTTTTTTGAATGTCATGAGTTTGTTGTATGCTATTCTTATTTTTGGATTATATTAGAAGATTAATTATTTTTTATCATTATAATTGAAAAATTCACTTAATGATTAAGTTTTGATTCATCTCAGATGATGCAAATATACATTTTATATATTTTGTATCTGCTTGAATTTGATGAAGTTTGTTAAACCAGTATAGAGCACATACCTTCTGCAACCACAATTCCTAGGTTAAAATTTTATGTACTGTGAAACAGCTGTATTTCAATTTGCTGCTGATCATCTTCAATTTGCTGCTGATGTTAATAGGTGATCTGATTGTACAAGACTTTTCTTACTGCATTTCGGTCCATTTTAGATATGTTAAATAGACTAAAGTGACTTAAAAAACTTTACAACTCCCATGAAAAGGTGTTATGCCTCATGAAAACTTGCTTTTGCTAAAACATACTATTTGTGTACATGTTTCACCTTTTCAGATGATTCACTTAAATTTTCTGTGAATTCTGTGTAAAACCGTATCTTAAACATTGCTCAAGAATCTGATACTCTGTTATACTAAAATACAACACACATCTAGAGAGCATTTTCTTAATTTGCACATATTTAGACGGACTGTGAAATTTCATCCTGAATATCAAAGAGATATTCAGAGGGAAAGAACATGATCAGACTTACTACTTTTTATCACAGTTTATATTATTCAGTAATAGATATATTTGTAAGTACTTATTCACTTCATTTTTATACCTGCTAAAAGAAATCATTGCCTTTTGCTAAAAGACATAATGGAGCTTTAAACAAATAAGGAAATTATAGTATGTGAATTAGTTTAATGTAATTTAAACAGGGAAGATATAATATTTTCATTTAGGAATTTAAGCAGTTTAAGTGTGTATTTGATAGAGCCAGTAAATTTTATAATTAACGTATTGTTCTCTTTTAAGTGTTGAAGGTCCTATATCCTCTGACGTAGTTACGGTACAGCGGCGAACATCACATCCACATAGACTTACAGCTCAAGACTATGACGGTAAAATTATATAAATATTTTGATTTTAAACTAGTCTGTAAGTTATATATAAAATACATTCTTGAATTTCTTAGTTACCTTATATAAATTTTGAAATTTTTTTCACAGCTTTGTATGAAGATGAAGAAGAGGAATGTAAGAATTTATATATTTCATTCCCTTTAGTTGACATTAAACACATACTTATCTTTGATTTATAAATTTCATTTAATAATTGTTTCTGTTTAGTTATAGATTTGTAAATGTCAAATATAACATATACTTTCTGGGTCTGTGAGATGCAGTTTAAGTAATAAAATATAATATTAATTTGTGATAACTAGTGTGCTAAGTTTGGATAATAATAAGAATCGAAAAGACAGACTTTTAAATAAACATTTTATTTCAGAGATATATAGGTCTGAAAAATATAAAAGACATTTTAAATTAGATATCTATAATTGTTTCAAGTTGTATGAATTGTAAATGAGTTCTTGGGAATTGTTGATAGGCATGTACTTTTTTTTTTTTTTTTTTTTTTTTTCAATTTTAATTATATATTTGCTATAGCTTTTAAGTTTAAATGTATTATGTTACTTATAGTAAAATTTAAAGCATTAGCAAAGTTTGTCACTTTTAAAATTCATGTGAAATTTACAAAAGCCATAAAATCATGTAACTTTTAAAAGCTCTTGGTGAATGTGTGTGTGCTGGGAGGGGGAGAAATCTCTTTTTAGGTTTTGTGTGAGATTTTTGGGCCAAATATGCATCACAGTTAGTGTTTTTATGAGGGTAAGTTGAAAAATAAGTTTCCCCTGCCGACTGTGGTCAGAGTTGTGTATGAAAGTCAAAAAATAGAATGAGACATTAAAGATATGACATACCTTTATTTTATTATTCTCATACGAGTACGTTGAGACATTTGTCATATCGCTTGATAAGCTTAAAAAAGTCCTCCAAGAAAAATTCACGCTTTGCATATGGAAGAAGCGTTGAACGGCTATGGGCGAAAGGCAACACAGCAGGAAAACACGCAAGTCACCGATACACCATTGGGTAGAGGTTGCTGCAAATCAAGCAGATGGCGCTGTTGCAGTGCCTGCGCAAAGTGGAGACCAGCCTCTCATTTGAGGCCCGGTAGGTATGGAGAGAAGGTGCGTTTTGAATTCGTGGTCAAAGGAGGAAGTGAGAGCAGTTATCTGCTATGAATGGGAACATGGAGTATCAGGAACAGAAATTCATAACCGCCTCGTGGAAGTCTATGGGCCAGGTGTGATGTCGAAGCGAATGGTGCGGAGATGGTGTCGCACATTCAGTGATGGACGTCAAGAAGTGGAGGACATACCGAGAGCTGGACGGACGCGCACGGCCACTACAGATGCAAATGTCAGGAAGGTGGATGACATGATTAGAGCAAACCGGTGTATCACCATCGATGAAGTAGCGGAAGAACTTGGAATCTCGCATGAGCAAGCTCAAAACATCATCCACGACATTCTTCGATACAGAAAAGTGTCAGCACGATGGGTGCCCCGACAATTGACTCGACACACAAGGAACAACACATGGGGGTCAGCCTGGAACATCTCGTGCGTTACCATGAAGATGGCAATGACTTTCTGTTTCGGATTGTGATGGGGGATGAAACGCGGGTCCACCATTTCACGCCAGAATCGAAGGCCGCATCTATGGAGTGGAAACATCCGTCATCACCTGTCCGAAAGAAGTTCAAGACAACTCTCTCGGCAGGTAAAGTGCTCCTCACAGTTTTCTGGAACGCCCAAGGAGTTTTGTTGCTGGACTTTTTGGAGGTTGGAACCATCAATGCTACGCGTTACTGTGACACCCTGTCGAAATTGAAAGAGGCGATTCGGAAAAAGCGGCCTGGCCTTCTCACATCTGGCGTTCTGCTGTTGGATGACAATGCCAGACCACATTCGGCGACGGCAACGCAAAACCATATTGCAACTCTTGGTTGGGAGCGCCTACACCATCCGCCATACGGTCCTGATCTCGCACCAAGTGACTTCCATCTGTTTCCGGCTTTGAAGAAAAATCTCGGGGGAAGGCGCTTTGGAAGCAATACTGAAGTGAAACAAGCCGTTCAACGCTTCTTCCGCATGCAAAGCCCTGATTTTTTCCTGGAGGGCTTTTTGAAGCGATATGACAAGTGTCTCAATGTACTTGGTACCTATGTGGAAAAATAAAGGTATTTCATATCTTTAATGTCTCATTCTATTTTTTGACTTTCATACACAACTCTGACCACAGTTGACAGGGGAAACTTATTTTTCAACTTACCCTCACATGTTTAACTGATTGCATTTTTTTAAAACTTAATAAAATTGTTTTTCTCTCCTCGTAAGTCATGTTAGTTTACTTTTACTTCTGTTTGGGTAGTAGGATCTTTGGAAGGACAAGGAAGTGTAATTAGTCATTTACTTTCACAAGTCAAAATTGGAATGGATCTGACGAAAGTTGTTCTCCCAACTTTTATACTTGAACGTCGATCTTTGCTTGAGATGTATGCTGATTTTTTTGCCCATCCTGACCTATTCATTAGGTAAGATAATTATAGCTCAGTTATGTTGAGCTTTGCAACTTTTACTTTAAATTTTTGATATTTATTTCTCTTAATGTTTATTCCTTGCCTCATTTATTTTATGAATTTAACGTAAATTACAAATATTAGTATTTCTTTTTCTGTTATATTTCGTGTTTTAGCTTTGCCCTTTTGTTGCTATTTTTTTAACTTCTTTTGTTGTTATGTTAGTTTCTCCGCTTTCTTAATTTTTGCACATTGATGTAGCACTATAAATTTAATGATCGTTATCATGATCATCCATGTTCTCTATAATTTTTTGAATAATGCCTCAGTTTAGCTTTTCTAGAACTTTTTAACTTTATAAATTAGAGTCATTGGCAGACTATGTTTTCTCCTTTTAAATACTTTTTTAGCCTTCCTTACTACTGGTATACTTATACTATTTTTTTAAAAACTGACACTATTTAGAGCCATCTGTAACTTGATCTGTCGGCTTGAATGGCACCAAATTTGGTAGGGTAACTTGGGAAGAAAAGATTTCATGAAAAAAAAATTAGTTCTGAAATTTGCCAATAGGGGGAAATATAGTGCTGTTCTAATCTACGCAACTAAGAACATGCATGAAGTGCAGGCAAAATTTGCAAATGCAAATACTCAGTTACGTAAACAACAACAGCATCATTAACTCAGTCTATAAAGATAAGAGGAAAACACCGAAGGATATTCTAAATGTTAGCTGGGTTCAAAATGCATCTCACTTTAACTTGGTGCACGTTATTTGTGAAGTTATTTTATTTTCATCAATCGAATGCAACGCCGCTCTTTGTGGGTTTAGAAGCTGTAACAACCTATGTAAAGACCCTCTATCTATTAAGGAATTGAAAGATATGATTCCAAGTGTTTAAAGAAACAGAATCCTTAGCAGTTTGATTTGGCAGAAACTGTTGTCAAAATAGGCAGTTTCTGATGTCACGACTGCAGTCTGTAACATTACCCATGGCACCATTGCCGCTAGTGGCAGTGTCCAGTTAATAGTACAACAATTGGATTTGAATTTTTTAATGGTACCGAAAATCTTTCAGAAAGTTATTCACTTCTTCCCATAAAAGATAAGCTGCATGCAGGAATTAAAACATGATTATGATAAGTGAGTGGTATTTGCTCTGACATTTTTTGTCAGGATAAAGGTGAACAATGCTTGGGATGAAAAATTCTCTGGGGAGATGAGTCCCATTTTTACCTAAATTGCACTGGTAACATTCATAATTTTTTAACTTGGATATTTGAACAATTCAGAAAATCCCATTGCATTCACAAAAAGTCACACCACTGTTTTGTGTGGCCTTATGCAGATTTCATCAGTGGACAATTCTTTTCTGAGAGCATTATTTTAACAAGAACACGCATCTGTGCTACTAACATGCTAAGATAGTCTGATATACTGACTAGTTTTGTCATTTTACAACTTCAGCAAAGGCAGATGCTGTATCAGGTAACTTTTATGCAGCTTGGAGCAGCACCGCACATTGGTCTATCATTACATCTGTTGTGGGATGACAGAAGAAAGGGTCATAAATTGCTTTTTTTCCCCCTTGTGTGGTCATGTTGCTCTCTGGATCTAACCCCGCATGACATTTTCCTGTGAGGTTATTTCAAGTTATAAGGTATTTTCTCCCTCCTTTCTGCTTGCCTTCATGGTGTAATGATAGCACACTCGGCACGTATTCGAGAGGTCCAGGTTCGAGTCCTGGTGAGGGCATTGCTCATTTTTCATGTCTTCTGCTTCAAAATAACCTAATGACTTCAGTGATGCCTTAACTAAAACGTAGTGGATGATGATTCTTCACCACCAGGATTTGGCAGTTGAGTCGCCTAAACCCTAGCCGCTTTTTGAAAGGGGGAGCATATAAGGTATTGTCTCCATCCTTTCTGCATGCCTGCATGGTATAATGGTAGCACACTTGGCATGTATTCGAGAGGTCCTGGTTCGAGTCCCAGCGAGGGCATTGCTAATTTTCGTGTTTCCTGCTTCAAGAATACCTAATGTCTCTACCAAGTTCGGGATCTAGTTTAGAGTTCCAACTTGACAACCTTAAAAGGACAACATATCATGGGCTGTGCTGAGCATTCCTAGTGGCATGTTACATTTGGCTATAAAAAGTATGGTGTACAGGATGCAATGCTTTATCTACGACAATGGCAGTCACATTGCCTTTACCAAGGAAGCACTTTTATTGAATGAACTGCTATGGTTCCTTGAAATATAATCTCTGTAACTTTTGGGGGCAGTTCATTTGCTGCATTAAAATGGTGTTATACTGAAATTTCTACTTGTTATTGATTTGTCTAGTTCTGAGCTGTATAGGCTAGAAGAGCACTACATTTCTTCCTGTCAACAACTTTTGGAGCTAATTCTTTTTCATGGAATATTTTTCACCATGTTATCAATAGTCCCCCTGACAAATTTGGTGGCATTCCAATTTGGTGGCTCTGAGTAGTGTCATTTAAAAAAAAAAAAGCATACCCTGTATTTCTAAAATAAATTTAAACTATAAAATTCCTTTAATTTTTATTGGTATTTCATAGTTAAATTAATAGAATATAATTTATATTTGTTTTTAATAATTCATGGATGTTTGCATCATTTTTACCTTATTAACCTGCTGATTCTTGCATAGTTGTTCTATGTTTGGACATATGCTAGTAAAAAGCACTACTGTTATAGTGTTTTAAGTCTGTGTTTTTTTTTTTTTTTTTTTTTTTTTCTGAGACTAGATTGGGAAGTTTGTAGATGTAATAATTATTAATAAATATCATAAGTTTTGGGAGCATAAGTGATAGACAGTAGTCATGCATAACTTCCAGACTCTTGAGATTTTCAGCTATTGTGTGGTATTACGCTGTTAATTTGAATTTTATTTTTTGCTATTATGTAAAATCTATGAGAACCATAAGGGCAGGCTTTGAAGGTTACTAATGGTCCACAGACCACAGTTTGAGAATAGTGCCTATTCTGCAGGCTATAGTACAGTTATTGCATTGCAAAAAACAGTTAGAGATGTTCACTACGAGGATAGGAAGTACAATTAATGAGTTCGACATTAGGAAAATCGCAAACATTTCGTGCCATTTTTCGCATCCAAAGGCAAACTTTTTGTGTCTAAAATCGGGCTCAGAGTATTTCTTTCTCCCTTTCACCAGCCATGAAAACCTATTTAGAAGTTCTGTTCAAATCAGATTGAACAGCGTACCTGTCACACTGAAGAATGCTGAATAACGACCCCCTAACAAGCAACATAGAACACAAAGACTGGTGTAGTCTTTAGAGCAGATATTTTTCCCTTTGCACTCAACCCCACTTCCACTTCCCGCACTTAACATCAAATGCATTGCAATCTATTTCAATTGAAATGTAATTTTTAATTGTCAAGTAAAAGCTTTATTTAAAGTAAAAATAAGTGCATTAGCTAGTATTGCCTATTTGAAATGTCGTTGGATTTTGTTTTATTATTTTCTTGATGCACTGTAACAAAGATAGTGATCGAATTATTTCCCATATATTTTTATATACTTAATTAAAAGATTTAATTTCCTTATGCGATAAAAAGATCTTTCTTTATCTTAGATATTTAAGGTTCTTATTAAAAGTTGCAATTTTTTAATTTAGAGTTTTTTTTTTTTTAACTTGCTCTTTTTATACAGCAAGGAAAGTTTTAATTATGTGAAGTGCCTATTTCAGAGAGATTGCCCATTCCTTTGAATAATGGACTGAAAATTCAACAAAGTTCATAATTAAGCAGCAAATTTATGATCATTTTTAATTTTTTAAATTATAATTGTTGCCGCTTTCTTTATAATTTATTTCTTTTATGTCATGCATGTTATTAGATATATATTCTAATTTTAGTTCGATATTTGTTCTGGAAAACAGTTTATAAAACTGCTTACAATTACGTTTTGTTTCGTCGTTGCATTTATTCGGCATATCTGCCATTTCTAACTCTTCCAAGCAAAATTTAACATTCCTTAATTCTTTACTCCTGTAAAGTCTCCTATATAAATCTGTCTCCTGTAGGAAATGCAGATGCGACTACTCTCAAACCAAAATAGTAAATATTGTTGAAAATGTTTTGTAAAAAATATAATTACATATTTAGGAAGGAACTGAAAGAAAATATACAGCAATCCAAATTTCATATATTACTATTCTATCTTTTAAAATTCTCGAACCTTTATTGCTGTAGCTTTCACAATTAATGAGATTTAAAGCAATAGAAAGGTATTGATTAAAAAGTTTTAAAAAAATCGGAAAGGTTTCAGATTTTAAATTACGTCCAAAGGGGCATTTTTTTAACATTTTATGTGTTACCTTTATTTATTAAATATCATGTTTTTCATACTTAAACCATAAAATTCAGTTCAAGAGCAATATTGCAAAATAATTTTAAATAAAGCATATCTTTTTAGAATTTCCAATACACAGTCTCACACGCTGGAGATAAAAAAATTTTTCTGTACAATGTTGCCTTTGCTCGCGTTGAAAGCTTTGAGTTTGTTAATCAAAAATTCGTTAAAGTTTTACAAAATATGAAATCGATAATAAAACAAATTCCAAACTTCAAATTTGGGCTTCCACATGCCCATACTCGCAGGAGGATTACATTGTTTAAAATTGGATGGCTATATGTACCGTTGTTTTATCACAATGTGAAAAACATACATACATTTATGCAGATTCTTAATTATTTAATTTCTTAAAATAAATTTCTTTATTTAAAGAGGGTGATAGTATTTGGTGGCAACAATTTTAAAAATGAAACAACTCTTTCAGAGAATCAATGCAAAATGCCGAAACGAAATTAATAGTGCTTTTGTGCAAATTGCCCCATTTGGACTAATAAACATTAATAGTACAAGTTTTGAAAAATGAAATGTAACTTAAAAAATTTCAGTTCAACGATGTCATTCATAATTGGCGCAACATAGTCATAATGAAATTTAAAGCAAGTAATATTTCCATCTGCGTAGGTAAAGTGATAAAACAAAATGCGCATATTAGGTATAACATTTCAATGTAGTTCAGAGAATAATTGTGGATCTCTTAAGATATGGTTGAGGGGGTATATACACGACGACAGTGTCCCCCATCCTTTACGTTCCTGAAACAGCCCCGCTGTGATCCTAATGCGACACTGCTAAGAAGATAAGTAACCCATCAATAACCCCTTTTCATTTTCGACTCATTCTGGGGGGCTGGAAAAAGATGCTACGACGTATCTGTCTCGTGGCTTACGGTCTAGCCCAAATTTCACTCCGACGATAGTCTGCCAATGCTAACGGATGACGATGCATTTCTTGTGAACGTATCTCTCTCGGGGAAAATGGTGAACTGGTTAATAAGGGTGATTAAAAGTTTTTCAAAAAAATTCCTTTTTTTTCTTCCCAGCAACTGCAATTTTCATCTGTAAAAGCAGCCTGAAAAACAGAGCATTTTTCATGCTATGTCAATCTGAAAACATGACAGTGTTCAAAGCAATTTAATTAGCCATTGTTTGCTGGAAACTTATTTGCTTTCAGTCATATAGAAAATTCTTCAGTCTTTTCTCAATTACATCTGATGAACAGATTTAAACCGAAGTAAAGCATTTGTCAACGATTTGATGCTTCAAGAATCTTTAAAATGATTTCTTTGCTTTTAATAAATGTAATCACAGTTGAATCAGGAATAAAATTTTCCTTTGCAAAATTAAATTTCTTCCAAATGTTTTGAAGTTTAAATTTATTTTTAGTTTTGGTGGAAGAATAAGAGTTGTATGGTGACATTTTTACTGAAAAGAAAAAAATTTTTAATTGGTACTTAAAAAAAAAGAAAAGTTATCTATCTGAGGCTGTATTTGGTGACTGAAAGTTATTTTTTACGAAAAAGCTGGAATTTATTTTTGTTCATTCTCTTATCTTAATTTCTTATCTTCATTCTCTTTCTCTGTTTGAGTAAAAGCATTCTTGGGAAATATAGCAATTTCCAGGTATTGAAGAAGAGACTTAAGATAAATTAATTTTGACTTAGGCAGGAAGTTATTCATTTTACTGTGCATTCCCCCACATAACACAATATATGAGGCAAAACAAAATTTTAAGAAAAGATGAGTTATTCAAAATGTCAATTTTTATGAGGATAAAAGTAGTGAACTTCACTATGCATTATTTACAGTTAGGTAATGTGTAAATAAGCTTATGTTTTTTTAATAGCCTTTTTAATGAGGAAAATCATGGGCACTGTTCTGGTTTTAAATAAAGTACTAAAACTATTATTGGGATAGTTTTTTCAGTAAAACTGACTGACAGCATTTTCAAATTATTTTAGATGGATAGTTATGTGTTTTATATTAATTTATTTTTGGTATTTGATTGCAATTTTGTATGCCTGAAAGCGGGCACTGATATGAAAAATATATTCAATACTTAGTTCAGTTATTTTTTGTAGCATTCCAGATTTTGATAGCCCTAAAGATCGTTTTGTGCAAGTTGTTAGATGGTATTTATCAGCTTTTCATGCTGGCCGTAAAAGCTCTGTTGCTAAGAAACCATACAATCCAATCCTTGGAGAAATATTTCGATGTTTCTGGCACATACCAAACGTTCAGGAAGATGATGTAATTATTTATGTTGGTAATTAATTGAAATAAATTATTGAATTGATGTTTATATTTTGCATTTTTTTCTGTTGATGTAGTTTACAAGCTCTTTTTAATCTGCTTTATTTTGTAACAATATTTAAGGATTCTCCCAAAAAGGTGGAAGATGGACCTGTACCATGGGCAACAAGAGATCATTTGACTTTCATAGCAGAGCAAGTTTCACATCATCCTCCTAGTAAATATTTCATTATTATTTTAATAAATTAATTATTTCATGCTGGCATGTTTTGCCTTCCTCTGATGTGCCACTCAATCAAACTAAAAGTTGCACAAGAAAAATTTTTAAAAAGTAATGTAATTGTTAAAATAATTATTCTGAGGGAAAGTTATTATATAGAAATAAAACTAAACAAAGTTATTGTATAATAACACAGAATTTGAATATGTTGTAAAAAGAATACAGAAAAAATATTAGTATCTTTATCTGTAGTTGGTTGAGGAAAAACTGCTCACCAGAAAGTTCTATTCATATTGAAAACCAACAGGGGAATATTAAGCATACAGTACAAAGTCTGAAATCCAGATGTCCATTTTCTGGAATGATCTAAAATCTGGACCTCAAAACCATCAACAATGTTTTCTCATAGACTTTACACATGCACATTTAATTTCCCTCTCCGGGCATAATAAAACATCTGGAGAGTCCTAATTCTTAATTTCACTTCGACACTAAATAAAATAGTACCTTGTTATTGAAGAAACAATCATTTTAGCATAAGTTTGTACAATCAGTAATTTGGCTCCGTTGATGTGTATCTGCTTGGCACATATCTCAAACCGAAACATTCCACATAGATACATCGTTGATCTGACGCCAACCTGGCGAATCATTATTTATTATACTTTCCTTTCACCACCGCATGTTTTATCAAAACATGACAACTTGAGTAATGACTCATGTAGTGATGCCTAAACAATTTTTTTATGTTAGTAGTTGAATAATAAAGGAGTATGGTAACCTTTTATGTTGACATTACGCTTGGCGATAATTACAGATTTAAGTTAAATGTGCTAAAAAAAGTTGACGAAACATTTACCAAAAATTTCTTTCCATATCCTAAAAATAGATTTTGTTGATGATACTCATAAACCCAAAGATTACATTTATGGCTATTTGAATTAAGATGAACTGATTTGTTATTAACTTAAACCCAGAACCAATGCCAGGACTCGTACGGTCGCGCTGAGTCGCAGAATATAGGACCCACAGAGACTACATCAGGCGGTAAGATATGTAGCCCACAGTAATTTATTTGTAATATGTGGTATAAATAAATGTTAAGTATATGTGGGAATTTATGTATTCAGAACTCTGATAAGCCTTAAGCATGTACAAGAAATAAGACATAAGCATAATAAATAACTGAACTAATACAATTCAGGCTTAATTGTCTCAGTGCGTGATAGAAGGAAGATAAAATTTAACAGAAAAACTTGCCATTAGATGCCAAGCTCATGATACATAACCAAATGTGTGTAGTGAAGGATGGCTAAATTTGATGATGATAGCCCCAAATTTTAAAGGTTTTCGGATATCGCAAAACTAAGGTGAAATTGTCCAATTAACAGATTTTGTAAAGAAATTTGGAGAAGTGGTAATAAATGAAGATGATATAAAAGAAGTTTCTCACTGTAATGGCAGTGCTTCTCAATCATCAATCAATTAATGAATGGCGAAATCTGTAGTATGGTTGTAGATCCAGAAAGTACCACTACCGATAGTGAAGAAAGTGACAGAGAAGTTACTGAAAATGAGAAAATTTCAATTGACAAGTTAGTCGGAATTCTCGAAACAGCAGTTACAGGACTTCAACAATGTAACTAAACAAAAGGTTATGTCTGTCTACAGAATTAAAGAGAAAGTAGTAGCACAAAAAAAAAAAAAAAAAAAAAGCAACTTAAACAACTTACATTGAAAGAAATGTTGAATAAGGTAACCAAATAAATATTAAAGCTTTTTTTTGTAAATTTTGATACCCTTTAGATCATAAATACTTCATTAATATTTCATAAATCACAATTTCATATTTTTAATTTTATAATTTCTACATGCCATCTTACTAGATTTAAACTGATGATCTAATATCCAGAATCTCCGAAGTCCCGACGAGTCCAGATTTCGGACTTTGTACTGTGCTTGGTAACTTTTCCACGAAAATTATAATTTCTAATTATTTTGATTTGCCTACAGTTTCTGCCTCTAAGATTTAATTCTTGGTAGCAGATAGATGGTAGATGATACTTAATAAATAAATGTAACACACAAAATGTTAAAATAATGTGCCTTAGGGCATAATTTAAAATCTGAAACCTTTCAGATTTTCTTATTTATTTGAGCATCTTTTTTCTAGTCTCTGCTTTTTATGCTGAGCATGTGAACAAAAGCATTAGCTGTACTGCCCACATATGGACTAAATCAAAATTTCTTGGACTTTCCATTGGCGTTCAGAATATTGGACAGGCTATTATAAATGTATTAAAACACAATGAGGAATATATATTAACATTTCCTAATGGATATGGCAGGTAAATATATTTATGCATGTTGATATTTTATTACTATGATTCTGATTTGTTAAGAAAATTAATAGTTTATTTTTATTTATAAAAAATATTCATTTTCAGATCTATTCTAAGAGTTCCATGGATTGAATTGGGAGGATCTGTTACTGTTTCATGTCCACAAACTGGTTATCATGCAAATATTGAATTCCATACCAGGGTATATATTCGTTGATTTATTATTTACAAACTATTATATGATTAAAAATTGTTTATATAATTATGGAAATATTAGGAAGAAATATTGTAGTGATCTTGCTAAAAAGTTACCAGGAGCTTTGGCTCCATGAAATAGTTCAACGCAGTATTTTTTAAATATTAACATAGAAGTAATTAAAAAAATATATTAACATGGAAAAGTGAAAAAACAGCCTACACGCAAAATAAAACTGTTAACACAAACACAAACGTCACATATCACAAATGATCAGATTAGTTTTTTTGTGCTTTCACTAGTTTTCCAACATTGATTTTAACAGTTTTATTTCGCATGTAGGCTGTTTTTTCACTTTTCCATGTTAATTTTTTTTTAAATTACTTCTATTTTTAGCAAGATCACTACAATATTTCTTCCTATTATTTCATATTTTTGCAGCATTTTGTGCAAAAAATTTTTAAGACCAAAAAGGTCTTACGTCACATTACTTGTTAGCTTTTCAATTTCTATCTCGATTTTTATTATGGAAATATTAATATACTTTTCTGTATTATATTGTCTCTTTTAATAGTAATTGAATATTTTAGCATTATTCATTTATTTGTTTGCAGTATATGTAACCATCTGTAAGGTTTAAATGTAATTTCTGTGCAATACCCAGTTTAAATTTCTTATAAAATATTTTGGGAAAATTTGCTTATTTTTAAAAAGAAGGAATTATGAATAAAAAGAGGATGAATAAAAATTGAATTCCTTGAAACCCTGACATAGCAAAGGGTAATCCAGATAAATTTATGTATCTAGATTTACTGGTAGAAATTATGTGAAAGATTTGATGTAGCTGTAATTTTTGTATGCTTCCAAAATGGGCTGGTTACACAAGCCTTTTGTGATTTTCCAAATGTGAACATCAATCAGTTTCTCCTAAAATTTTTCTTCATAAAAGCATACTTTCCCATTAGTTGGTAGTTTTCAGCTATTTTGCTTGGAATAATTAAGTATGTATTGGTGGTAAGTGTTATGTAGAACCAAGGGAAAAGTAGGCATAGGCGCACGTCATTGCAAAAACCACATTTATTGAAGGCATAACACACAAATAGTGAAACTCCAAATACTGGAAAACACAGACAGTATAAACAGCATGGACAGCTAGTACTTACACATACGCTTGGCATCATTTGGAGTGAGCATAAAACTTTGTTAACAGTAAGTATTATTTTGAAGATAATATTCCATAATTCTAGAAACTCCAGTTCATTGTGAAAATTTTTAAATACTACATTCAAAAGTCGTTAATCCGGACTCGTCGGGACTTCGGCGATTCCGGATTATAGATCATCAGTTTACATCTCGTAAGATGGCATGCAGAAATTCTAAAATTAAAAATATGAAACCTTAATTTATGAAATAAAGAACAATTATAATCTAAAGGGTATCAAAATTTACAAAAAAAAAAAAAAAAAAAAAAAGCTTAATATTTATTTGTTTACTTTATTAAACATTTCTTTCAATGTAAGTTGTTTAAGTTGCTTCGTTTTATGTGATAATACTTTCTCTTTAATTCTATAAACAGACATAATTTCTTGTTCAGTTACAAAGTTCCGCTGTTCAAGTCCCGTTAATTGTTGTGCCGAGAATACCGACGAACTTGTCAATCGAAATTTTTTTCGTTTTCACTAACCTCTCTGTCACATTCTTCATGTCTTTATCCATTTTCTGCAGCAATTCCACTTTTTGTTTGATGGACATCGAAACATACTTTCATTTTGTACGATGCTTTGGGAGCTCCAGAATTGGAAATTCTATTTGACATAATCGAAAGTTCAAGTTTTACTTTTATAAAATTGCTCTTACAGTCTGCAAAAAATAATAAGCCGGATCCAATTCGAAGATTAAGGAACAACGCAATCATCAACATTAACTGAAATAGATAATTAGATAATTTTAGATTATACCGTCCGTTATACGTAAAACGTGCACGCGAAAACGTATTCTGCGCTTGCGCACACGCATATGCGCAGTAGTAAAAGGTCTTACGCGCATGCATAAACGCCTATGCACATCTGTCAACGCGGCGCATGAGCTGAAAGTTTTTAGCTTTGAGGTCCGGATTATAGATCATTCTGGATTATGGGTGTCCGAATTAACGACTTTTGACTGTATAAATATAGTATAGTACAGTAGAAGCCCAACTATCTGGCATATTCAACTAACCAAAAATCTCAAGTAATCAGAAAATTGTAGAATGAGCCAACAGGAGACTTACAAAGCCATTACAAAGGAGTACAGGACACTCGAAATTGTACTGATAACTTCTAAAATGCAAATAGATGCATGGCTTTAAGAGGATGTTGCTTACACCTCCCCACCTGCACTGATGTGTCTATCATATTGTTCCAAGAATTCTTCCTTGGAATAGAGTGCATAAAATAAAAATGAGGAGTTACTATCAAATAATTTCTAATCAGAGTTCCCATTAGAAGTTCTTTGTTATTATGGCACAGGAACATGGAGATTCCACAGTTTTACAGTATGCATTTCATTTGTCTTTCATAATGTTTACTGTCACCAGTATTTTTAACCCTTTCAGGACAGGCGTCCCATCCACGCATCACTAGAGATTGCATACAGACGACGGGTGATGCGTATATGCATTTTAAGCTGGAACATTTTTCTGAAGGCCACTAGATGGC
This sequence comes from Stegodyphus dumicola, assembly GCF_044657685.1. Lineage (NCBI taxonomy): Eukaryota > Metazoa > Arthropoda > Arachnida > Araneae > Eresidae > Stegodyphus > Stegodyphus dumicola. The sequence continues at coordinate 279,993,085 of NC_140769.1, read as the reverse complement.
ATCCTATGTCCATTACTTTTGAAATGAACACATTTTTAGGTTCCTGACCTTGAGTTTGATATATTCTGCTTTGGTATTTTACTCATCAGCTCTTTCAAGGTGGGGGGAGGGGAAAGCGTAAACAGAGGTGAGCTCTTTAAATCGCTGCGTGCTAATGAAAACATTCACGTGTCTGATTTATATCCAATTCCCTTTTTTATTCTATTTTTTCCTTTACTATTTACAGTCTTTTAGGGTTAGCATGTGGAGTTCTGTTACGTTTTGCATTGCTTTCAGATATATTTCCGTTTCTTCTCTTTTTATTTCGGAAAGCCTCACCTCCAGTCTATTATGGCATGAAGGCACTATTTATCAGAGGAAGAATACCCTCATATGGTCAATGAACCATTTATTAACGCAGATGAGAGTGATGATTCATTTTCTAAAGAGTTCGAAAGTGATACTTTTTCTGAGAGTTCGAAAGTGATACTTCTCCGTGCTTCAAGATTTACCACACTCAGTCTTCATTTTAAATTCTGTTACTTCTCACTGTAAATAGTCTTTATTATTGTGTTTTATTAATTTTAAACTTTGTTGATGGATTTTATCAATTAAGTATATTTTTATGTAAAATAAAGGAAAAAAAAAAAAAAAAAACATTATTAAGTGCTAATTTTAACATTAAGAGATCAAGTAATAATCTAAAATGATACCTAAAATTGCGATGCTAGAAGCGAAACTTTTTTTTTTCTTTTTTTTCTTTTTACAAAATTAGTCTTAGCGATGCAAAACCTCCGTCCTGTGCGGTGACTGCCTTCGATTTCCTTCCGTCCCGCACGAGCGTCTTAAACAAAGGTGCGCCGTCGCGAAAAGGTTATTGGGGGTTGTTGGTAGAGCAACAGACCTTCTCATTCTATTAAATGCATTTTTAGGCAAAAGTCTACAATTATTTAAACAATTTTGTAATTAATGTTCTTTCCTGTTGATCATTTTTAAGAAATGAAACTGTTGTTAAATAATGTGATTTAGCACCAATAATTTGAAAAAAAAAGGGTTTAAATTTGGGATCTCTCTTATATGGAACAGCATGTAGTATTTTCAAAGCTACTCAATTGTGGCATCAAGAAAAATGAATTTTATTGGCCAAGATGTGTAACTTTATTTAAAAATGAATAAACAATGGGGATACAACATGAAAAGTTATGATTAATTATATGCAGTTTATGTTTTTTATATGCTATACCTTTAACTTGAATTTTATGGTTCTAGTCAGGTAAAGAATGATCTTTTTTGTTTAAGCTTCTACCAGAATGACTTGGCATTTCCATCAACTTTCATGGTGATGGTATTTTATGATTGGATAAGGTGTTTCAATTTCAGGGCCTACTAAATATGTCAGATTTTATGTACGAAATGCATTTTTTTTTTTTTTTTTAAATCTACATAATTTCGATGTAGGCTTTTGGTATTCAAGCTGATAGCAAAGACACCTGTTTTTATAATTTTAGAGTGGAAATTTCTTTCTACATTTGCATGGATTTTCTATCATTAATTGCATTTTGTGCACATTCATTGTCTGGAAATTTCAGTAATCTGAAATTTGTCATTTTCTGAGTGTTGTGGGTAATCAAGCTTTTACTGTGCAACTGAAAGAGAAATTATATTTTGAAATAAAATTTGAGTCTGTAAAAGAAATATAATTCTTTCCTGTAAGCTTTTTAGCACCAAGGTCTAAAAATTTTAAGTGTTCGCTTTATTTTCCCTTTCTTTAATGCATTCAGAGAGCGAGCTCCCCTGAATTTTAAAATGCATCCATCCACATAGTGATTGTTTTCTTCTTACTGAGAAAGATCCCTCTTAAACTATCTGCGAAGGTTACGCCTAATCTTTCCCTTCTAACTCTTGAACTTAATGCCTGCCTAATACAAGAACTGGATAATTACAGTGAAGCAAAAACAAACCAACATTTAATGTATTATTGAATCAAGTCAGCTGCTCATTCATCCTCTAATTATTCATGCAGGAGTTGAGGCTTAAGAAGTAGCAGAGACAACAATAAGAATGAGCAGGAGTTAAAGGGAAGTAGAAATGAAGGTGTCTTACTAAATATTGTAGTGTTAATATTATGCATTCTTATTGAAATGTCTCTTTTAAAGAAACAATATTGTGATAGTTACCTGTAGTTTATCCATGACTACTTTTCGTTTGTTATATTTTTATTGTAACTGTGTCTTTCAAAAATTAATTCACATAATTTTCCCCTCTCGATATTCAGACATTGAAAGAACTCTTTTCTAATATATTTACAACCAAATTTTCATGTCAAGAAGAGGGAACTGTCACACCTTTTATTCAGACAATGCAAAAACATTTAAATATGCTACCAAAGATTAACAGTATAATAAAAGGAGCAGATTTTCAAAATTTTCTAACAACCAAAGGTTTGACCATGAAATTTTATTATGGAGCTTGTGCCATGATGGGTGGGATTCTATAAATGCCTAATGAAAAGCATTAAAAAAGGGTCTTAGGCAGAGCTCAACTGCATTTCAAAGAATTTAGGACTGTTCTGGTGGAAGTCAGAAATATTCTTAACAGATTACTTTCGACTTATGTTTATAATGACATACATTGAATTTGAATATACTAGCTGATTTTTTATTGGTCAGAAATGAAATTGAACATCCATGCAAGTTTGCTGAGATCCTATGTACTTCTCAGCGAAGAGAAAATGTAAAAAATAATTTAAAAATAAAGTCAGTTTATTTAAAATATAGCAGGATAAAATAATATACTGACAAAAAAGTAGGGGTAGTTAAATACGTAGGTAAGTTGAAAAATAAGTTTCCCCTGTCGACTGTGGTCAGAGTTGGGTATGAAAGTCAAAAAATAGAATGAGACATTAAAGATATGACATACCTTTATTTTTCCACATAGGTACCCAGTGCATTGAGACATTTGTCATATCGCTTGATAAGCTTCAAAAAGCCCTCCAGGAAAAAAATCAGGGCTTTGCATATGGAAGAAGCGTTGAACGGCTTGTTTCACTTCAGTATTGCTTCCAAAGCGCCTTCCCCCGAGATTTTTTTTCAAAGCCGGAAACAGATGGAAGTCGCTTGGTGCGAGATCAGGACTGTATGGCGGATGGTGTAGGCGCTCCCAACCAAGAGTTGCAATATGGTTCTGCGTTGCCGTCGCTGAATATGGTCTGGCATTGTCATCCAACAGTAGAACGCCAGATGTGAGAAGGCCAGGCCGCTTTTTCCGAATCGCCTCTTTCAATTTCGACAGGGTGTCACAGTAGCGTGTAGCATTGATGGTTCCAACCTCCAAAAAGTCCAGCAACAAAACTCCTTGGGCGTCCCAGAAAACTGTGAGGAGCACTTTACCTGCAGAGGGAGTTGTCTTGAACTTCTTTTGGACAGGTGATGACGGATGTTTCCATTCCATAGATGCAGCTTTCGATTCTGGCGTGAAATGGTGGACCCACGTTTCATCCCCCATCACAATCCGAAACAGAAAGTCATTGCCATCTTTATGGTAACACATGAGATGTTCCAGGCTAACCCCCATGCGTTGTTCCTTGTGTGTCGAGGTCAATTGTCGGGGCATCCATCGTGCTGACACTTTTCTGTATCGAAGAATGTAATGGATGATGTTTTGAGCTCGCTCATGTGAGATTCCAAGTTCTTCCGCTACTTCATCAATGGTGATACGCCGGTTTGCTCTAATCATGTGATCCACTTTCCTGACATTTGCATCTGTAGTGGCCGTGCGCATCCGTCAAGCTCTCGGTATGTCCTCCACTTGCTGACGTCCATCACTGAATGTGCGACATCATCTCCGCACTATTTGCTTCGACATCACACCTGGCCCATAGACTTCCAGGAGGCAGTTGTGAATTTCTGTTCCTGATACTCCACGTGCCCATTCATAGCAGATAACCGCTCTCACTTCCTCCTTTGAGCACAAATTCAAAACGCACCTTCTCTCCATACCTACCGGGGCTCAAATGAGAGGCTGGTCTCTGCTTTGCTCAGGCACTGCAACAGCGCCATCTGCTTGATTTGCAGCGACCTCTACCCAATGGTGTATCGGTGACATGCGCGTTTTCCTGCTGTGCCGCCTTTCGCCCATAGACGTTCAACGCTTCTTCCATATGCAAAGCCCTGATTTTTTCCTGGAGGGCTTTTTGAAGCTTATCAAGCGATATGACAAATGTCTCAATGTACTTGGTACCTATGTGGAAAAATAAAGGTATGTCATATCTTTAATGTCTCATTCTATTTTTTGACTTTCATACACAACTCTGACCACAGTCGACAGGGGAAACTTATTTTTCAACTTACCTTCGTATATAGAAATTTAATGAAAGACAACTACATATTTGCAAAAGTAATCATTTATTTCATATCTCTGAAGATTAGTGCTGGTTTACATTACCTTCCCTAATCGAGGCCACATTTTATAAACTGATAAGATTCTCAGCAAACTGAAAAGAAGTCCCCTTCTAACAGTGCTTGTTACATATGAGCTTTTTGGTGATTTTCTCAACAGCATTATTGCATTATTACACAAGTAATTACTATTACAAATAATTTATTTCATTCTTAATTACTAGAGAAAAAACATAAGCTGAAATGAGTGGGAATACTAGACAATTTAAATTTACAACTATCCATTAGTATAGTATAACTGAATCCATTGGTATAGTATAGTATAGAATCCATTAGTATAGTATATATCCATTAGTATAGTATAACTGTGCTGCATTTTGGCCTTCGAATGTATGCAATGCCACATGAATTCTACTAAATAGGAGCCAAGATGTTGATAGGTAATACCTCTTTGGCATTTGTTTCACCATTTAGCACTGTCCCCAAAACATTTGATAGATTGGGGTGCGAGAACCCATGACTGGGTCAATAAAACTGAACGAATTATTCACTCTGAAAAGATCATATCTCTCAGCGTTCAACTGGGATGATTTGTAACCTTTTCAGATAATTGTTCCATCTGCTATATTATTCTTTATCACATCCATTAAAGTTTTGGCAGAGTGATCTTGGATAGCAATCCTCTTTCTTGACATAAACTTCCAAAAAACCACTGAAGTAATACATGATGTACATTATATTTCCTTTTTGTGAACAAACTTTCATGTGCTATTTTACCTGTACCTCTGATCTTAGTTTTAGGATTAGACATCAAAGAATTGCAACAAATGTCTTGGAGATAAGATAATTGTTCCAAACCAGCATCGTGTAGTGATTCATTTAAAGTTGTCGTTCACAAAAATCACTGGAAAGTCAGCTGTTTGCACCACAAATAAATAAATTGTAGATTAGTAAGAAATGGAACATGTGAATTTTCAAACCATATTCCTTTTCTGATGGCTTTCTCTTCTCTGCATGGCCAGAGATAGCAAAACCATTTAAGCTTCAAATTGTTTTTCTTGTTGATGGGATCTGATAAAAGTCTTTAAAAAACTTTAAATTGGTTATAATATTTTAAAATGTATTACAAGTTTTTTGTGATTTTGAAAATGTTACTAAATTATGAAATGGAAAATTATTTCATTAAGGAACTGAATAAAAGTGTTTTTGAATATACGATTGAAAAAAAAAATTCCATAAATTTTGGATTATGATTATTATTGGATCTAGCATTATGATTTATTTATTTCTGAATTACCATACTTTTTTATGATAATTTGCCCTTATTTTGATTGAACCACATATATTTTAATTGTGGTACTTTTTTAATCATGAATGAACTGATAGATCATTTTGTGATTTATGATACTTCTATGTACTTTTAACACAGATATTCTGCTAATTACTATGATGACTGATAGTGTACATAGAATTTTCATGGCATTCTTTTGTAGAGATGCTAAGAAAATGTTACTTTAATTACATTGAAATTGTATGAATTGTCATTATTAGTTAAGTAGTTGAAAGTTAATAGTTCTGATAATTCAAGCAAATGCATTTTATAATTTTTTATTTTTTTGTTAGGGGTTTGACTAACAAACATGTAAACAAATGTTAGCATTATGTTTTATTATGAAAAATAACTAAGCACATATTATGGGTACCTTTCCATGTAAGTTATTTATATACATTAGATCAAAATGTAACACAATCTCGAAGTTGTACAATTAGTAATTTTCCCCTCCTCCAGTTCCTATACAACTCAGTATTTTAGATGCTGTAAGAATTGTTGGAAATTAAATTTCCCAAAAACCTTTTAATGGCATCTAAGTGAAAATTGTCCATTCTTTTCCAAAGTTGGATGAAAACCATGCCAGAAACTAATAAATCATTCATGCATTAGAAGATGATTTCAGTCTCACCAAGCAATTATATTTGAAAGTGGATGGTGGCAGCATCAGCAAACTGGACTCTCATAGTAAAGAGCTCACAATCAAACCCATTAAGAAATCACTAATAATGAAGTTGGTGGCCTCAAATCCAGATCTTCCAGAAAAGTATTTAACAATTGCAAGCTTGGCAAAAGGTTATGGCTCAATTGAAAAAGGGTAACAAATTTTGGAGCGTGTACACTGTAATATGAAATGTGATCTAGCTACAATGCAATTAATAATAATAATAAAAATGAAATGCACTTTATAAATTTTTACTTTTTTGCTATGAAATATTATCTGTGATAAAAATGTCATGGTATTGTCAGATGAGTTTATTTAATTTTATAAAAATGTTGAATTTTTCACCATCCAGATAATTTAATTTTATGCAGCATATTTTTATATATATTATAGCATACTTACATCTTATACATCTTATATTCAATACTATTTTATATTGAAAGGTTATGAAAATTAAGAAAAGTTTTTTTTTAGCCTTTGGTTCTATCAACTAAAATGTATAAGTCTTTGGTTGTGTTGAACTAAAATGCATATAAAGTTAGACCCTGATTACATAAATTAGACTTAACTTTATTCTCAGCTCCGTCTATTCTGGTATCTTATCTGTTTGCTTTTTGTAAATAGACAACTTAGAAGTTGTTTGTGTAACATTATTGTGTGAACTTGCAGTAATAAACCTACTATTAAATTATGATAGATATGTGTAAATTGCAATAAATTTTTGTTGCTGGTTTGAGTGACAAAAATAAGATATTTGGTAATTAGTAATTTTATTTATTTATTTTATCAAAATGCTGTTTAATGCTCAAAATTGATTTATTGAATTAGTATTTTTAATAGAAAGGTCAAAAAATATTTATTTTGTGCTGCATTTAATTATTTTCTTTTTCTAGCCTATTTATGGTGGGAAAAAACACCGCATCACTGCAGAATTGTTTGGTCCAAATGAAAAGAAATCATTTCTTACTGTAACTGGTGAATGGAATGGAGTGATGGAAGCTAAATGGGCTTCTGGGGTAAGACTGAAGATAATTTGTGTAATTATTTTACCAAGGAATCGTAATTTAAATCTCTACATTTTTGTGAGGGTATACTTTATATATATTAAAATTATATCAGCCATACAGCTTTTTAATGCAAGCATATTAAGGTTTTTTTTTTTTGTTTGTTTGCATAATTTTTATAATATTTTAAGCAGATTTAAACTTTTTATCTTTTTACCAAAGACATAATATTACTAACTTATATCTTGAACTTTTGTTCAATCACTGTTTGTTTTTGTCATTTTAAAATGAGAATATGTTGCTGATTTTGTTATGAATTACATATATATTAACAGTGATTTTTTTAAGGACTTAACCTTTAATAGTTTACTATTCTGGATGCAGTATTTATTAAACAGCTGTGAAATTAATTTTGCATCATTGAATTTCTTGTTACAGTATACTTTATTTGTTTATTTAATTCAATTCTATGATTTTTAATTAATATTCTGCTTTTAGAAGTAGATTCTCATGAATGAGCTGTAAAATTTAAATTTTTAAAAGTTATGATAAAAATAAGTTTTGAATCTTTTAAAAATATATGGCAGTTCATTACTTACAGTGTATTATTTTTACTCAGTAGATTTGTTTTTAAATCACTGATTTTAATAAGTGTTATATGCAGAAACTTCTAGTGATGATGCTTGTAATTTGATGAAATATGTGAAACACTATTAGTATAATTATTTTATATTTAATAAAGAAAAAAGAAGTGAAGTAGTATATGGAATTGCCTTTGTTGAAGATTTTCTTAAACTCTTAATAAGGTTTTCCACGATATCATTTTAATTTATGCATATTGTAAGGTTTTTAGAGTAAATTTTATGCAGGTAGACATATTTTCAGAATACTTATATTATAATTTTTATCATTTATAATAATATTTAGGAAATTCTCAAATCTCTGTGCACCTAATATAATTTAAGATAATGAACTGGCACTGCTAGTTATCCAAAAAGCTTCTTTGTGCTCTTTCATCTTGGGCACACATGTTTATGGACTTCTTTGTGAAACTGACAAAACCTCTTCCAGATGAGAAGTCAAATGCCACTTGAGAATTGCATAGTAATCTCTTTGAGCAGTCATGTAATCCATTTTGTAGTAATATAATCCAATTTCATTACTTTGAAACTTTGTTCATACAGTGGTCTGTGTTGGCTTATATTTTCTTTCTATGTTTTCAAAAAAGAAAAATTGCTTACATTGTTCTTTATACTGTACATTTTTGTGGATTGTTTATCTATATTTTTCTTCACATTTGAAATTTTGTGGAATATTTTTTCGTAGCGTCCTGCTGACCATTATACAGGGTGCAGCACGTAAAACCAACCTGTCATAATATCAGGGTATATTGCATATTTGCCAACAATTAAATTATTTTCAGCTTCCTACCAAGAGATGGCATGTTGAGCTGGGTCGGGATATGTGACCTGCAGGTGTAAGGCAGCTGCAGCCCGTGGAGGTAAGAAGGAAAGGAGGGGCAATCCCACACTACAAGTGAAGCACTGCTCTCAGGCTTTGGTCTCCAGATAGAGTGCTTTTTGTTTACATCCAGAAGCTCCCTTGACAGCTTTGATAGTATTTCAGTTCCATACAAATTGAAAAATGGCACACTTCTGCATGAAAGAAACATTTATTATGTGATAAATTGCAATCTGATGACAATGAGGTTAATTTTTAAATGGGAAATAGATAGTTATTATTTATTATATTATCAGAGAATTATTAAAATGGGTAAAATCGCTAAAAGAGGTATTGAGTGCCATGCCAAAATATATTTACTTGAAGATTTAAAGAATGTATCCTAAAACTTTTTTATGTCAAAAGTTTGAAACTTGATGGCTAAATGTAAATATAAAATTGTGCATGTTAAAACATTTGTAATTAGGCACATAGGTTAGGTTTTTATTAAATAGAGTAAGGCCTTAGGGAGAAATGCCATCATGAAGGAATTTCGAAGAAAGACTGACCTTTGAGTTCGTATTAAAAATAATTTTCATTCAAATTATATTTATACCTATTTTTTATGTAATAACTTCTGGCATATGCTAAATTATTATAAACTTCTTTACTCGAAAAATGTAATGAATGCACAGAAATTGAAGATTTGCGCACGCCAAAAACGAAAAATATGAAATAGGTATGGGTATTTATGCATATGCTTGCAAAAAGCAAGGATCTGCCTTTAAAAAAATCATAAATATTTATAAAATTATATATAAATGTATTTGGAAATGAAGGATTCATTCATTCATAAAGTGTAAAGAAGTTACTGTGAAGAAATCTAGTTATTAAATATATCTAAATTTATAATGATTAAATATTATCTAATATTTAATATATAAATAACCTTAATTGTAAACATAAATTGAAATTCTGTTGACAAATACGTTTATAAAACTATTTAAACATGAATTGTTCGTACTGGAAAGCAATCTGTTAAATAGTATTGTAAAGCAAATTCTATGAGATGCGTACTTAAGAAAGTACTAAAGAAGAGTTTTAGAATATGTATTGTTGAATTGTTGAAATTAAAGGTAAAAAAATTCTGATAAGTATTAAAAGAATTATCCCCTTACATTTGATAATGACTCGGTTACAAGTATTAAATGATATAAAAAAAAAAAAATGTTTTTATTCCCTTTCAGAAATATTCAGAGAAAATTAAGTTCATGGAAATCAGTATCAATATTTAATATATTTCACTATTAAAATAAAAGGTGCTCTAATTTGAAATAGAACTGAATAGAGCATTAATTATAAATTTACTCAGATTTTAGATTTAAAAGAGGCTCCAAAAGCTAAAATATTATTCATATTTGAGAAAGTATTTTAGGAAGAAGCTCTGTAAATAGAAAAGAAATGATGCGTAATTTTAATATTAATACTACAATAAAATTTTATTTTAATTTTTGTAATCCTTAACCGACTAAAATCAAATTACCATTAAATTTTTTTTTCTAATGTATTTAGTGAAAACTTGTGAAAATATTTCTTTCAAATTAAACTGTTCTGTGAAAAGTATAGCATTTAATTCCGTTCAGAATGAAATGTTCTTTAAAAGTGTATTCTTTTCACATACTTAGAACTCTGAAATATTGTAGATAATCTATATATATATACATTTATACGTAAATTTACGATGTAATTACAAAATGTTTACATCTGATCGTGTCAAAACCCATCAATCTTAATGGCGAATTATTGAATGTTATGGTCTCCATGAAAAGATCAACAGTACTTCAAAGCAGTGTATGGAAAAAACCGGTTAGAGCCTCTCCTCTTATTTCCTACCTCCGTGCTGCAGCCGCAGCCAAAACCAGTTGAGAAGTAGGCCTCGCTGTGTGAAGCCGGGTGAGTGTTTGATGATGCCATGTTCGATACCCGAGCTTGTTGTCATTGTTGAATTCATATTCACATTGTTAACATTTAATTTTATGTGTTGACTCTTTAATCATTGATTCTATTCATCTCCTGATGTCTCATGAAGGGATGGGCTGGTTTTACGTTCTGCACTCTGTACATAGGTGTAATAAACTCGGTACAAAATTTTAATACTGTGTTTTCAGTGAATAAGCATGAATTAGGGTTTCCATAACACATTTTCACTATTTTTTACCATTTTTACTATTATATGTGTGTATGCATGTGACGATTTTTCTGTCCACAATAACTCTTATATGGAACTTCCAAAAATTTCCATTTTCCATATTTAAATTTTTTGTATTTATGTAAAGAGTTGATTATATTTTGGGTAAAATGGAAGTTTTACTTTTAATTTTGAAGCCCATAAAAGTTTTTAATAAAAAAATATAACCCAAAACTTTTATATTAGATTTTGACTGAAATTGCTGAACTGGAAGAGGTACATTACTTAAAATTCTGAAAAAACTTTTGTGAAAAAAAAAATTATGAGATAATCCAAAACTTCTCAGATTTGATATTTATCTTTTCAATGGGTACCTTCACACTGCGGTATTTATGGGAATGAGATGGCTGATATGCTTGCAAAAAAGCAAGCTACGGTTCTCCAAAAGCCAAAAACGAGTGCAAGCCTCCATTCTATTAAGCTTCTTCTGACGTCGCTAACATATCCAAAGACTTTTACAAATTTTGCCACTCGGGCTTGTGAGGGCAAGCCTTGGAGTGTTCTATTATCAAACCCAGCTTTTGTTCCTGACCACCCGTGAACAGTTGCGGTTGCATCTTTTAGACTATTGATGGGACATGATTGTCTACAGAATCATTTATTTCACATTGGACTAGCTGATTCACCATTGTGTGTTTTATGTAATAGTGGATGGCCAATGATGGCAGAACATTTGGACGAGTGTGAAGCACTGACAAATTTTTCTTGTAGATTTCAGCACTATTTTCAAGCAAGGAGTTTAATGGCCTAATGGCCAATGTAACTGGCATTTGACAAATAAAATAAATATTTAGAACATTTATGTGATTGAGAACAGCATATTGCATTTGTAAGCAGTAAATGTATTCTTTGAATTATGCCAAATGCAATGAGAATAAGCTCATTATGAAGATGAGCTCTCTTTGTGAAGCCATTAAATGCATTAGCCTCAATCCTCAGTTTTGTGTCCATTTCACTCTTGCGTGGAATTACTTTTCAAATGAAAGGATGCTGTCGTCAAATGTTATCGCTATGCTTATTTTTAAAGAAATGATATAGCAAATATGACTATATAACAGATATTTAAAAAAATGTGGCAGAACTTAACACTCTATTGGAAATTTTAAAGATATACTGCTTTCCAAAGGTTTTGTGATTTTGTAGTTGAATTTTATGTGATATAAGTGCAAAGAAAATTAGATAAAACTAAGAGCACAAATAAAAACACTGTCATCTTATTAAGAAAAACTTAACATTGATATTATAAGCCAAGAAAAGACTGGGAAAAAGTGTATATTAACACTTAACATTGTATCTAGAATTCTAAAGATATGCTTTTAAAAATTTTGGTATTCTTAAGTTATTGAAGTGTGAATCTGAAGAAATATATGACCAGAAAATATACTATGATTGATATAATATTTTCAAATGAAAGCATGAGAATGGATGTGTACATGAGTATGTGTAATTATCATTATCCATTATATGAGATAATAGAATAATAATAATAAAAAAATAGTTAGTGTTTATAGTTGAGCCATAAAGTTTGTTAACATATTAGATTTTATTTACAATTAACTTGATACCAAGACATAAAAACAGACAATCTTATTTTTTTATTGCTATAATTCTGTACAATTGAGTGAGCATTAAATCCATATTTTAATCATGCAATATTGACTTGAATTACTTATTGTTGTTAAAGTTAGACCCTTCCAGTGTTAATAAAGCTGCATTTCTGTTACTAGATAAGGAAATGAAACTGATTAGAAAATGTGGGTCATTTAATATTGGTTCTTATAATTTGCATATTATCTGCAGTGCATTTGGAAATGGTATGAAATTCAAACTGTTTACAAATATAATTGGTATACTAGAAAATATCTGCTGCTAGATTTCTAAATTTTGAATCAAGATCAGATGAAAATTATAGAGAGAATACTGGGAGAAATATTTAAACATTTTTTAATTGTATGAGCAATGTTTGGTTGTCTAAAGATATGCAAAAGTCCTCTAGATTTATGAACATCTTTTCGCTAAAGAAAAAAGTAGATTAGTGAGAAATAATCATTATGGATATATAGTTAAAATTTCCAAAGCTTCATTGATATCATTATATCTACACTTTTTTATTATTGTTTATTGTGTATTTAAATGGTTTCTGAAATTACTACCTGAAATATCAACTCTCATACATCATATGGTGTATCGCAGATTATCAGAAGTACTGATATACTTGTTTTGTTGATGAAAATAAAAGTACTCTGTAAAAGAAAATGAGGAGGATTTAATTGCTATTAACGCATGAGATGTGAATTCTAAATGTATATATAGTGGGAAAAAAGTGTTGAAACCATTTTTATCTGAATTAAAAGCAGTGTTCTAAACTGATGCCTGCATATTAGTGACTATTATTTGTGTAGAATGCCTTTGGAGAATAACAGTTCTGTGTAACTGATACTGATACAGAGTCTCCCAAGTAATTATTTTTAATTTTAGTACTAAAGCTTGTTTTAAAGTGTTTATTATTATTATTATTATTATATTTTTGATAGGCATGCTGCACTTGAAAGGCTCTTTTTTTGTGAATCACAGAATGTTAAATTTAAAAGGTCACGTTAACATCATATCAAGTAAGGACATAGCAGGAGAAGGATGAATAGGTTCAGTAATGAGGAATTGACCCATATGTATTACATGTATGGGGCTAAGGATGGAAATGGTCAAGCCGCAAGACATATGCACTGAGAGTGCTTCCCTAATAGATAAGTCATCCATTTTTAATCATTTGCACTGTAGGCAGGGTTCGTACAGTCCTTAAGAGTCAGTCCTTAAAAGTCCTTAATTTCGGCCAAAATCGGGAGAAGGTCCTTAATTTTAATCATGTGAAATTTCTGTCTGTTTTTATGACTGAAATTTTGAGTGCAAATTAGCATTTTGGAAGTATATTTTTGGCATTTCACTGATAAATATTTTTATCTATTGAATGGAGTATAATGTGTTCCTATTTCTAATGTAAATGGTGGGATACTCGAGTTTCTGAGCAAGAAGTGAAACATGAGCATTTCGAAATTGCTTCACTTTTTCTAACGAAGAGATCTTAAACAACTTTTTGCTTTGGGGGAGGGGAATTCATTTATTTGACGGCTCTAAATTTGGCGACGAACAGTTTGGCGATTTTTAAGATCAGTTTCTATAGTAAATTTTTAATTCCAAGATCTGGCAATTTTTCGGCGATTTTTTTTTAAACATTGTAACATTGATAAGTTTCATTAAAATAATGGTAATATATTGAAATTGTATTAAAAAAAATAACATTAAAATATGTTGTTGACGATGTGGGAAACTTCTGGATGGTACTCAGGTTCTGTCCAAATATTTGACAGCATATAAAAATCGACGTAACTGCTTCAGAGATGTCTGTTATTTTGCAAATTGTGCCCACATAATATTTTTATTAGTATTAGAAGCTACCTTTATTAATTTATAATGGATTAGTAAGGTGGTGTTAAAAATGCTTGATTCCCCCCCCCTTAATATTTTAAATAAAGTTACAGTTTTTGAAAAATTGCTCAGACTGTGGTTGGATTTTTATTTTCTATTATTATTTAACATTAATTTTTCAAAATTCCTTATTTAAGGTTTGCTTGGTCCATCTGATAAATTTTCACAGACGTTGCTGAAATAAATTTTGGCTCTTTATTTATATTTTTTTGTTTTTATAATATAGTCTTATTTTGTTAGGAAACTGAAATATTTGTTGACACAAGAACAATTCCAATAATAAAAAAAAGAGTAAAACCACTTGTTGAACAAGAAGAGTATGAATCTAGGAAGTAAGTCATTTTTCATTTCATTCTTAGCCTTTTGCTACCTTCATTTATGTTAATAATCTTGTACAATATGCAATCTTAATTTGATATATAAATTTAATATATTTAAGTGGAGAAATCACATTAGCTGATTTGTAAAAATAATCATGTTTTCACTAAAATGGTCTTTACTGGCAATTTAAATTCTTAATAAATAGAAAGCATGATTTAGAAACAAGTACACAACAGTCAAAAAGAAAAAGTGAAGGCATTATATCATATGGTAATTGAGTTGTTCTTTTACCTTAAAGTTGAACACTTGGTGCTTTTTTTGTTTTGGTATATTTCTTTAGGAACAAGTGCTGCGAGTTGCTTTGCCGTCTTTCTTGGTAGAAATTGAAGGGCCCAGCTCCACTTAGGTAGATTTTTGTCGCCATGGGTCTTTTTTATTTAAAAAAAAAAAAAATCATTCTTTGCATTGGAGTAGCCGTAAAGAATAATTTTTACTAGCACTTTGAATGAAGACAAACATTTAGAATATAAGATAAAAAATTAATTTTTTAATTTTTTAAAAAAATTTTCTGAAAATTTAAAACTGTGTGTCCTTCATTTATCTTCATTGCTCATGTAATTTATGTATCACTTTTCATTTGATTATAGTTTTAGTTTTTTTTTTGCTTTTATTGCAATGGATTGCACCAATTGAGATTTAACCCTTTAACTGTCGAGTTATTTTGATGATTTGGGTACACAAATTGTCAAATTTTTTTATTGGAAAAATCAAATGTTTAGTACAAAATAAAATATACTTAAGTAGTTAAAAATTGATATTTTGAAGTACATGGGTAAAATTTTTAAAGTTTTGTAGCCACTGCATATTTGCTTGAGGCAGCTGCCACTCAACATTGCAGTTGTAAAGTTTGCTTCTAGTGGAGCGTTATTTTCTAAAAATGAAAAAAAAAAAAAAATTAATTATTTTCTAAAAAATAAATAAATGAAAAATTAAATAAAAGTGAATACCTATTAGTAGTTCAGTAATTCAGTCTTGTGTGGTACAACTGGAAACACTTTTCCAAGCACAAACCAACTCCACAATCACTACACCAGAATCATGTTTCCTTCCTTATCTTTTTCCCATTTTTATTCTTTTTCGAACAACACACTTTGCACTGTCTTGTAGGCTCTCATTTCACAAGAGTAGGAGGAATATAGGAAATAAAATGTCGTTCAGTAAGATGGGCAGGGTTATCTATTGTAGGCGGTCTTCCAGTATTCTTTTCTCCAGAAGCTGCATCATCATATTTATGTAAAAGCTCTTCTACAACTTGGATTCGAAATTCTAAAAATGTAATACATTTCCCAACTACATTTTTATACAGTAAATATGAGTTCCAAAGTACCTTGTCTAGTATATGTAAAAATATCTTTTTATAATATTTTTTCTAACGTTTTCGGATTGTTGGATGAAAGGATATTTCCTGATCACAGCGATCTACACCACCCATAGTTAGACTGTAGTTAGAAACAATCTTCGGCTTGAGTATATCTTCATTTTTTTATTTTTGAGGCTGACCATGGAAGTATCATGAATACTGCTCATCAGACACACATCCTTCATCTTCGGTTGAAGAATCTAAATCATCTATATAACGTTTCAAAGAACTGGACGCCATTTTATAACAAAAAGATCTCGTGCACTTTGAGCCAAAGAACTTATAACCTCTAACCTTTGAAATCTTCAGTAAAGTGCTGTCATCTATTGAATTGAGTGCACATTAACTTTTCCCGAGATATAGTCAGGTTTGACAAAGAAATGAAGCCGAAATAAACGTCTCCCGATATATATTTGGGTATAACAATACGATGCACTCAAAAAAAAAAAAAAAATTACCCCGAGTAATACTCAGGCGTGACATTTTCGAACACCAGTGCTGTGCCCGAGATTATCTCGGGCATGACAGTTAAAAGGTTAAAATATTTCACATGAAATCATTTGTATATTTTATTGATCTAGTACTAGGGGTAATATCCAGTCTTTTGAATGCACTTTGCAGTACAAAAAATGGTAAGGTAAACACCAAAGAGGCACTGCCCTTTAACATTTAGACCTTTTTCCTCCCCTAATGCCAGATTACAAAGGCAACTGTAGACATAACAAGCAAAGAGGAAGGAGAGCAGCAAAACTAAAAAGTGAACTTATACAGGGAGAAACAATTTGCATCCATTTCTTCTCAGGGATTTGAGCTCGGGCCTTTAGGTACGACAATCACTAAATACTTAACCGTCTGGGCAGGCAATTCGAAATTCAAATGTAAAACCGAAATAGCTAATAGCCAAAGGCTACACAGAGTAATTTAATTTCAAAAGTTGATTTGGGATTTTAGTTCATGTTCACTGGCATGAATAAAAACTATTGGCAAGAAGCAATACCGAAGACCGGAACTCTCATCTATGAGGGTTGGAACTTTAATAGTGGCAACTATTTATTTACAAGGAATACAAAAGTGATTCATGTCACTATGTTTTACAGTCCTTCAATATAGTCGCCAGCATTGTGTACAACCCGTTTCCAACGATGTGGAAGTCGCAGAATACCTGTAGCAGTGCCTGTTTTGTTGATAGTTTGAACGGACCAGTCTACTGCCACAAGAATCTCAGGAACAGTTTGGAAGCGAGTGCCACGAAGTGGTTCCTTCATCTTAGGAATTAAGTCATAGTCACAAGGGCTTAGATCAGGGGAGTATGGTGGATGGTAAAGCACTTCCCAGCCCCATCACTTGAACAAATCAGTCACAGCTTGCGCTGCATGCGGCCAAGCATTGTCATGCAAAATGAGAGGAGCGTTCTGCAGAAAGTGTCGGCGTTTTTGCTGTGGGGGAACGGTATGCGTTAGGATAACACCATAACTTTCACATTGCTGGGGTTCTGATGAAATTTCGAAAATCGTGGTGACCCGTGATGACACCATTCGTTTGATTGGTGTTTCAGTTCTGGCTGGTACGATCGGGCCCAAGTCTCATCCAGTGTGATGATACGGCATAAAAAAGCATCTCCTTTGCGCTCATAGTGCTCCAGGTGGGTTTGGGCAGCATCGTATCGTAGCCATTTCTGCATTTCTTTCAATTGATGTGGAACCCATCATGAAGCAATTTTTATCATGGACAGGCGTTCCTTCAGAATGTGCAGCACAGTCGTATGCACTAATCCTGTTTGTCCGGCCAGCCGACGAATCGTTTGGCGGCGATCACTGTCCATTAGTGCGGCAACAGCTTGAATGTCTGCATCGCTGACACTCGGACAACCTGGTCACAGCATGTCTGCCATGTTTTGGCGCCCTTCATTGAATGCTATCACCCATCTTGCTATGGTTCTGTAAGGCAATGCAGATTCCCCGCAAGCCTCTTGAAGCCCTTGATGACACTGTCGTGCTGTACGACCTCTGGCACATTCAATTTTTATCCAACATCGTTGTTCTTGTTTTGAAAACATCCTGACAACACTTACTTTAGACCGTGAGCTAATACAAGCTCGCGGTCTTCGCGTCACTCCACATGTGCGTGACGTAGGCAGGACGAGTCTTTTTGCTGAGAGGTAAGGTAGGTATGTAGTTTACGTGTGGTATACACGATATTCTTTGGTTTTGTTGCATAGCATTTTTTCAGCTGTGTTGCCACTATTAAAGTTCCAACCCTCGTAGAATATAAAACCTAGTAGCATGGCCTTCAACAGCAGAACATGCTCCGACTTAACAAATTCAAACCTCACTTAAATACACGGGAGCTAATTTGCATTTTGGAGGGAAAGTGGCAGTAAAGATTCTGCAAATAATTATATATATATATATGTTATATAAATTAATAAGCCTCATATGTTAAATGAAAAATATTGAGATTTATTTTTATTCTCGACAAGTCGAGGTAGTGTAACTATTATATTATTGTTCTAGACTGCTTGGCTGTTCTTGTTTGTTGTTTGAATATAAGGGAAAAGTGAACTATTTTTATCAGTGCTATTCATATTTCATGGGTATTTCAATATAATATTCTGAGATGTCATGTCATTGCTCATGACCATAACCACACTAATGGATGTCAGTGTCTTCACCTGTTGTTAGAATCTGCAGAAACCAGCTGCAAAAATCCATAGCAGGTACTTCAGAAACTTGTGTGTTGTGCCTCATAAAGGAAATAAATTGCCTTAACCTAAAGATTTGAATTTTTAATTTTTGAGTGTCAGTGCGTCTTTTGGCATTTAATTATTGATATATCTATTAAAAGTAAAACTGCTTGAAAAACATTCTTATACTTTATGAATATTTTAAATAAGAAATGAAATAACCTATTGACCGAACAGGAAGAAGGTGATATAATACAATAAAATTAGGGAAATTTAAGAACATAACATAGGCCAAATAAAAGTAAGATTACTGAGGATACATTTGTTGGAAAATCAGTTGTTATAGAAAGGCAACGAAAGGAAGATTGTTGTTCTAAAGATAGATGACTGAATTCAGCTATAACTTTTTTTTTTTTTTCTTCTTGTAGATATTGTAAATGAACCTATTGCACTGTGATGAAGAGTATTAAAATACTATATTTTTTAAAAGATCTTTCATCTCATCGGCTAATTATCCATAAGTGGGGTAAGTTGGCGCCAAACTATTTTGGCCTTCAAAATGTGGTGAATTTTTTTTTTTTTGCGGCAATGATAGCACTAAGATGCGATTTTAAAATGTAAACAGAATAGTAACTTTTAAGTTTCGTAGTAGTGAAACGCCATTCTTTTATGTGAACAGAATAGAAAAATGAGATGATAAAATACTAGATGAGTAAAACAAAGTCCATGAGCTTTGCAATTAAAAAAATAGTCCTATCTATGTAATTCATGATAAAATAGTATAATAGTATAATGAATAATAAAATAATTAAATAATAAGTTGTATAACACTTTCCTTGTACTCCAAAATTGTCAACCAAGTAAATATATTCAAATTCACTAACAACAGATGCATACTAACAACTTGCTAAATATACAACACTAACAACTCACTATAATATAAAAGTTAATATCCTCCTGGAATTCAACAAACTAAACAACTTTCATTCAAAACTTTAAACATTCCACATTTTTTGATTGCCACATTGCAAGACACAAAACTTTCAAAAAAGTAATAATTAACTGACGATAAAACAGTAACTAAATAAAATTAAATGGAAACATTCATAAATTATAAACTTTACATCATCTGAAATCCAATATTTCCCCACCAACAACAGCTTAACCTCCTGCAAATGTTAAACAGTAAAACTTTTAAAAACAAACACAATATTTAAGAGAAAAAAAAAAATCTGTGAAGAATCAGTCACCAAAATAAAGCTCTAGGTTTGCAACAGGAAAACATGCAGCCGGAAACCACAACCAAATCAAAATCGTGCAAATTAAAAACTCTCGCCAAGTTTGGCGCTCTTTCCGATTATATGGAAGATTAACCATCTTACCTAATTTTTAACAAACTACTTATTATTTTTGCTTAAACTAATAATGATGTTTACGACAACATTATTTTGAATATCAGATCTTGTCATGTAAAATGAAGATGTAAAACATATGCTGCTGGGATATTTTTGATGTTAAAAACATATTAATATAAATTTTAATCTTGCACTTAATGCTAACTAGTGCATAAATTTTTCATATCATAAGTTTAATCATATTATATAACTGTTAGGTATGATTTGCTTCATGTATAGCATTTAACACTTTCTAGATTATGGAAAGATGTAACTACAGCATTAAGATTAAGAAATGTAGAAGCTGCTACTGAAGCTAAATTCTTGCTGGAGCAGAAGCAGCGAGAGGAAGCGAAGGAAAGGCTGGAAAACAAAAGAAAGTGGGAAACAAGGGTAATGATTTATTTATTTACACGATTAAGTATTTTTGTTTGTTAAAGTCTAAACAGTGTTTTTGTTTTTAAAAGTATCTGCAAGCTTTAGTTCTTTAAATATCAATCCTGTACATACTCTTCTAATTATGTAATTTCTAAAAACAAGATTGAGAATTTTATTAAAACGATTTTAAAATATGGGCCATTAAAAAAATCTCAGTTAGTAAAATTATTGGTTTTAAATACAGTACAAAGTCCGTAATCCGGACTTCGAGGATTCCGGATTAGGGATTTTTCCAGATTATAGATTATCAATTTAAATCTAGTAAGATGGCATGCAGAAATTACACAATTAAAATTATGAAACCATAATTTATGAAATAAAGAGCAATTATGATCTAAAGGGTATCAAAATTTACAAAAAAAAAAAAAAAAAAAAAAAAAGAGGCTTGATATTTATTTGTTTACTTTATTAAACATTTCTTTCAATGTAAGTTGTTTAATTTCCTTCGTTTTTTGTGCTAATACTTTCTCTTTAACTCTATAAACAGACATAATTTATTGTTCAGTTACAAAGTTCCACTGTTCAAGTCCTGTAATGGCTGTGTCGAGAATACCGACTAACTTGTCAATCGAAATGTTGTCATTTTCAGTAACCTCTCTGTAAATTCCTTCACTATCGGAAGTGATATTTTCTGGATCTAGAACCATACTAAAGATTTTGTCGTCCGTTAATTGATTGATGACTTTCTAATGTCGTACTCCTTGCATAATTTTTAGACGGATATGCCTTTATCCATTTTTTGCTGCAATTCCACTTTTGTTTGATGGACATCGAAACATGCTTTCGCTTTGTAGATCCTTTGGCAGCTCCAGAACTGAAAACTCTTTTTGACACAATCGAAAGTTCAAGCTTAATATTTATAAAATTGTGCTAACAGTCCATAAAAAATAATAAGCCGGATCCAATTAGAAGATTAAGGAACAGCACAATCTGCAACATTAACTAAAATGCCTTAGAATCAGTAAAGATAATTTTAGCCTATACCGTCCGTTATATATTAAACGCACACGTGTAAACCATACCAAAAAAAAAAGTTTGTAGCTTTGAGGTCAGGATTATAGATCATTCTGGATAATGGACGTCCAGATTACGGACTTTGTACTGTACAAAAAATTACATTAACACTCAAAGTTCAGTAAGCAAAATGTTTACTATGTGGTGATATTCAAAATTTGCGATAATAAATGAATCTGATTTTCAAGGCCTATTGCTAAGCAGATCAGTTTTGAACAATTTTTTTTAGATTCAGAAAGAAACTAAACAGAAATTGCTTGTTTTGGTGATTCAGGGTTTCGTAATAAGGTGATATAGGACTCGTTATTAAATTTGAAATTGATATCATGAGCTGTTAATTAGTAATATTTCCGTAAATTTTTCTGACATAATAAAGCAAAGTGGATATTTTGCTGATTAGAATCTTTGTCCTACAGAATCCATTTAAAAAATCAGACTGTAT
The DNA here is from genome assembly GCF_044657685.1 of Stegodyphus dumicola. NCBI lineage: Eukaryota > Metazoa > Arthropoda > Arachnida > Araneae > Eresidae > Stegodyphus > Stegodyphus dumicola. The sequence goes on along the minus strand of NC_140769.1, from coordinate 279,970,828 downwards.
ATTTGCAGAATCATGCTGTCCATAGCACTAGAACTGTTTTCATAAAAGTTTGTATTTTATTTTCAAAAACTTTGTAATTTAAGATCTGTATTTAAAAAAAGTGAAGCTTGTAGCTATGTTTTTCAATCTATATATGAACAAAGTTAAATATTCTTCTGAAAATCTTTTGAAAAATCCTAGTATGTGGACAAGATAAGACACTTTATATGGTTCTTTGATTATGTAAATGCCATTCAATAAAGTTTACTGATGAAAGGCCATTTGTACCTGCTTTTCATTAGAAATTGCTTATTAACAAATAAATAAAAATTCAGTACCATATTTCTTCAATTCTAAGATTAGATTAATTGATTGTTGGATGCGGCCCCTTGATTTTAAGATTGCCAATGGGCTTTGATTCTAATAAAATAAAATCTTACTATGTTTCTAACAGATTATTTTATTTAATAAACTTCGATTTAATCAACTCTACTAACTATTTATTAGGACATTATTATTCATTATTTAGTATCAGTTTGATTCTGAGATCTTAGCAGTTACATCTTAACCCTCTGACTGCTCAATTTGAGAACCGAAATTGCTTCCATTTTTTTTTTTTTTTTATATATATTTTTAAATTTATATATACTGGAGAATTGAAAAATGCACTTTTTCTTTCTGGAAAATATTTTTTATATAGATTTTTATCATGAAAAACTAAGTTGCCAGAAAAACCAATTTCAGATGTTATCACGAAAAAAAATCTTTTTTAAAATAAATTTCAGTCGAATTACAGTTAATTTCTATTTATTGCGTAATATAAAAAAGTAAAATGTATAAAATTCAAGAAAATATAAAGCGCTGAGGGAAAAATACCGTAGAAATGCAGTTTAGTATGATAGAGTTCAGGGTTCAAGGCAAAGTCCAACTTCACAGTTTTTGCACCAGATTCAATAAATCTAATTAATAATCAATCTAATTATTAACCTAATCAATAAATATAATTAATAATTCAATAATTAAATTAAATAATCAAGATAATAGCTGAACGTTTTCTAGCAGCCATTTCTGTAAGAAAAAAGTGGGAAAAAGTGAAGTTTGAGCGCTAATACCACGTGCCTTCAAATGCCGCAATCTAGTGAACAACTAACGATAGCTGTTGGCCAAAACGTAAACTAAATGCCTAATACTGTATATAATTTATTTCAATGCTTAAACGGGGAAAAAACAGGATGCGCACCTCAATAAAGGAAGAAAAACATATGCCCGCAGAAATCGCTGGATAAGCAAATTTTGCTACATTTGAGTTGCCAGTGGAAATCGTGGGATGATCAGCCAGAGGGTTAATCAGTTTCAAAGTCTTCTTCACATTCAGAATATAATTCTTCTGAACTGTCATTATCCTATCATGTCTTCTGAATCGTCAAGAAGAATGACACTATCAGTACCCATATTTTCCATCTGTCCTCAGTAAATTTTAATCCCCTTATTATTTAAAAATATGTTCCTCCCCCTTCTTTTGAATCAATAATTTTTGCTTTTGTTCAGAAGTCTACTCAACAACTGTTCATTTGGGCTTTTCTGCTGCTATAATAAAAAAGGGGAAGGCCAGTTATATTCCATTTTTTGAACGTTATTGATTCTGCACTCTTACTGGGAATTTACTGCATTGTTAGTCGAAAGGGGCTTTGTCCCTGAAGGACTATTATTTTTGTTTTGCGATTTTGCATTGAATCGCTATAAATGTCCGTTTCACTTTTCAAACTATTACCACCCAATGTTAGAGTCCTGCATTATATTTGAAGAAATTAAATAATGAAAAATCTGCATAAATGGCTGTCTATTTCTCGCATTGTGATAAAACAACGGTACATAGAGCCATCGAATTTTGAATGACGTCATCTTCCTACGAATATGGGCATGTGGAAGACCAAATGGGAAATTTGGAATTGGTTTTATTATTGATTTCATACACTCACGTTTGTGAAAATTGCAACACCAAGAAGGAATCGTCATAATTGAATGCAATTTAATACACAGTTGAGTGGTAGTGGTACAAATAAATGATTAAATGTTCAAAGCAAACAAACAAGAACAAGAGATCAGAATCAGTATTTTGTGTGGCCACCACGCGCCGCAATAAGTGCTGCTACACGACGTGGCATGGAGTCAAACAAAGTTTGAATGTCTGACTGAGGAAGAGCATTCCATATCGTTTGTACGCGTACCCAAAGTTCGTCTGCAGACGCAACAGGACGAGGATCACGAGCAAGACGCCGACCAATGACATCCCATACATGTTCAATTGGCGACATATCCGGGGAACACGCAGGCCAAGGAAGAAGCTGTACCTGCTGCGCTGCAAAGAAGGATTTAACAATCCGAGCAGTATGAGGGCGGGCATTGTCCTGTTGAAATACAGCGCCTGGCAAGCTTTGAAGGAAGGGAACAGCTTCGGGCTGTAGAACTTCACGGATATACCGGTTGCTGTTCAGATTGCCCACAATTCGTAGCAATTGAGATCGTCTATGATATGCTATGGCGCCCCAGACCATAACTCCGGGTGTTCGTCCACTGTGGCGTTCGATAATGCACTCCGGAAGGTGGCGTTCACCGGCATAGCGTCTGACACGAATGCGGCCATCATGGTACCACAAATTAAAGCGGGATTCGTCAGAAAACACGACATGCTGCCAATCAGCACGCCAGTCTCTATGCTGATTGGCCCATTGTAGCCGCAGGCGGCGATGGTCGTGCGTTAGGGGGATCCTGTATAAAGGAGTCCGTGCGCGCAGTCCACACTGCAGCAGACGTCTACGAATTGATGAAGCACACAATGAAACACCTGTAGCTATTGACCACAGTGCTGCCAATTGTCTAGAGGAAGCTGTACGGTCCGTCGCGCCATGCGGACCAGGTGTCTATCATCGCGAGCTGACGTCACATTTCGGGGTCCACTCCCGGATTTCCGAGTTGTCCGACACTCGTCCGTCCACTGCTTCCAAACGCGCATCACTGTGCTGCTGTTACGCTGCACACGAGAGGCTACTGCACGATACGACAATCCAGCTTCACGAAGGCCGATGATTCTCCCTCGTTCAAACTCTGTAAGTTGTTCAAATCTCGCTCTCTTTCGTCGACGAGGCATAAGTACAGATTGAGTTAACGTTTACCACACGTTAACTCAATCTGTACTCAATCTGTACCATACACGCCTCGCTACAGCCGTCTATTTATTCGGATCCATCAGCCGTTCAGAGGGCGCTGCTCAGCATACGCATGCGCTACGGATTTACAATTCTAATCATTTGCATATCATGCGCTACTTTGCATTTCCTGAAAATTTCAGCTCACTCGCGTAAGTCCTTCATGGTGTTGCAATTTTCACAAACATGAGTGTATTTTGTAACGAATTTTTGATTAACAAACCCAAGGATTTCAAAGCGAGCCATGGCAACACTCTACCGGGAATAAAAAACCTTTTTATCTCCAGCTTTTGCAGAACTGTGTATCCATAATTCTAAAGATAGACTCATTTTAAAATTATTTCAACATTGCTATTGAACTGAATTTTATGGTTTAAGTACGAAGAACATGATATTTAATAAATAAAGGTAGCACACAAAACATTAAAAAAACACCCCTTTAGACATAGTTTTAAATCTGAAACCTTTCAGTTTTTTTTTTTTTTTTTTTTTTTTTATATTTTTATTTATTTGTGTTTTCTGTTATTGTGTGTGGTTAATTTTTTACTGTAGAAAATTTTTTTCTGCTGAATCATTGCTGTTTAAGCACCATGGAGTGTGACGATAATTTTAATATTTGGCTTTTGTTTTATTAGCAATTGTAATATGCATACTTCTTTCATAGCTCTATCTTTGAAATTGAGATAAATTTTATTTTCTATGATTTTTTTCCTTTTAAAATTCACTACCTTTTAATGCACTTCAGAAAGTTGCTAAAATGTAAGATGAGAAATTTATTGTGCTTTTATTTGTGTAATTAAATATACATGATTATTTATCAGAATTCAGTATAGTATATCAGATGTTAAATTTAAAAAGGAAAGTATTATGTGTATATATTATCTGTGCATTATATTATTAATATGGAAAAGTTAATGTAATTTTTTTTTTTTTTTTTTTTAATTTTACGTGTACTATAGGCTTTCCATGAAATCTGTGAAAACTGGGTATATGATAAATCATTGCAAGTAAGATTACAAGAAAAAGAAAATATTGAACAGATTAATTCAGACAAGTCTCCCTGATGGGATGCTATGTAATAACTTTCATACCAATGTGCATATTTATTAATCTATGTAATAAATTTATGTATTGCAGACACAAATCTGTTTCATAAATTGCATATTAATAGACTTTGTTTTTCAAGAGAAATAGTGTGTTTAATTTCAGTTTCTATTAAAATACTAAAATGGTAAGTCAGTATTTTTCTTTGTTATTCATTTCTCTTTATAAACACGTAACATATTTATTGTTAACATTTCATCATTTAATCATGTAAGTTGATGAAATATGTTAAAAATGTGATGTCTTTTAACACTATGCCTTTAAAGATAAATATATATACCTATAACCTTGTTAAAATGAATGCATATATATATATATATATATATATTGGGATTCTGTTTATTTAACAGGTCTTATACTGCAGTGATACAGGAAATTTAAACCATATGTGAATTTTTCACACTGACTACTTAGTATATTTTTATTTGTGAAATAATATATTATTAGAAGATTTGTAGCTATTGATATTTGAAAAGATTTATTATATTTGTAATATTAAATTAAAAATATATTTTTAGCATTTATGTTTTAGGAAAAAATTTCACGTTTTTCTTTTTCCTATTACAAATATGAGAAGGACTTTAGATTCTTTGTAATATTTATAGGTCTAATTGTATTCACACTGTTCAAAGTGAGAAGCTCTAGTTACTAAAAATATGGCAAATCTTCTGGAAGCCATTGATTGCCAGCTATTATACTTCCTGCTATTAATTTTACAATTTTATAAAATATTATGTACTATAGTATTGCTGTAAAAATGTAATTAATATGTTTGGTACTCATTTTAAAGCATAATGCCAAAAATATCAACATCAGTATTTTATTAATATTTTGTTTTTATAGTATTAGTATATGATCATATTTTACTAAATCCTAATTCCTTTCGTAGGTGAAACATTGTCTTTCAAACTATAGCTTTTCCTCTTGACTGAAGTTGGGAATCCAATATATATTTTGTAGGCTTGGCGAAATGTTAAAGCTAATTTTAAACATTGAATCTACATGAAAAAAAAAATGGTTTTGACATTAAGTCTATTAATTTATTTAATTTTTAAGATAAATTATTATGACTTATTTTTTTGTTACTCAAACTGTTGTCACTTCTGTGAATATTTTGATTGCTCAATAAATGTATTTTCCTTTTATACTGCCTTGGTGTTTGTTGATGATTTTTAAATACTTTAAACAAGAAAAACTAGAAATTAAGTGCATCTGAATGAATTATGTAATATAAATGTAGGATTAGTTATTTGAATATAATTCAAGCTGCTTATCTGGAAATTGAAAATTTATTGCATATTGAATATATTTGTATTATTTTCAATACTGATATTATTAAAAAAATAAAATAAGCAGTTTCTTCTATACATTCTAAGTACAAAAAGTTCTTTAGAATAATGAAAATCTTTAATTAAATCTGAAAATTCTAAAATAAAGAGAAAATTAATTTAAAAAAATTAATTGAAAAAGAATTTTGCTCTATAGAGAGAAAATTATTCTTTAAAGGTACATTTGTTGAAATATTAATCCTTTGCATTTGAGAGGTGACTCTTGCTCACCACTTGGTTCGATGCGGAAACTTGATGTACGGCAATAACTGTTTGCGCTTAGTTTCTTCGAAGCTCTTATAATCTTATGAAGTGTAAAATGATACCCCTTTAAATGGTGATAAGATTTTCTTATCTGAAATCTTATCTTTTCTTATCTATCACAAAGTCTGTTCTCAGAGAAATGAACCCAGAAAAAGGTATTAAACAATATACAGTATAAAGTCCGTAATCCAGATGTCCATTATCCGGAATGATCTATAATCCGGACCTCAAAGCCGCAAACTTTTTTCGCGTACGTTTACGCATGAGCATGCGTGTTGGGAGGATGTGTCTCCAGATACGTTAAAAAATGCTCGACATAATTTATAGCCAGCTACCACATTTTAATGGTCAGGACGATGAAGATGAAAGCTGTGAATTTGAAGGTTTTTGAACATCGCAAACTAAAGGTTAAATTTTTTCAATTATTGGATTTTGTAAAGAAATGTGGAGAAGCAGTAATAAATGAAGATGATATAACAGAAGTTTTTCATTGCCACGACAATGCTCCAATCATCATTCAGTTAACGGACGGAGAAATCTGTAGTATAGATCCAGAAAATACCGCTTCCGATAGTGAAGAAAGTGACAGAGGGGTTATTGAAAACTATAAAATTTCAATTGACAAGTTATTCGGTATTCTCGGCACAGCAATTACAGAAATTGAACAGTGGAACTTTGTAATTGAACAAGAAATTATGTCTGTTTATAGAATTAAAGAGAAAATATTAGCACAAAAAACGAAGCAATTTACACAACTTACATTGAAAGAAATGTTTAATAAAGTAAACAAATAAATATTAAGCTTTTATTTTTATAAATTTTGATACCCTTTAGATCATAATTGTTCTTTATTTCATAAATTACGGTTTCATATTTTTAATTGTATAATTTCTGCATGCCATCTTACCAGATTTAAATTGATGATCTATAATCTGGAAAAACTGCTAATTTGGAATCGCCGAAGTCCCGACAAGTCCGGATTAGGGACTTTGTACTGTATTGTTACGGATTTAGTATTTAAATAGGTAATGTTAGTAGAATTAAAATTAAATTGTTTTATTCCCCGTGCAGTGCAGCAGGTGACAAATATTAAGAGAAAGCTAAGCTGGAAAACTGAAAATACAAGAGCATGTGCATTTAACATTTAATAAATAAATATCTCTTTTTGTTTTCGAGAAATTGCTAGAGGAATCTCGAGTGGCTGATTTAAAAAGGTATAAAAGCCAGAAAGAGAACACCTCAGCTCAGTTTTGTTTAAGAAACTGCTGCTGTTTACTGTAGCGAATTTGCGGTGAAATTGGATTAGCTTCCTCTATTTTGAATTTGTTTCTGTTGAACGCTTTAAAGATAACTAGTTTAAAGAATTAGTTTAAAAGATAACTACTGTGAGTTATTGGGATACTGTACAAAGATCTGAGGAAATTTAAGCATTTTTGTTTTATTGTTGTGATAGTAATAAATTTTATTCATTTTTCATCGGACTTGTGCATTGAATTCATAACAAACCCGTATGCACGCAACAACATTATAGTAATACTTGCCCTGACAAGCCAGGCATGCATCTATTATTACATGAAATATCATACACAGAAAAATTGCAGACTAATATTTAAGAAATTATATCTATAAAGGTGTAAAGATATATAAAATGTTAAAATGTAACAATTTTATACCTTAACTTGTGTGTGTAATGATTTTAAGTTACTGGTAAGAAATGCATCGAAAAGGCTGCAAAACGCCTCGAGTTGCTTGTGCACCGTGTGAAAAGGCCCCGAATGCAAAGGGTTTACAAATTGGAGATGAAGTGGAGACTAGTGGGAATACTGATTTGTTTATTGAAACAAATTAACTTATAAAGGAGCTAAAGAGAAGGAAATCGATGTAAATTATCTAAAATGTGGAAAATTTTCAATTTATGAGATGCATAAACATTTTGTTGTTTGCTGTTGCTACATGTGAATTTTTTTATAGCTTTTAATGTGGTGTTATACTAATATTTTAGAATGCTTCTCATAAATTATAACTGCTGTAAAATGTTCTTAGTGCCTTTTTTTTAATGGATATTTTTTAGAAATTTAAAAAAAGAACAAAGTTTAATTGTAACCATGTAAATCTATTATGAGTAAGAGTAACTACGTAATTTAATTCTTCTTAACTAACTACTCACCTTGCGACTCATGAGACTTAAAATAATTCAAAATAACCTATCATCTCTAGTACTTTAGTGGCTTATTGGAACTTAATTTAAATACTGTATATTAGCTGGGTTACAACTTCAGCAAATATACACGAAGCTGTGACACTAACTGTGTCAGACAAAGTGCACTTGCTTTCAACACTTACCAACATCAGGTGTTAACGCCTTTTATGATTAGCAGCTCTCTGCCACTAAGCAACTGTGGTGGCAACAGCTAAGCTTATGTTATGAGTCCTACTGATTAATATTTTACCTCATAGTTTAAGTTATGCCACTTCACATAAAATTTGCATATACCTCTAAACTGAGTGAGTACACGACAAACTGCGGCATAAAAGAAGGAATATAAAGCTAACTTTTAGTACTGTGAAATATAAATGTTTCAAAAAATTTTATAATTTAATACTGATACTTGAAAAATTTTGTGAAGCTAATTTTATTCTTGAATTTGTTTTTCAATCAAGTTAAATATTAGATTAAATTTAATAATAATGTAGCATACTTACAGATTTATTTTATTTTTAAAATTACACTAGTGAAGTTCAGGTGTAGATAATTGCTTTAGTTTATTCAGTTCCTATTTGCTTGATGGGTGCTTAATTTTTTCATTGATTGTCTTTAAAAGTACTTAATTTGCAGAAGTGTGTACAAACCCTGTAATAGAAGACTGTTTATAAAATTTCCATTCCACTTTCATTACTTTCCAGAATCTACCAATACTAGTGAGTTTGCACTTAGAAAGAGCTTTTTTCAAGAAACCTAAGACACGGTAGTCCATAGGTGAAACATCAGGGGACTTTGCAGGAATATGTTATAAAATATTGAATCCAATTAAGATTTTTGAAAATAAAATACCTTTGAATATTAAAAAGAATCATACATATCATAAATTGTATACCAAAATTTTTAAAATATGGAAAAATGCGAGATACATGGATATCACTCTTGTGATCCTATTTTGAATATTTTTTGTTTATAAACTTAAGCCCTGGTATAGTAGTAACATATACTGAGAAAAATAATAACTAAAATAGATTATTTTTAAAAGATTAGAAAATTTCTAACGGAAATTGCTAAGTGAGAAAATAAATATTAATTAGGTGGGACATATATTGACCCACCGTGCCGCAAAGGGTTAATGAAGTTTCACTCTTTGAAAATTACTCAAATGAAGAAATGGAATTTCGTTTGTAAATATCAGGCATAAAACTTTCTCTTGATAGTACACTAAGTTGATTTTAACATTTTTCCTCCCTTTCTTCTTATCTTTTATTTCATATTGTAAGAGAATCATGTGACAATCATAAACCCTTATTGAAACTTTCTTTGTGTTAATGGAGCCAAGTTTGTAATATTTTTTTCTCATCTTTTTCAAATAATAAATAGACCTTTTTTTTTTTTTTTTTTTTTTTTTTTTTTGGTGCAGTCATTGATGTAAACCCATGCTTCATCAACGGTCACAAAGATTATAGAGTTACACACACAAAGTTTCTTTTCTTGTTTGTGAAGGGTTTAAAAAAAGGGGGGTTATAAATACCTGTCATGTTGTCCTGCTTTGAGGAAAAGGAAAATAGGTGAGATATTATCAGCAGTAATCATACAGTAATAGCCAGGGGTGACTGTAGTCCAGATTTTTTAACTTTTCAAGTTCAGAATTTTAGGATTTGTGTAATGGATCAACACAGACACCAATAAGATGAAAATGAGATGCAATGTCAAGTCGATGGAGAGGAAGTTCAAGGAAGGAGTACAAGTCTACTTGTATAACTAAAAGTGTTGTTCAGGGTTCTCCCCTAAGCTGCAGATATCCTTGGAAGAGCCCTTCTGTATGGTCAAGAAACTGAATGACGTAGTGGTGCGTATCCAGAGAACTTCTTCTAAGCTTAAAGTAAAACACTGTAATTAGCTTGCACCTGATTATGGCAATTAGGAGTAGTTGTTCCTGGTCTTTGGGATTGCACTACTCAGATATGTTGTTGAGAGTGGTGATGATGTAAATCAATGGTTCCCAACATTTTTTGTCCCATTCCTCCCTTTCATTTCCAAAAGTAAATATATATATATTTATTTATTTAGATTTACAAAAATTTTAATGCCACAACATGAAACAGGTGGAGATCGCCTTCCTCCCTCTTGAATCTATGAATTCACTCCTTGCTGAGAATCCCTGATGTAAATATTTAAATACATTTTTTGTGTGTGTGTGTTTGAGATGATAATTTAAGGTTCAAAAGTTTAAGGATTTGTAGCCACGTTTTATACTAAATGTTTTTTCTAATATAAAATTGTTGACCTTTCTTGAGTGCACTAACATTTAACTTGTAAATATAGCTCAAGCAGAACCCAAACTACAGCCAAATTCATTCCTTATTGGCCTTGGTGACAGTTTGTGTCCTGACAGCGTTTAACAAAACACATTTTCGAATCCCTACAATCCATTTTTATGAGAGTCTATATTACAATAGATAAAAATATGGGTTTGACAACTGAGGAATCGTTGAAATCATCTGCGAGATTTAGCAGTTTGTTGAGGTGCAATATGTCAAGTCTATTCTACAAGTAATTTTCCGATTTAATGGTATTGCTTGTGCTAAGGAAGAATTGCTTAATATCAAAAAATGAATTAATCATTCCTTTCTTTTAAATGTATGATTTTCATGAGATCTCTTGAGTCAGTGGAACTTCAACTTAAATACTACTCCTTCTCATTTGCATCAAGTCAATTTCGGCACCTTCAGTGCCTTTTTGCTGAGTGGGACGAAGAGTACTCAACACGTGCCACGAGCTCCCGCCAACAACAAGCTACTGTGTTACACGTATAAATTATTGTGATACATTTATTAGTTTTTATTTATCATTTTGTTTATTATTAAACAACACTATAATAATAATATTATAGTTAGTGTGTGCAAAATTTTGTGAGAATCATTTTAAAAGAGAAATATTGTGAAAGGTAGGTAAAATAATAAAAGAAAATATACATGTTATAGATTAAATAAAGTAAACTTATTCATAATTAATTATTCTGTCATTCAATTGCATAAATTGAAGACACAATATATAAAATTCTTGTGTCACAATGTTTGTAACAATACGCCTCCGAAATGGCTTGACCAATTTTCATGAAATTTTGTATGTATATTCAGTAGGTCTGAGAATCAGTCGTAATTTGTTTTTCATACCCCTAAGGGATAAGGGTGGTCCACCCCCAATTTTTTTTTTTACTTCCTTGTAACAAGTAAAAAAGGAGTATTGTAATTGCGAAAATTTTCAGGCATCATATTTCAACAAAAATTTCCATTTTGACCGCTATCGAATGCAATTTAATGATGTTTTTGCTTGACATCTGCACTTAAGAACAGAATAAAAGACTCTTTTCCCCCCAAAAAAAATTATAAAACTGATTTAAATGAATTCTGAAGAGAATTTTTCGTGGCGTCTGTACGTACATATTTTGCATAACTCAAAAACGAGTAGCCACAGAATGTTGAAATTTTGTATATAGGACTACTGTAACATGTAGATGTGAGCCTCGTACTTTGGTTGCAATCAGCCGCACCAAATGTATATAAATATATGTATATATCTACTCTATTAACCGGCTCAGTGATCTCAGTTTCTTTATGCTTACGTGTTTGTAAATTGTGCATTTTTTGCTTTAAAAATGATTGAATTATGTTGTTTTTATGTCTTTAATAAATCTGCATTCAATATTTCTAGAGTTATCAACAATTTAAAAGTTGTTTAAGTGCGGCTAAGCCTAATTACTATTACATGTCGTGGCAGCTATGTTTGTTTAAATTTGAAACTTGGCAGAATAGCGGATTCGTTGCCAATCTAGAGAAACTGAGCTTCGCAACAAGAAAGATAATGCCTTCTTTTATTATTGCGAAATAAATCATGCTTAATCCATTCTGGAATTTATTTGAGGAAATAAGTGTTTCAGATTTACATAATTTTTAATATAGATATTTTAAGTTTTTATATATTTTTGCCTTGTTGGGAAGTGAGAACTGAATTAATTAAATGAGAAATACTGAATCGTCTGTGAAAAACTGTTTCTTTTTTGTTTTGTTTGCTTAATTTCTTTTATACATCGTTTTAGATTTATTATAGTATTTAAATAGAACATGTGGCAATGATTAGATAATTCTTCAAATGATATAAATTTATATGCATTCTGAGTTATAATATGAACGAAATGTAATGCTGTTATGTAAACCTACAGCCAGACTGTCGCTATGGTAAACAAATATAGTGAATTTTAAAGAGTGCATTTATTCTATTGTGGTTTATGCACTATCGACGAAGTAGATTTAATTCAATCCAATAAGTTTAAATGAAATTCAAGAGAAACTGCATATAATTTAATGTTCCGTACATTGAAGTCATGTGGTGTAAACATCAGATTTTTTTTTATGATGTGCCATTAAAAAACACATACAACCCCAAATTTTCACCCTTCTACCACCAACCCCAATTTTTTAATAGCGATATTAGTAATTTAATAATTTTTAACCCTGGTCGATAACTGATCAATTATCACTTGATAAGTTATCCTCGCCAGTCGTCCATAGGCATATAAATACTATTAGACTTCGATATATTTATTCTAAAATGGTATCATCAGCTATTACCTAGTAGTCTATGACTACAAGGTGTATTTCTGTCACTTGAATATATTTAGTAACAGAAATAGTTAAAAATAATGTTGCAAATGGTCAACAATTCAATTCAATATTCAAAATCAAAGGCCAAATTTATCACAAAGTGGGCTCATTGCTGCCAATGCCAAATGAAACAGATTCAATGCACCTGTTGTTGATGACGTTGCTGGAATCATGGTTGGCGATCGTACAGCTACACGGTATGGTAAATCATCTTTAGTTTAACCCTCTGAGCGTTACGGGTTGAAATTTCAAAGTTCCTCAAAATGTCATGAATAAGTGATATTTTCTTGATTTTAATTAAAAAATGACTCTTTCATTTTGTACCTTGATTAATTTTCTTTCAATATACATCCAAACTGAAATCAGATATGTTAAAAGCTAGCAGAAATTTTCATGTATAATGAATGTGGAAGGCAACCTTCTGTATGTAATTTTCCGGCCTTAACGCTGAGAGGGTTAAAATGGTTGGAAATTTAAGACTTCAAAGAACGACTGCTAAATATTTTACAAAGAAATAGAAATCTACGTTTAAACCTATTTGGTAACAAGAAAAGACATATTTAGTGGTTTATGATATTCTCTGTTCTTAAGTATAATAAAATCATTTAGTGGCAAATTAATACAGAGTATCTATGTCTTTTATTTACATGTTTAGTTAACAATGCTACAAAAGTTGCACTAAATTATAAAAAAATTAGTAAAAGTACCTCAAAGTTTAAGATGTTTTCAAATATTTTTTATACATACATAAAACATTAAAATAATGTTTACAAAATAAAGAATTCAGTACTTTTGTGCTAATGATTATTCGCTAAATATGCAATTGATTGATTTTTTAGAAGTTAGTTTTAATTAAAGGCATGTTAATGGCCACTTGAATAAATTTTGGTTTATTTAATAAGGGCAAAGAACTCGAGGACTATGTGCTTAGGAAAAGAGTGCTTAGTGTATGACTTTCTAAGGAAACTGGCTCATATTGCAGATAAAGAAAACCATAAAAATGCCCATGGATTCAGTCCATTCGCAGGAGCTCGAACACCTTACCAAACTACAAATGTTCAGTGACTTTACTGCTCAGCCATAGTAGGCCCTTGTTTATTAATGAAGTATTATGAAGTCTTTTATTTAATAATTGAGAATATAATTCTTTAATTGCCCACCAGCAGTCGAGTAGTAAAACCGCTGAACACTGGTAGTTCTGACCCGGTTTAATTCCATGTGAATGGGGTGGCTGCATGGTCGTGATTTTCCTCATGTGTAACATGTATACAAGGCAATTTCCTTTATAAAGTCTTTCTTTTAGGCAGATGGCCTTAGTGTGCTTTGCCAAAATCAATCCACTCCTTTAAATATAGCAAATTTTTTTCTATTTGCCATACAAAACAGACTTGAAAAGTACTTCAAAAACACAGTTGTAAATAGAGATACTTCAAACACGCATTGATAAAGTAAAGAAGAAAAAATTGGTATCTACACACAAAAGTTTTGAAATGCATGTAATAATAATAAAAAAGTGTTATTATAACAATGATAAAGTACTTCAAAAACACAATAGTGCTTACACAGTTTGGATCTGGTAGAGTTGTCTTCCTTTTTTTAGCAAAAAACCTTGATCATTTAGTGCTTCAATGATAGATTGCAAAGAGCCTGTGTTTATTTTTAACTTTTCTGCTAGATGTCTTATTTCAGAGACAGTGAAGCGATCATCAGCTTTGACAGTAGCACATTCGGTCATTAATTTAATAAGTTTTTTGGCTTCAGAACGTTTACTCATACCTGAGCCATGTATTGAACGGTCAAAATCAATATTTCCAAATTCATCGCTAAAGGTTTCTCTCAAACTGTACTTCATAATTTCAATAACTTCTTTCGCATCAGTAAGTGTACATAATGCTCTGAGTTCAATCCGAGCTCTAGCTTCTGTGAGACGAATTAAGGATTCTAGTTGACGAGTTGTAATGGGAGTGCTGTAGGACAGTTGATGTTGTTTTCTCATTTCCAAATAAAACTCCTGTAATACTTTGCTCACCTCTGGAGTCAGTTTAGGTTTAGCAAACTCTCGAGCATAAGAAATATATTTTTGTAATATATTATGAGGTATATAATTCAGCTTCTCATTTGGCTTTATTCTTAATTTTTCCAATAGATTACTTTCTTCACGAAGTGAATCATTCAGAACTGAGTTTTGGAAACTAGAGTTCTTTAAAATTTCATCTTTATGATGTATATGCAGTAAACCCATTACATGGTCACTCATTTTGCTGTCTAATTCTGCATCGGGTGTGTCTTCTACAATAAATACCAAATCAAATCTAGAAAGCAAAGAACTTCCAATTCGTAAGTTTTCAGAGACAGTTTTAGCTTTATTGTAATGGCCACCAGACAGATTTGCAGCAGCGAGGATGGATGTTCTCGCAGGTAGAGTACAAACTACACCACTTTTAGCAATACTTATTGTTTGTTGTTCCATAGCTTCCAACAGAGCTGCATGATGCTGAACCATTTTATCAAATTCATCAATACAACAGTGACCTTGATCAGCAAGTACCAGAGCTCCAGCTTCTAAAGAATTCTCTCCTCCAGTTTCTTTCATAACTGTAGCAGTCAATCCAGATGTTGTAGCTGAATTACCACACACATAAATACCTCTAGGAGAAACATTTGCACAAGCTAAGAGCATCTGACTTTTACCTAGACCAGGATCACCTACAATTAAAATATGAGAGTTTTCTCTCATGCAAAATCCATCTGCCTCACGCTCTGAATGACAACCAGCGCTTCCAAAGAGTCCCAGTACAAGACCTGCCTTGATAAGTTCGTGCCCATATATATTGGGACACAAAGAAGCTACAATGAGTCGGAACAAATTGTCTTGAGAATGAACTTTTTGAATTGCACTTAAGTCTTCTGATTTGAATTGCACATCATTTGATGCAATACCACTAACATTTTTGCCTCTAACATGAGTTACAGAATTAACATCCAATTTAAATACATATGTAGAAGCACCTTTGCTAGCAGTCGTTTTCTTATAATTAACATTATCCACACTTAGAATGCCTGACATAATAACAACATCTCCAGGAATACAAGAATCTGTAAGATCACAAAATAAATCACATTCTATAGCTTTTGGAACTCTTCCACCTTCAGTTTGATCCATATTCAATTCTTGAAGCCTTATGTTTTGCCAAGGTATCGTTTTCGTTAGTGAAGAGTCGAGCATTGGTTCAAATGTACGGGAAAAGCAATTCGTTCCAGTACATCTAGCTGGTAATGTATAACATCCTTTGATTTGCTCTATAACTTGAACAGCTTGGCATTTTATGCATTTAAAAGCCATATCAGTGCAAAATGGCTTTATATCACTTACACGTATAACACTTCCTTTAAGAGTTATAAATTTACCAAAATTGTATGTTTTCAAATCTTGAAAATGTAAAAAATCGACTAAACCAGTAAATCTTGGATAAAGTTTTTGCATTTGATTAGAAGTATTTACGGTATCATCTAGAAAATACCCCTCACTATCAACTATGTTCTGCTCCTTTAATAAACATTCCATCAAAAAACTAAACAAACCAATTACTATATTAGGTGAATTTCTTAATTCATTCAAGAATTCTGGCCACATAAAATTAAAGGCTTTATGCTTCGAAAGATCGTTAATATTTACGGTAAAATATCGCTTCTTATTTATATTTGTTAACACATCTTCCATTTGATCCAAGTTTGAAAAATATTCTTTAACAGCGCGTAACTTCTCAAGATGTTCATCCTTGTTACTATCAGGAAGATACAGATTCCATGCATCATTTGATTTAGGACGACCTCTTGGAATGTCATGACATTTTCCAGAATTTGCGAAATTTCGTGAGTATTTCTTGAATTTCTTTTTATGCAATGAAGCTTTATTATTTTCTATTTCTCTCTTCTTATTTTTATCAGGATCATCCATGATTAAACACTTATAAATTCTTGGTATACAGAAGAAAGATTTCTAAAACATTTTAATAAGAAACAACTTAGACGAAGCACTTATAATATAAGAAAGCAGACGATTTTGAAAATTTAATCGATTGCCGCGTACGAAAAATCACATGTTGAGGAATACTGTTGCTGCTTCATCCTTAGTTGTTTATCTGTATTTTTGTTGTTATAATTACTTAATGAAGGAAAAATAATTTGTTTTGTAAAGAAACGAGCACAAAGAATAAGTTTCACTGCATGATTAGGATAGATGGCCACATAATTAGTTGTTTTAAATAAAATTCACAGTTAACGAACCAAAATAAGTTTTTATATTTGGCAACAGGCTGAGGTTTATGAAAACATTTTTAAAAGGTCTGAAAGAGATAAAAGTCGTGCGTGAAATCGTCTCCTAATATCTTGTGGCGCAAATGTATCGGTCAAGATTATCTCTACTGATTATAAAAAAGTTATCTCGTCAGGTGCTTATAAATATGAAATAAATTTATTAAATGTAATATGAAAATTTTGAAACTGTATGTTTAGTTAACGTAGGAAAATTATTCCAGACAACTACGTATTTGTAGATTTTCATAGCTTGCTGTATTTTTATATTTCAGATTGAAATATTTAGAATACAGTAGAGTTCCACAAACTCGACACTCCCCGGTTATTCAATATTTCGTATAATATTTTTGAAGTTTTATAATTTAGAATGTTTTTGTTGAAATGTTTATTTGTAGGGAGACAATTATAAATATTACTACCTTATACTTGCCCGTTTAAAAGCATTTTTTTACCATGTGTTATCACCAGTGTACTTGTATTTTAAAAATTCAGTTAAAAAATGTGTATGTGTGTGCAAAGGTGTGTATCTATGTATACGCATACATACTTATATGAACACACATACTTACATACATGCGTACAGACATTTTTAAGACGGACCCGGTAAACAGAAGAGTACCAAGTAAATAAATGTTGGTACTCATAATGAATGAGATGGATAAGCTTGCCCATTCTCATATAGTTGTTCTATATTTGTATGTATGCTCGCAAGAAGTATCACAATAATTATACATTAAATCACTCTTTTGCTGAGTTACAGTCATTGTACTTTAAATCACTCTTTTGCTGAGTTACAGTCATTGTACTTTAAATTGCTCTTTTATTGAATGTGAAGTTCATAGGTATGTAGTAACTGGTAATAAGTTTCATAAAATGTCGGTCTTAGGAGAAACCAATACACAATTACGCATGTAATTTCCAAACTTTGAGAATTTCAGCCATTGTATAATATATGCAGTTAATTTGAATTTTATTTTTTGTCTTTTTGGAAATGGAGGTCCAGAAGGGAAGGCTTGAAGGGCTACTCATGGTTTGTGGGTCGTAGATTTAGAAATTGTGCCTTAAGAGATTGGACAAAGATGAAAATATTAAGAAAATTGTAATGGATTTATGTATTGAGTGAAATGTTATGAGTTGTGAATAAGCCATTCCTTTTCCTGTAAAACTTGAAATTTTTTGTAACTGGATATCCTCTCAGACCGCATTAGTGCGAGTTTGCAAGACTCTACTGTAGTTTTCTTCTTTGACTGTTGTATTTCAAAATAATCTTTAAATAGAACTTTGTTATGATGAACAAACTTTTAACATTTCTTTAGTATAAATTAATGGTACTTTTCCGTTTCGCCGGCGCAAATCTCGCCAAGCAGACTTTATTGGCGACAACATACAGTATACACATAAAAAATATTTAAAAAAATGTTAGTTTTAAGAATTCTTTTTTTAAAGGCATAAACATTTTAATATCGTTTAAAATTTTATAAAAAACCGATAAAGACAATAAATTTGTAAAAAGACATTAATTTAAGAATTTACTACGCTTTCATGGTTCAGCATCCTGATTCGCCGGGTCATATCACGTGACCCCAAGCGATCTCATCTTACGTAAACTACTCTCTACAAAAATCTAATGCTCTCAGTAATTATCTACATTAATTTCAAGTTAAATCTTAATTTGGAACACAAGTTTAAATGCAAGAAATATTTCAATTTGTACGAATAGCTTACTCAATTATGTAAAACTGCAGTGCTTTACTTCGCTAATGCATTCTCATTAGAATTGATGAATTTAACTCTTGACTTTACCTTTTCTATATTTTCGGCTTCGGGTAAGCACTGTGATTGCATCCTAATTGACTTAATTACCGAAAATGGCCTTGGACATAAAACTGAACTATCTGATAAAAATTCTATGTAATTATATGTCAGTATTGAAAGAAACAATCAATCTGATAAGAAAAAGCTGCGACTTGTTTTGAAAATGAGGCGTAAAAGGTTACCAGCGAGAATATTCCGTTTGGCATCGGTTGCACCATTATTAGCGACTTTATCGCTTGCGCCGGCAAAACGGAAAAGTACTAACTTAATATTCTGTGTGTGTTATAATTACATATAGCATATAACCTTATATTTCGTCCATTTCATAGTTGCAAATGTAATGGTTTAAAAAAAAAAAAAAAGTAGAGTAAATTTTAAAACCTTTAAAAAGCTTATGCTGCATAGATTTTACTAATTGTTATAAAAAATAGTGATAACGGGCATATGTTTCAATGAAGATTTTGCTTTGGATAATAAAAATAAGAATAAAAATAAGTATTAAATTCTTCTTCATTAGCCCCATAGCCTGTTAGAGGCTAAGGCTGTCTCCTTAAGTTTCCTCCACCTGACCCCATTCGGTGCAATAGCCTTCCATTGGTTAACTCCAAATAATCTTAAATCTTGCTCGACATCATCTATCCATCTAGTGGGTGGTCATCCTTTTCATCTTACTCCCTCAATTCTCGAAAAGGTTATTTTTTTGGTTGGAAATGCATCATCTATCTAAACACATGGCCCGGTATTCTCGACACAGCAATTATAGCACTTAAACAGCGGAACTTTGTAACTGAAGAAGAAATTATGTCTGTTTATAGAATTAAAGAAAAAGTATTATCACATAAAACGAAGCAACTTAAACAACTTACATTGAAAGAAATGTTTAATAAAGTAAACAAATAAATATTAAGCGCTTTTTTTTTTTTGTAAATTTTGATACCCTTTAGATCATAATTGTTCTTTATTTCATAAATTACAGTTTCATATTTTTAATTTTATAATTTCTGCATGCCATCTTACCAGATTTAAACTGATCTATAATCCGGAATTGCCGAAGTCCCAACGAGTCCGGATTAACGACTTTTGACTGTATATAATGTATTTGAATGCAAACTTAAATGTAAATTATTTCTTAGCATGTAATTGTTATTTTTACATTTAGTACCTGATGTCAAATTATAAAACTAATCAAGATTTAAATTTTATTGCATAAAACAGTACATTTGTAAAATTTAATCTGTAATTAAAATGTTTGACAATATTAATTCAAAAGTAAAGGGATTACTGATTAATCCTAAGAGAATCTTTAATTCATTTTAAAATTCTGATGGAATAATTTTTCTGTTTAAGCATCAGATTAGCAAAAGGATATAAGCATATTATTTATTCATGTCATTATCAAATAATATCAAAAATATAAGATTTTAGAATTTTTGCAATAGATGTTTGGCAGCCATTAGCTTTTACAGATAAAAATGCATCTTCAGATAAATTATCAAGGCATAAGCTCTCTTTACAGTAAAAAACAAAGCCAAGGTAAAAAATAGTTTCTAAAGTATTGAAACTTTAGTAAATTGAACAAATCAAAGATATTTAAAAAGCCAAAATAATAATTAAAAAAAAAGCATGAAGGTAGAATTTTAAAATTATATACAAGCATAATTTGGTACTTACGTATTAACGCAACCAGGCCAAAATTCGCATAAATTGCGAAATTTGGCGACCCTACTTACGGCAACCCTACGTGTTATACGTAGTTTTGTAAAAAGAGCATGTGGAGATTCACAAAATTTTCCTGCATTTTCGTGCAAATTTTTGTAATTTATGAGAAAATAGCAGTGTACATGGATAAAGTGAAGAGTGTGCGCAATGCCATTTTTGTGCAATTCTGGGATTTTTTTTTTAAGTAAAAATAAGTCGACGTGTACATGGTTATGGCGAATACGGTTTTTAATGAGTGCTAAAAGCAATAGCCAAAAGATTTCCGCCGAAAAAATAATTCTGCAACTTATTCAAATTCGAAACCGGAAGGGTTTAATTGCTATTTTATATTTTAAAAGAAAATAATATAAAAAACTGTATTAAAAATTATCTGTAATTATAAATTACAGATAATTTGTATCTGTAATTAATAAATGTACATTTTCTTTCTATTCATACTTTTTTACTCAAACTTACAAATAGCGTCAACCTGGTTGCGATAATACGTAAGTACCTAGAAAAATATAATTACATGGGCAATATTTATGCAAACAGTTATCAGCAGAGAAAAAACATAACTGGTGATGAGGAAATACCTAAAATCAAATAAACGAATGTATTGCTTTGACAGAAAAATACTACAGTCAAAGGTCGTTAATTCGGACACCCATAATCCCGAATAATCTATAATCTGGAGCTCAAAGCTACAAACTTTCTGTGCATGCATCGCATTGACGCATGCGCTTAAGACCTTTACGGCTGCGAATATGCTTGTGTGCATGCGCATAATACGTTTATGCATGCGCGTTTAATGTATAACGGACGGTATAAGCTAAGCTAAAATTATCCAATTCAGTTAATGTTGCAGATTGCATTGTTCCTTAATCTTTGAATTGGATCCAGCTTATTATTATTTGCAGACTGTTAGAGCACTTTTATAAAAGTAAGCTTGAACTTTCGATTATGTCAAATAGAATTTCCGATATATATTTACTAATATGTAAAGGATCTACAAAACGAAAGTATGTTTCGAAGTCCATTAAATGAAAAGTGGAATTGCTGCAAAAAATGGATAAAAGTATATCCTTCGTTTCTCTAACCATTCGGAAATCTGTTTATAAATTTCACGCTGCTGTGCGGTGTGTGTGTGGGGGGGGGAACGCTGCGGCACGCAATGAATTGAATGTTGATCTGTCAGCACTATCCTTATCTTGAGGGCAGATGTTTTTATTTTCTTTGGCTTATAATTCCTTACTAAATGTAGTATTTCATCTCGATGTACTTCGTCTTTGATATGATTTAAATCAAATTCCTCGTCATTATAATTCGCTTCCGATAGTGAAGAAAGAGACACAGAGGTTATTGAAAACGAAAAAATTTCGATTGACAAATTAGTCGGTATTCTTGACACAGCAATTATAGGACTTGAACAGCGGAACTTTGGAACTGAAGAAGAAATTATGTCTGTTTATAGAATTAAAGAAAAAGTATTATCACATAAAACGAAGCAACTTAAACAACTTACATTGAAAGAAATGTTTAATAAAGTAAACAAATAAATATTAAGCTTTTTTTTGTAAATTTTGATACCCTTTAGATCATAATTGTTCTTTATTTCATAAATTACAGTTTCCTATTTTTAATTTTATAATTTCTGCATGCCATCTTACCAGATTTAAACTGATGATCTATAATCCGGAATTGCGAAGTCCCGACGAATCCAGATTAACGACTTTTGACTTTATATAATGTATTTGAATGCAAACTTAAATGTAAATTATTTCTTAGCATGTAATTATTATATTTACATTTAGTACTTGATGTCAAATTATGAAACTAATCAAGATTTAAATTTTATTGCATAAAACAGTACATTTGTAAAATTTAATCTGTAATTAAAATGTTAGACAATATTAATTAAAAAATAAAGGGATTACTGATTAATCCTAAGAGAATTTTTAATTCATTTTAAAATTCTGATGGAATGATTTTTCTGTTTAAGCATCAGATAGCAAAAGGATATAAGCATATTATTTATTCATGTCATTATCAAATAATATCAAAAATATAAGATTTTAGAATTTTTATAATAGGTGTTTGGCAGCCGTTAGCTTTTACAGATAAAAATGCATCTTCAGATAAATTATCAAGGCATTTAAAAGGCATAAGCTCTCTTTATAGTTAAAAACTAAGCCAAGGTAAAAAACAGTTTCTAAAGTATTGAAACTTTAGTAAATTGAACAAATCAAAGATATTTAAAAAGCCAAAATAATAATTAAAAAAAAAAAAAAGCATGAAGGTAAAAGATTCTAAAGACATAAAGTATTCTAAAGACAAGCATAATTTAACTGCACTATTTTGACATCACGTACAAGCCTGGGGTCATTTTGGAAATAAAGCTATCTTAAAACATTAAATGTTGCATTGGCCCTCTTTCTGCAAAAACTTTTCACATATGGTTGCACATTGAAAGCTATTTATAGGTAATATATATACTTGAAAAATTAAAAACTGTAAACAATGTGTATTAATTTGTATTTTATTAAAGGAAAGCTCTGAAGCAAATCAGTATGATGATAAAAATTTTGTTTTAAATAATTAAAATAAATAAAATAATATTTAATTGATTGAAAAAAGTAATTATTAAATCTTAGCCACATGATTCTTGACAACAAATTTGTAGCATTCTAAAAAAAAAGTTCTGCATGTGCTCAAATTACAGAAGTTTAGTTAAAATAATAATAATTATTTTAGAAGGAATATCTTTTCATATTTAATAAACAATTAAATGCTTAATTTCTATATGTTCATAAGGTATTTACTGAAAATAAAAATTTCATGAAGTTTGTTTACATGTGCAATACCTCTGATCTGAATTAGCATGTGCAATCTCAGAATATTGAAATTAGCGTATTAGCTGGAAGTATGTATGTTTGATAGAAACATTTCTATAAAGAGATTAATAGTATATAAAAAACATAACATTAAAATATATTTAATAGTTAAATTAAATCAGGCAATTTTAACAAAGAGTTAAAAATGTTAATTTTTTATGAAGATTTGAATTTGAATTGAGTACTTTATTACGTGAAAAATTAGGTTTTTTTGGAGAAATTTCATTTTAACAAAGAGCATACCTCCTAAATTCAGAGTTAGTTGTGTCTATAGTTTTTCCACGAAATGAAAAGAATTGATTTGATCTTTTGATCATATCATCTGTACATAGTTTTTGACCTTGCCAAGAGTCTAGTTTCAAGTTTATATTATTTTCAGTTTAAATATATATGTATTGCTTTATATAGCTTATTATATATATATATATATATATTTTTAATATTGGGAATAACCATTTTGGAAAAATTAGTGAAATTTTGAATACATTTCAGGTGATGTATTATATAAATCTAGAATGTAAGTATTATATAATTTAATATAGTAATTCACGTTAATGCTTAAGTTCATTTAATAAAATACAGCTGTAATTAAGTGTTAGAATTTACATTACTTTATTTATGTATTTATTTAGTTACTTTATGTACTTCAGCACATACAGCACATAAATGAATTTTCATAACACAAAAATTTAGTATTCTTGAAAGAAAAATCTATATTTTAATTTTAGGCAAAAATGAGACCTATTTCCGTTTTTAATTAAATTTATTGAGGTTTTTTTTTTTAAACTACCATGGGGCTAAGTGTGTTCTGTGCCTGAATTTAAATTTCAAATTGGCTTATTGTCTCTCTACATGAGCTACATGTAAAATATATAATACTTCACTGTGTGACAGAGTATGGAAAAATACTTTACATCAAATTTGCTCGTCATTATAATTCGCTTCCGATAGTGAAGAAAGTGACACAGAGGTTATTGAAAACGAAAAAATTTCGATTGACAAATTAGTTGGTATTCTTGACACAGCAATTATAGGACTTGAACAGCGGAACTTTGTAACTGAAGAAGAAATTATGTCTGTTTATAGAATTAAAGAAAAAGTATTATCACATAAAACGAAGCAACTTAAACAACTTACATTGAAAGAAATGTTTAATAAAGTAAACAAATAAATATTAAGCTTTTTTTTTTTTGTAAATTTTGATACCCTTTAGATCATAATTGTTCTTTATTTCATAAATTACGGTTTCCTATTTTTAATTTTATAATTTCTGCATGCCATCTTACCAGATTTAAACTGATGATCTATAATCTGGAATTGCGAAGTCCCGACGAGTCCAGATTAACGACTTTTGACTTTATATAATGTATTTGAATGCAAACTTATATAATGCATTTGTTTGAAAATGTTTAAAACTTCAAACATGTCTTTCAGGCAAAAAAAAGGGGGGCAATCTGCTTCAGTTACACTTATATACATTTGACACTAATACAGATTTCATTCACAATGTTGTTTTTCATAAACAATCAAAGAATCTCTTGACTTTTCATTTTGTTTTTCTCTGTTGTTACTTATTATCTTTGAACTTTTATATAATTAGTAAAAAGGAGGCTGTGAAGTAAATGTTAAAATTACTCATTGAGTGTAGTTAAAATTTTGTTAATTTTTATGCTATATCATTTGAAAATAACTTTATTAATTTTTATGCCTTCAATTTCATGACTTTCATGTATTCATCATTTACATACAAGGACTTAAATAATAAAATAATTTTTATTTTTAAATAAGCAAAGATGAGACATCTGAGCAATTACTTTGTTATTTTTTTAATAGCTTCATTTAACATCAAATGCTAAATATGCCACTGATTTGAAAATGCCTGAAGCATGGGTAACAAAAGCAAAAAAAGTTTTGAAAGGTAAAGATCCTCTGGAAGTTTTAGGATGGCATACAGCTGAGGTAAAGATATGATTTTAATGTAAATATTTTTTTTTATGTTGTATGTAGTATAAATAATTGTGATTTTAAATGTGATGAATTTTTTTTTATTGTTGTGCAAAATTTTAAATGTGATAACACTTTAGAATTATGATTATATGAATTTCATGCTAGGAAAAGTGTATCTGTTATGATTTTAACAAAATATTTTACCTTTTAAACAAACTTAACTTGCAGTCTGTGCTAATATTGCCTTACTTGACTCCACAGTTTTAACCTGCGCAAATGTATTACATACTTAAATCCATTATTAAGAATTCTAGATTGTTTTCTTCCCCCTTCCTTATTTTCATTTGCATTGATTTAATTATTTTTTGATTGAAAAATAAAAAGCGTTTTTAATTATTAAGGTTTTTTTCTTTAAACCAGTTGGAAATAAATTTAGGTTTAGTACTTACATATTATCCTGTTGATGTTTGGTAGAAATTTCGCCAATGGTCGCCAATCATTACGATGGAATTCTAAAGAAAGTGAGCTCCCATAATTCGAGCTTAATCATACTATTTGGCTGGTTGATGGGATAATATACAAGTACCTTAAGTGTGCCTTCAGATTTTTGGTTAATTTATTATTACTTCTTAATTATTCTATATATACAGTCTGTGTCCAGAAAGTTTGGTGAATGTGTTTATAGTTACAGTGGATAGTTATCTTACATAAAACAGCTGTGACTGTCCTTTAAAATAATCCCCATTGGTCGTAATGAACGTCTGGGAATGGCTGTACAAGTCCTGGAAACTCCTGGCATAGTCATCTTTAGCGACGGCTTTCAGCTGGGTCTTAACATCATGTTGGATGTCCAAAATGTTCGAAAACCTCTGTCCCTTCAGGGTTGAATTCAGTAATAAGAAAAAGTCTGGGCGAGACATCTGGGAAGTAGGTTGGGTGATTCAGGGACACAACTCCTCTGTTGGCCAGGAACTGCTGCTCCAGAAAGGCAGTTTTGGATGGGCATTGTCATGGAGCAGGGTCCAGTTGCCTTGTTTGAATGTACCTGTTTGATCCAAGGGGATGCACTTTGATGCATTGCAGCAGACATTTCAGTATTTCCACGTATGTAGCGGCATTTAACATGGTGCCCTCAGGGAGGAATTCTTTATGGATTAGTCAAAGAACACTGCAAGCATTGTCTTGTTGCAGGATTTCTCACTTCACACCTTCTTGCTTTTTGGAAACATGAATCCTCCCACACCATACTCTAACACTTTCCTGTAGGAAATTTGGGTTTCGATCCGTCGTGTGGATGAGGTCCCCACAGGCAGCAGTGGAAGTTGCATTTATTCTGGTATCAGTGTGTGGGGCACAAATCGTGGGGCAAAGCTTGTGTTTAGCCAAATTATGGGTCACTATGATGTCGGCCATCTCACAACCAATTTCCATTTTTTCCACTGTACCAATTTCCACTATCATTTTCACTTTCACATGATGATCCTGGGCCAAAAGTTTCTTCATTTTCTGTACGTTATCTGGAGTGCATGCAGTTGGACGGCGAGTACTTTGGGAGGAGTCTGCAATGGCGTCGTGCCCTTCATGGAAGCATTTAAACCACTCATCCACACACTTCAAGATGACAGCATGGTTTTTGTAAACTGTTTTCAGCATTTTCCAAATTTGAAACAGACCACCATATTCATTTGGTGATCCATTTGAGTTTTGATGACACACACACACCATTCTACCATGAGCTGTTTCCACACGATAAACACACTCACAGTGCCAGGGAACTGGTTCAGACCAGTCAATGACCTATCGGGTGTGGGTTGCACCAGTTGCACTTTCTTATAAATGTGAGGACTATGACATTATTCACTGAACTTTCTTTGGGCAGTGGTAATGTAAGCTCTCTAAAATGCTATTTCAGAGCCATATTTTTCTAAAATTCCTTTTTCTTTTGTCTGTTTTTAAATATTTGCTGAATTCTTAAAAATTTCATTTTTGTTCCATTGTAAATGTTCTCTTTAACAGTAAATTAATGTGCAAAAAAAATATCTGGAAAGAATTACTCTGAGAGTTAAAAAAATATTATAGTCACAGAAGTAAAAGAAAATGACATTTCTGTTTACATTCTGTGTTGACACAGTTATCCGAGATCCAGAGCATGTATACAAGTCCCAGATTATGTTCAGAGGCATATATTGGCCATCATTCAGGTTATATCTGGTTCTTTGTTGCCATTCCAGGATGGGAAAATACATCATTATAGAGCTGAGCTATTTATGAGAAAGCTGTGCTATGTGTAATGTGTATTGAGACACTGTGCTGTTGTAAAACTATTTGAAAATGCTTAGTAAAAATAGTAAAGGACTAATTACATATTGACACCAAAATACTTTCTTTTCATGGCATGGTAAGGGAGAGGGCAAAGATGTCCAGCTGTTACATAGAAAGTAGATCAAAGAAATCTATCGAAAGCCATAGTAGACGATTTTTGACACTCTTTGATAATGACAGGAAGTGTGCATTGGCTAGTCTTTGTTTTCTCTGATTATCTAATGAATAATCAAGACACAATAACATGGCGAATTATATACTAATTCAAAAGTCAAACAACAAAAATCAACGTAATAATTTCAAAATTTTTACAGGACTAGTTTCGATGGTTTTACCGAACCGCCATCCTCAGCTGCAAAACCGCAAATGAACGAGATAGGAAATAATGATTAGATAAGATAAGAAAGCCTGGACAAGAATAAGCAAGTGGCGCCATCTGTTGGTGAAACCAGAACTAAAACATAATTTCTTTAAAGGCCGAAGGCAAAGATGGATTGGAATTAGGATCGTTAACTAGAATAGAAAGATTTTTTTTAATGTGAAATGCCTCTTGAAAATCCAGTTCTCCAATGGAAGATGTTTTTTGAATAATTTTGGCAGCAGAAAAATTGAAAGTGTGATTTTCGGACCAACGATGTTGAGCAACAGAAGACTTCTGTGTTTCCTTTTTTCTAACATATGCCTCATGTTCCTTGACGCAAAATTTTAAGGTCCTCCTAAATTGCCCAATGTAAAAAAACATTGTTAGAAAAAAGGAAACACAGAAGTTTTCTATTGCTCAACATTGTTGGTCCGAAAATCACACTTTCAATTTTTCTGCTGCCAAAATTATTTAAAAAACATCTTCCATTAGAGAACTGCATTTTCTATAAGCATTTCACATTCAAAAAAATCTTTCTGTTGTAGTTAACGATCCTAATTCCAATCCATCTTTGCCTTCGGCCTTTAAAGAAATTATGTTTTAGTTCTGGTTTCACCAACAGATGGCGCCACTTGCTTATTCTTGTCCAGACTTTCTTATCTTATCTAATCATTATTTCCTATCTTGTTCATTTGCGGTTTTGCAGCTGAGGATGGCGGTTCGGTAAAACCATCGAAACTAGTTCTATAAAAATATTATGCTGATTTTTTTGTTTGACTTCTGAATTAGTATCTAATGAATGTCTAATGTTAAAATTCCAGTAATGTAAAAAATATGATGTTAAAATATAATGTTCCTGTAAGATTGATGGCATTGTTAGATTAACATGTAACGCTAGCACACGTAGCAACAAGCTCCTAAAAAGTTACATTTAAAAGCATTTATTAGTGAGATCTGTGTAACTGCTAATCACTCGTTGTTCAAGTAATGTTTCATCCATTAACCCTCTCACTGCGTACTTTTTTTTATCAAAATAGGTTCAAAAATTGCGTATTTTTTTTTTATTACATATTCCAAATCTAGAATTTTAGAATTAAAATATACAAAATTTTTTGTAAAAGTTTTTTTTTTTTTTTTTTTTTTTTTTTTCAATATAGAATTAGATCATAGAAAAAGGTTGTCAGAATACTGAAATTGAAGAATAATGATGTGAAAGGAACATTTTGAAAATTAATATTCATTAAATTATGATTTATTTTATAAAATACAAATCTAAAACATATATACTAATGAAAATATTTGCATAATGTAATATTTTGCATATCAACTTTGCACCACTGTCGAACATTTTCAATAGAAACTGAATTTTCAGATTCATCACTATCTGCAGAGGAATCCGAGAAATTCTCATCAGTTTCGCTATAACTATCTTCAATATATTTGAAATCAGAGTCAGAACTACTATTAGTGTCGAAAATATCATCAGGAATATAGGTTATATTACTCGCAAAATGCTTCCTGCCAGACATCTTTGTGCTTTGAAAAGCGCACGCAAAAATACGCATTACGTATTCTTGTATATTTGGCAGAAATGTGGACAACTAACGCCATCTGTTAACTCACATCTAAATTAACAATTAAACATAACAGAAAAGCCGAAAGGAAACCTTGAATGGGGAATGATTGGGAAAGAGCAGGCTGAACAGTTAAATAGACGGCAAAAATTCGTACCCACGGAAATTGCGGGTTGCGCAAATTTTGCTGCTACTTTTACGTTGCCCGTGGAAATCGTGGGATGCGCAGCTAGAGGGTTAAAACGATATTTAGATCTATAACCTATTGTGGAAGTAATAGCTATGCTAGTTACATACATGAAACTAGGAAAACAACTACAGATACATTCCTTTCACTTACCATTTATTTGGATTTCAGTTCTGAAAGGTACAGCAACCAACGTAAAGAAATCAATAAAAGAGGGGGGGATCTTGCTCAAACCGTTTATTTCAGGTCCAGCTAATGAAGCAGTTTGGTCATCTGTGAAAACCATGGGCAAACCACATAAAATGTGCATGGTAGTCAATATGTTAAAAGTTGTTTTAGCATGTCGGTCTGTAACCTTTTACTTAGTTCTGACTGCATTTGCCTTTTAATTCTTCACTAAGAAAATAAGGCATTATAAAAGCCCTGACATTCAGCTGGCTGGAATAGTTTAAAATTTTAGAATTATTTTTAGTGAAAATTTAAGGAAATAGTAGATTTGAAAAGCAATCGTAAAACATGTAATAACTGAGAATAAGCAAAACCTGTTGGTAAACAGTGTGCATCTGCTACAACATTTAGCATCTGCTAAGCCACATTTAGCATCTGCTAAGCCAGTTTAGTTTTTCTGAAGAAGAACATTATTTGACAGCTATTTATATTTCTCCCTTGCATTTTGGAAAAAAAAATAAAATAAAATGAAAGAATTAGTAGAATTTGAGACTTAACCTAAATATAACAGCATGAGATGGAGTATTTACAAATTACGGGATCCTGACATCAAGAAAAGTGTGCATTAATGGACACAATGTGCAGCTTTATTTGAAAATGGATAGACAGTGCAATGCAGTGTGAAAAATTATGACAAGCGATTGAATTTTTTATATGCTACATTCGTAACTTGGATCTCTAGATTATCGTACTAAACAAAAAGTGATCAGTTCTCTCAGACTTCTGCCAGAATGACTGGCACAAGTCTGGTGGAACTTTATCAGTTTTTCTGGTTAATGAGATTTCATAATCGGATAAGATGTTTTACTTTTGTATGTAAAGCCTACAAAAATATGTCATGCAAATGTCATTAGAATGTCGTACAATGTTGTACTAATGTAACGACCATAAAAGTATGTTATCTTTTACATCAGATTTTTTTTTTTCTTTTTTAATGTAATATTAAAGGCAGGCTTTTTCTATTCAAACTGATATCAACAAATAAGCTATTTTTGTTTCCTAATTTTGGATTAGAAATTTCTTTCATTCATTTAGTTTCCATGAGCTGCATCTTTTTTTTTTTTTTTTTTTTTTTCCCCATTCAACTATCTGGAATTGTCACTTATTTAGTAATTGGCATTTTCCTAGCCTTTTGGATAAATAAGCTGTTATTGTGCGGGATTATTCAAAGTGATGTACGGTATTTTAACATACTAGAATAATGTCAGGTACAAACAAATATTTACCAGAACAGATTTTAAAGGAAAGGACAACTTAATTACTTTTCTTTTATGATGCACGGCAGTGGTGACATGTATACTTTGTTTTTCACATAGCCGCCAGAAGAAAAAGTCACATAGGGTTATATCTAGTGACTGGAAGCCCAAGGATATATTGTCATATGTTCTGGCACGGAAAATCCAATGGTTAGGAATCACATTGTTGAAGAATTCATGCATTTTCAGCTTCTAGTGTGGAGAAGCACCATCCTGCTGAAAGATAAAACTATCTGAGGCTTCTTGTCATTGTGGGAAAAGCCAGATCTGTAGCATATCAAAATATGTGTTGCCATTCACTGTCTCTTCCATGGAAAAGAATGGACTGTACAATTTGGTCTCTGAAATTGCATAAAACACATTCACTTTAGTCGAATCTCGTTCATGCTCCATGGTACAATGAGGGTTTTCTGTCCACAGAATTCACACATTTGGTTAATTTTCCCACTGGTATGGAATGTTGCCTCGTCACTGAATACAAGGCAAGAAAATAAACCATACTCTTGTTCACATTTGAGCTGCATGTTCATTAGTTGATTTCTTTGGGCTGTGTAGAAATGCCATTATTATCTTTGCCTCACTGCAATTTGGCCTCTGTGTGCTTTTACCTGACAGCCTCCTTCTTCTAATGGTGACACCATTTTCGAATGCTTTTGTCAGTTGGACTATCTTTTCTAAATCATCTACAAAATACATGTTGGACCAAAATTACATATTTTAAATTTGCATACTGCAAACAACAAAATGCCTTTCCTTCCTGAGACACTATTTTCTGCTCTAGGGCAGTGATCCCCAAATTGTCGATCGCAAGCTACTC
Source organism: Stegodyphus dumicola (assembly GCF_044657685.1). Lineage (NCBI taxonomy): Eukaryota > Metazoa > Arthropoda > Arachnida > Araneae > Eresidae > Stegodyphus > Stegodyphus dumicola. The sequence goes on along the minus strand of NC_140769.1, from coordinate 279,938,664 downwards.
GCAGGGACATTTTCGGATGGTCGCGTTAACACTCCGGTTGGCTAGCCTTGATTCCTCCACTATGTTGATGCTGACAACTGCTTGTTTCTCCCACACAACTGCCATTGTCAGCCTCATCTCATGGTTGATTGCATATGCGTGAGGTTGTGCACGTTATGTTTTTCGTGTACGTTATGTTCGGTTGCACGTTATGCACGTTGTTGTGCACGTTATGTTCGTAGCAAATTAGACATTTGCTAACTTGGATGCGTTTAATGCATTGGTACTGAGCTAGGCTTGTTCTAATGATGGCAAGTTCAAGGAAAAAACGAAAAACATACCACTTTCGTTCGGAATGGGAAACCAATTATTTCTTTTCCCAGGTAAAGGACAAATGTGTGTGTTTACTGTGTTGTGCAACTATCAGTTTATAAGAAAGTAGTGAATTCCAAAAATGCTTTCAAGATTTCAGTTGTTTGTCAAAATGCTTTTTATAGAGATTAATGCTGAAGAGTTCTGTACTTGTATTATGGAACACTTTGATTGTCAAGAAGATAATGCTGCAGTGGAGTTGGGACTGATCGATTCTCAAGAAGACATATGTGTAAAATCACTTTCTTCAAGCTCTGAAAATATTTGGCCTTTTATTCCTACAGAAAAATAACCTATTTTGGTCCAAGTTTGTCTCAAAATGAAGGCGATATGGAGCTCTACATATCTGTGTGAGATTTCTTTTTCAGTATGAAATTTAAAAACATGACAGAAATAGACTCACTGATGAACACTTGGATAACTGTGCTCGAATGGCAGCCACTACCTACTCTCCCAAGCCCCAAAAACTTGCTGATAGCAAAAAAAAGAGTTCCATCCTTTTCATCAAAGTTAATAAGTGTGATAAAAAAAAATCTGTCATCACATTTGTTATTTATTAGCAGCTACAGTTCAATTTCTTTCTTATGTACAATTTAATTTTGGTTTCTTTCTGTTATATACAGTTTAATTAAAAGTCATTTCATATTTACTAGAAATGTAAGTTTATAGGCAATAAACAAATGTAATTTTTTTTAATTGGTAGTTCTTTTGGTTGGTACCTTACAGTAGGATTTAAAACTGGTACAGTAGCTCAGAAGCTTTTAGTGACCACTGCTGTAGGAATTGCAGTGCCACCACATCTTTCGTACTCAAAACAGGCTACGAGGAAAAGAAGATATTTCTTTTCTTTTAAACCCATTCTGGTACTCTACGTTAAGAAGCAAATTTATTACAGTCTTTTAAAATACCATACATTGTTTTGAGTAACCCTTTATTTTAAATAATAAGATAATGCATACAAAGTAACAGCTTAGACAGTATTAGAGGCTTAACACAGTGAATGATAATGTGGTGACTGCTGCAGTTACCATCTTTCAGGCCAGTGATGTAGTCTTCCCAAATCTTGCTCATTTACTGACACTGCAGTAAGGTACAGGTGTTCTTAAAGTGGCTTAGTGGTAAAATTACTGAATGCAGGTAACTTAACAGAGCTTTATATTTTAGCAAATAGCTGATTGCATGAGAATGTCATGATTTTGTCTCTGTATAACATCAATACGAATCGGGTTTTCTTTGAAAATTTTCCACAAAAGCATCACTATCCTTTGAGTGCTTTGTTGTTAATCTTAATAATCCAAATCCAGACATTCTTAAAGGCCATAGGAATCTATACATATGCAGTCTGCTTCACAGTTTTTTTTTTTTCCTTTAATTTGTTCTTGACATTGTATGATGATTTGTCTGTGATATACAATGATGGCATTGATCATCATGTGATTTTTATGCTTTGCATTGTTATTTCGATAATGGACTGTGATTCCTTATAATTTGCATATTTTATCCTGAGATATTTTCACATGGAAGTTTCATTTGAATTAAATGATATTTCAGGTTTTTTGTTGAATTTTTTGGGGGGAAAATTTTTTGGATTAAAAATTACATATTAAACATTAACCTTTTAAAGTACAAGACAAAACTAAATCATGTGTTTTTATTATAGTATTTATTATGTTATTTTATCATTTTTAATCGTATATTTATTATGTATTTAATATTTATTTATATTTTGATTTAGGGAATACTGGTGAAACCTCTTTATACTAAAGAAGATACTAAAGATATACAAGATGAGTTGCCTGGTTTCTATCCCTATACGAGAGGGCCATATCCAACCATGTATTCTCAGAGGCCATGGACTATACGCCAGGTAAGAGATTTTATTTTATATTAATAGATAATATTTTATTAATTTATTGAAACAAGAATTTTTGCTAGCATTGCATCAGATTTATAAATTACATTGTATATATTGGTAGAATTTAAATTGCATGATTCAGGTATTATAGCAATGATTTAATATGTATAGTTACTTTTTTGATATTGCTGCGTTAACATGCATTAAGTATACCAAGCAACTTTTTTCCATTGAATAAAATCAAATTTTTCTTTCATAGAACAATTTATGCTTGAAATTACATATAGACACTAATTACAAAAGTCTCAATAACCCTTTCGGTCCTCTGGTTTTCTCCACATATATAGTGTTGTTTTCTCTATACAGATATCCCTTTCTATCCATTCACAGTGGATGAATGTAAATGAATATTAAGTAAAATTATAAATAAAAACATGATTATTATTTTGAAAAATATATACAAATTGTACTTACATTTTTCTTGAATAGATAATTCCATTTCTTTATAAATTTTTCACAGTATGTTAAACTCTAAAACATGGGGTAATGCATAATCCTACATCACATTCTTTACAATAGTATCACGTTTCTTTACACACTTTTTCCCTAACAATGTTTTTCTACAACCAATGAAACATCTTCTTTGTTCTTTCTGATTTGCAGTAGGTGGAATGTGGTTTATAAAGTGCCCTTCGGTAAGAGGTGATATGTCACACATGCTCAAACGACACTCTTTCTGTGAATTTGTTGTTAGCTTGTAATATTTATCAATGATTTTGTTTGCAAGATCAAGCCTGAAAGACAAGTGATCGAATTTGCCACCACTTTTCTTGTACAAATCCTATGCATTAAACACACCATATGTAATAAATGTCAAAATATTTTTAAGTAATATCTCTGCTTATTTCTCAGAGCAGGATAATTTGTTAGCAGCTGATCCAGGTGGTCCAATCCTCCTATTTTGTTGTTGTAATCTTTTAAAATTATTCATTTTTATACAGTTCCTTTCCGTATTTCAACATCAATCATCGAGTTAGTATGGTTAATATGAGTTATTATGGTCAGTATCAGTCATCGAGTTATACTCATCAAACATATATTCTTCTTGTCTTTCCACTTCATAACAACACACACAGAGTTGCCAACTCTCCCGATTTAGGCGGGAGACTCCCAATTTTCCCAATTCTGCTTATTTCTCAGAGCAGGATAATTTGTTAGCAGCTGATCCAGGTGGTCCAATCCTCCTATTTTGTTGTTGTAATCTTTTAAAATTATTCATTTTTATACAGTTCCTTTCCGTATTTCAACATCAATCATCGAGTTAGTATGGTTAATAAGAGTTATTATGGTCAGTATCAGTCATCGAGTTATACTCATCAAACATATATTCTTCTTCGTCTTTCCACTTCATAACAACACACACAGAGTTGCCAACTCTCCCGATTTAGGCGGGAGACTCCCAATTTTTTACCGCTCTCCCACCAACCCGATTTACAATATATCTCCCAACTTTCTCTTATTCTTAAAATTTCTCACAATTTTTATGGAACTTGGCTTAATAATACCTAAAGTAAATGGAGATGTAGTTACTACTTCCATTGTTAAAAATAGGTTTGAGAAAAATAAATTTCTGCACCATTCAGCAATTCAACTGGCAGTTCTCAAAATAATACTGCAAAATATAACCGTAAAGCTGATACAAATTTCTCTCAAAATAAAAAAATCGCTCAACACACGAAACATTTTTCGCTTACTGTAAGTTTATCTTGTGAATTGCCAAATATTTATGTTTTTTTTTTTTTTTTTTTCTTTGAGACTTAACAAAGCTTTTTGCTTTTTTTTTTACAATTCATTTTGCCATCATTCGATGTTCTTAACACAGTTCTACAAAATAGAATTCCATTAATTCATGTTTTGCAATCAATGATTTATGATCTGTTTAAAGACATTTTATCAAAGTTTGTAAAACCAGTCTGTGTTTTGTATTGTAATTCTATATATGATGTGATTTATGGTGAAATAGAAAATCAGAAGAAAGGTGAAGATTTGGTAATAGGAGCTGCAACTATAAAAGTAGTGGAAGAACTTTCAGAAGAAGACAAAAATAAGTTTTATCTAAAAGTCTTTTTAACATTGTGAAAAATCTCCTGATTTCTTTAAAAAATCTCCTGGTTTCTGAATGTCATAGGTTGGCAAGCATGCTTACAGTATACACATAAAAAATGTTGAGAAATGTTAATTCTAAGAATTTGTTATTTTAAAGGTATAAACATTTTAATGTCATTTAAAATTTTGTAAAAAAGCCAATAAATAAAGACAATAATTTTGTAAAAAGACATTAATTTAAAAATTTACTATGTTTTCATGGTACAACATCCTGATTCCCCGGTTTATATCATGTGATCTCATCTCACGTAAACTACGCTACAAAAATCTCTCGGTAATTATCTACATTAATTTCAAGTTAAATCTTAATTTGGAATACAAGTTTAAATGCAAGAATTATTTTGATTCGTACCAATAGCTTACTCAGAAATTGTGTAAAACCGCAATGCTTTACTTCGCTAGTGCATTCTCATTAGAATTGATGAATTTAACCCTTGACTTTGCCTTTTCTGTATTTTCACCGTCAGGTGAGCGGTGTGATTGCATCCTAATTGGTTTAATTACCGCCCGCGAATGGCCTTAGGGCATAAAATCGAAATATCTGGTCAAAATTCGTCGTAATTGTATGCCAGTATTGAAAGAAACAATTTAATCTGATAAGAAATGGCTGCGACTTGTTTTGAAAATGAAGAGTGAAAGGAAGGATATTCCGTTTGGCATCAGTTGGACCATTATTGGCGTCTTTATCGCCTGCACCGGCAAAATGAAAAAGTACCCAAGAACTTTTCCCCTTTGAAAAGAAACTGTCTCATATTTCTGTAGTTTCACTGACTGTGAGGGAGACATGTCTTTCCTGTTTGGTTTTATGATGCCAAATACATCAATTTTGTTCTTTAGTAATATGTCTGACAAGTATAGACTATTATAAAAATTATCTAAAGTTAAGCAATAACATTTTTGTAGTAGTGGGTTTGCTAAAGATGATATTGCCTTTGCCCCCATAGATGTATTTTCTGGTTAAACACCTCGATCTGTATTTTTTCCAGTATAAAAGATAAATTTCTGAACATAACCAGTATCTGATTCACACAGTTCAAAAAATTTGATTCCAAATCCAGCACGTTTGAAAGATAAATACCGGATTCAGCTTAGAGGGCCATTGTACAAAAGTAAGCTTTCATCAATGCATATATCCCTTATAGGAATATAAACAGTAGAGATCTTTTCCTGAGGTATTCTGCAATATTCCAATTTTTTTTTATTTTGGATTTTAAACATTATTTGGAGTGGCTTCATTGTTTGAAAATATGTAAAAATTTCATAAGAAAAGGGAATCTTTTTTCTGTCACAACTTTGGAGAAAAATGGTCTCTCTTTTTTTTTTTTTTTTTTTTTTTTTTTTTTTTTTTTTTTTTTTTACCAGTACCATTTAACTGGTGGTTTTTATAGAATGCATTAAATAAAATCAAACTCGAAAATATCCTCATTTTTTCCTCATCTGTATTTTTCCACTTGTGTACATGAGAATTTTCTTTTAGAATGTTGCTGCTAATGAACAGTTGACGATTCGTTTCTTCGATGATAATATTTATCAGATCCTTATCAAAATATAATTTTTAAAAAAATCAAGCTTTGAAGGATCATTTTGTAGAACCATTTTAAGTAATTTTGGGCTTTCCAAGGAAAGAAAATCTAGGCAGGACTCGCAGCATATTCAAAATCCAGTTCCATGTTCTTGCATCAGCCAGATTATATCATTCTTCTTTATTTTCCAATGATGTAATTGAAAATTAATAAGATGAGAGTAATTCACTCTCATTATCTTAATCAGATAAATATCTATCATTATAATCTAAAAGACATAACTCCTCTTTTTTTCTCTTTTTTTTTTTCCTTCTGAGTAGACGTTGAAGGCATCTTCCACTATCATGTATCTTATGCAAAATGGTGCGAATATTCATCATACCCAGGGGAAATTCAATTAGAAATAGAATGCCTAATTAGTGATGCTCTCTAGGAGGTATTAGAAGAAACAAGAATAAAAGCTCAAACAAGTAAACATTTACAAAGTGTTTTAAGCGTAGAAGAATGCTTGAAGCGCGTTGCAGCCGCCCTGCAAAAGTTTCACTTGAATGCGCTAGACATGTTGCAGATGACAAAGAGGTTAACAGTATTTTATAAAAATTGCACTACAAATTTTATTTGTATAATGTTAATTGAATTTGATTTATATTTGAAATTTCTTAAATTATTTTCTTTTTTTCTAAATGTAGGACTTAACTAGGAAAGTTTGTGTATTTCTTCTAATTTATTTAAAAGTTAAAAATTTGTGAAAAATTTTTGGACATGTAGAAAATTTCATACAGTCAAAGTCGTTAATTCGGACACCCATAATCCGGAATGATCTATAATCCAGACCTCAAAGCTAAAAACTTTCTGCGCATGCGCCGCGTTGGCACATGCGCACAGGTGTTTCACGCGTGCGCATAAGACCTTGACTACTGCACATATGCGTGTGTGCAAGTGCAGAATACGTTTTCGCCTGCGCGTTTAATGTATAACGGACGGTGTAAGCTAAAATTATCTTAATTATCTATTTCAGTTAATGTTAATGATTGCGTTGTTCCTTAATCTTCGAATTGGATCCGGCTTATTATTTTTTGCAGACTGTAAGAGCAATACTATAAAAGTAAAACTTGAACTTTCGATTATGTCAAATAGAATTTCCGATTCTGGAGCTCCCAAAGAATCGTACAAAACGAAAGTATGTTTCGATGTTGTTGGTTGTGCATTAGCACTGAAGGCGTAATGAGTACGTTTCCTCAAGCACAGAATTAAAGAATCATAAGTCAAAAGATTAACTATGAAATCTTTATTTAATAGGATAATTTGGCTTAACTTAAGCAAAACAAAAAGTAATAATGTTCACGGACATTAAAATTGAAGTATTCAAAAGAATAACTTACAGAGAATCATCATCAGTACTAAATATCATCAGGCTTACCTATATTATGCAATAAGAAAAATAAACAAGAATATACTTTGCCATAGTACCTGAAAGAGAAGAAAGTACTACTGGATTAGACCTTTGGCCAGGTACAAGTAGCTAGGGTGAAAATGAAATATTCTGCATTGCACACGAGCTTTACTTTCTCTCGCCAATATATACCTTGGCGCACGTTCGTTTCGTATGCCTTTTGAGTTTCATTATGCAAAATACCTAAATTTATGCTAACAGATGTCCATCAAACAAAAAGTGGAATTGCTGCAAAAAATGGATAAAGACATGAAGAATGTGACAGAGAGGTTAGTGAAAACGAAAAAATTTCGATTGACAAGTTAGTCGGTATTCTCGGCACAGCAATTAACGGGACTTGAACAGCGAAACTTTGTAACTGAACAAGAAATTATGTCTGTTTATAGAATTAAAGAGAAAGTATTATCACATAAAACGAAGCAACTTAAACAACTTACATTGAAAGAAATGTTTAATAAAGTAAACAAATAAATATTAAGCTTTTTTTTTTTTTGTAAATTTTGATACCCTTTAGATCATAATTGTTCTTTATTTCATAAATTACGGTTTCATATTTTTAATTTTAGAATTTCTGCATGCCATCCTACAAGATTTAAACTGATGATCTATAATCCGGAAAAATCGATAATCCGGAATCGCTGAAGTCCCGACGAGTCTGGATTAACGACTTTTGACTGTATTATGTAGTAGGTATATCTTTTAGAAATGTATTGTTACAAATTTTGTATATATGTAAGTAATTTTGATGAAATTATATATGAAACTATAGTATCTTTTGTATAATGTAACAAGAATTACTTGAAAAAGAAAAGCTATGCCAGAAAAACAAGGTTACAGGGGCAAGACTGTCTAACATTGATGGCTACTTCGCTAAATTTGTGAGATATCCCCACGTTTTTAGTGATGGATTTTGGCTACTAATTTCTATTGCCAAAAGTTCCCAAACTTGGTGATCATTGTCCGTTTCCTGTAAAACTATAATTGTTGTTGTTGCTTATGCACACTTAATTGACGTAGTCAGCCCAAGCACACGAAATTCCTCGTGGCAAGGAGCGTTAGTTCACACCTGTGGTTGGCAACAGTCTTGAGCACCTAACAGGTGACAAGTGTGATCTGGTTCAGTTCCAGCCCCAATTTTGATGGAGAGCACCCCAGGGGGGGTTCCGAGGGTCTCAAACCTCTCTCCCCATCCACCAATTCAGAAGAGAGGACTTTTGGCTCGCCGCATATTTAGAGTGCCACCATGCCGCACCAACACTATACATTTACAAATATCCATGCCTTCTCCGTGATAAAACTATAATTGAATCCTATATGTAATTGTGACAATATCCCGTCCTTATACGGTCAAAAGTCGTTAATTCGGACACCCATAATCCGGAATGATCTATAATCCGGACCTCAAATCTATAAACTTTCTGCGCATGCGCGTAAGACCTTTACGGCTGCGAATATGCGTGTGCACATGCGCATAATACGTTTACGCAAGCGCGTTTAATGTATAACGGACGGTATAAGCTAAGCTGAAATTATCTAATTCAGGTAATTACAGATTCAGGCGCAGATTGCGTATCTAATTCAGGCGCAGATTGCGTTGTTTCTTAATCTTCGAATTGGATCCGGCTTAT